>NC_045552.1:25386415-25686415 GCF_009769535.1 Thamnophis elegans
AGTTACATCCTAGTAGGCAGTTGCACCCGAGCAGAAGAGCCACGTGCAGCTACAGGCTCAATCAACATCATAGAGGCAACATCAACGTGGCAGCGTTAGTGGCATGTAAGCATGGCCGAGCGGGCATGGTGATGGACAGGGTCCCCCTGGATGGCAGCCTGAGAGTTGACAGGCAATTTGTAGCCACAAAATGAAAGTGCTAGTGTTTGCACAACACAAAAAATAGGTTATATAAATGGCAAATTAATGGTACCCCAACAGAGCAGGTATAGAAATTCCTTGCAGTGCTGTTGCAGGTTTATCTTGAGAGTGCAGATTTCTCTTATCAGGCAAATGTAGCCCAATGTAATTCCACGACCATTTTAAGATTCTTCTGTTTAAAAGGGGCACATTTTATTATTGGGGCTTGCAAAGTTTTGCTTGCTCTCAGTTTCTTCACAGTATTGCCATCTGCTGGCTGGGGGATTATGGGAATCAAGCCATCTGTCTTAGAACGTGAAATAATAAGAGTTGGAGGTCATCTAGTCCAATCTCCTGCTCAGGCAGGAGACACTATACCAGTGATGGTGAATCTATGGCACATATGCCACATGTGGCACGCAGAGCCATTTCTGGGGGCATGCAAGGCGTTGCTCTGTCAGCAGATGATTTTGGCCTTGATTTTTCGCCTTTTTTCGCCTTCCAGAGGCTTCCCCAAAGCCTCTGGAGAGCGAAAAACTGCCCAATGCGCAAACTGGAGGGAGAAAAACAGTCCAATGGGCAACCAATGGAAGTCAATTCCCAAACTTCCAGTTTGCATGTTGGGCCATTTTTCTCCCTCCGGAGGGTGAAAAACAGCCCAATGAGCAAACCGGTCGGTATAGCGGCTATACCATTTCAGCAGTGGTGAAATTCAATTTTTTTTTACTAACCCACCGGTTCTGTGCGCATGACTTGGTGGGCGTGGCAGGAGGAGGATACTGCAAAATCCGCATTCCCTCCCCACTCCTGGGGCCAGCCAGAGGTGACATTTGCCGGTTCTCTGAACTACTCTAAATTTCCGCTAGTGGTTCTCCAGAACCTGTCAGAACCTGCTGAATTTCACCCCTGCATTTCAGGCTTTCGTTTCCTCCGAAATGCCTCGAGTAATGGAACACCCACAACTTCTTAACAAGTTGAGTTGTTCCATTGGTTGATTGCTCTCACTGTTAGAAAATTTCTCCTTCGTTCTAGGTTGCTTCTCTCCTTGGTTAGTTTTCATTCATTGTTTCTTATCTTGCCTTTTGGTGTTTTGTAAAATACTTGGACCCCCTTTGTCTTATGACATTTATGACGGTGGCCGTGTCCCGGGGTTGCACAATCCCGTTTTGACAAGCAAAGTCCAGGGGGAAACTAGATTCACTCCACAATAGTCTTACTAGTGTTAACAACTGCAGCGATTCACTTAAACCAACGTGGCCAAGAAAAGCCATAAAACGAGGCAAAACTCACTTAATAAATGTCTCACTCGGCCACATACATTTTGGGCTCAACTGTGGTCGTAAGAGGAGTAGTACCTGTACCTATCTCAGCAGAGTTAACTGCAGAGAACAAAGCTTTAACCTTTCCAGATGAAATTGGGAAAAAAGAATTCTAAAACGATGATCGGTTGTTTGTCATCGCAGAGCTGGTTCTGCAATCGGTGATTTCTCTGATCCAATTACACAATTTAACCAATGGAATGGTTTTCCTCCAGAAGTTGTGGGTACTCCAACACTGGAAGTTTTTAAAAATATGTTGGACAACCATTTGTCTGAATTGGTCTAGGGTTTCCTGCCTAAGCAGGGGGTTGGACTAGAAGACCTCCAAGGTCCCTTCCAACTCTATTATTCCATTCGTAGAAGCCCCTCAACTATACGATACCCCTAATCGTGTCTCCCCTATCCTGAAGCTATGAAGTTTTGAGAAATACCGCTGCTCCGAAGGGCTGCAGATTCCCCATCATTCACGGCCGATACAATTTCCCAGAAATGAGGTTTTCATTTGCCTCCAGGCAGCGCTCTTCTGCAAGCGATCAGCCGCTTTCCATTCATCCTGTGAGGCACCGTCCAGCAGGGGCTTTCCCGGCCGTATCTGCAGAGGCCAGGCGCTCAGAATCCAGCCATTTCTCAAGCATGACCTATTCATTCATTCATTCATTCATTCATTCCCTTTTCCCTTCCAGCACCCCCGCCCCAATCTCGCGCTTTTCCTCGCTACGCTGCCCCCCGGGCCCCCGCCTCGCTTTCTTTCATTCATCCTTTCCTCCATTAACGCCCTGTCACCCGCCGGGCCTATTTCGCCCCGCCCCCCGCTCTCTCTCCTGCTCCTCGGATTGGCTATTCGCTCTTCTTGACTGGCGGGCGCGCGACTCAGGTAAGGAGGCGGTCTTCACGGGCAGCCACGCCCTTCCCTCCTCCCCCCCCCCCACCCTACGGCCGCGTTCCGCAGAAGAGAAGAAGCGTTGCGCCTGGCTGTGGGCGGTGCCAGACGGCAAGCCAGGGGTCCACCGGGCCTATGTCGCTCCGTCCCTCGCTCTCCGCCTGCTCTTCCGATTGGCTATTCGCTTTCCTTGGCTGCTGGGCGGGCGGGCGCGGGAGGGCACTCTCGCCTCAGGGGAGGAGGCGGGCCTTCACGGGCAACCACGCCCTCAACTTCCCCCTCCCCACACGCCCGCGTTCCGCAGCAGAGCGAGGTGGGGAAAGAGGCGCATGCGCCTGCCTGTGGGCGGTGCCAGGCGGCAAGAGGGTGGGGAGGAGCCTCTCGTCGGCCGCTGCTTGGAGACGCGGGCGGGTAGGCGGGCGGGCGCGCTCATGCTCCTCCCTTCTTCTCCTCCTCCTCTTTCCACCTCCGTCCTTTCTCCCTCTCTTTCCTTCCTTCCCCCGCACACAGGAGTTGAGAGTGGGGGAGGCTTCTTTCCTCTTTTATGTAGACCCCCCCCAAGGCTGAACCAAACGGGGCTGGGGTGGGGGTGCCTGAAGGGCTGTGGGAGGGGGTTGGGAGCGGCCAATTTGAGGGGGGGACTCTGCCTTGGGGGGTCAGTATTTAGGGAAAGGTGGTGTGTGTGGGGGCAACCCCTTCGTTGCTTGGGGGGGGTCGCTTTCCTCCTTTTGTCCTGCTGGGGTGAGGATCAAAGGCTGGGGTCCCAAGTTAAGACTTGGGGAGTCTCAGAAGGGGGCTTCTCTTAAGGGGAGGGGGCTCACGTCCCTGTTGGTAAGCCCCCACTGATTTGGGGGTTCCCCCACAGGCCTGGGGGAGGGTGGAGGGAGCAAGAGGGGTGCTGCCTGGGTTTGCCGGGGTGGGGGTGGGGCTCTAAGTCCTTCTGGAAAAGAAGCCCAAAGGGGTGGGAGATCCTGAGCCTGCAGACCACCCCCACCTCACAGTGGGCATCCCCATCCTCCAGCTCCAAGGTTGCTCTCGGCCTCTTTGGCCTTGCCCTCAAGGTGCCTGGATTAAGCAGCGTGCCATCTGGGATCCAAGAAGAAGCTGCCGGGGGAGGGGGGGCTTTGCAGGTGTAACCTTTGCCAATCTGCCTTGGGCCAACCAACTGGTGCCTTGTCCGGCATTGACATCCAGGCAAATGGAGAAACGCTTCTTTCAAAGCTGTGGGACAACCTTGAAGGAGGAGGAGGTGGAGCAGGGTATCTGCTGAGAACGAAAGAGGAAGTCCTGCCTGGAGGTTATCTTCTCAAGTCAGCCGCCCCTGGTTATGTAGAAGAGGGAGTAGGGAAGCCCTGGCTGGGTGGCTGCACTTGGCTCTTCTCTCCCTCCCCAGTCGCATGGCCAGAGAGGCTCCTTTCAAGCACTGAGGAAGGAAAGGGTCTTCCTCCCTTTAAATCTCCCCCACCCCCTCCTTTATTTCTTTCCACTTCTACGGAGCCAGCTTTGATCCGCAATGACAGGGAAATCCGTACGGGATGTGGACAGATACCAGGCTGTCCTTACCAACCTGCTGCTGGAAGAAGAGAACAAATACTGTGCAGACTGTCAGGCAAAAGGTAACCTGCGTGGTTTGTAAATGTTGGAGTGTGGCATGTGTGTTTGGTGTGTGTGTGTGTGTGTGTGTGTGTGTGTATGTATCTGACTGTCTTTGGGGCCAGAATGGTCCTTGAATATGGTCTTCCCTATAGAAAGATAGAGGTGACTGAGCATGTGTATGTATACTGGCTGGCATATTTTTTGTGTGTTAAAAGGTGAGCATTTGCCAGTAGCAAGAAATAACGCAAACTCCCACACAGGTAAGCTTTTGCTTTGTATAAGCAGCACCGTAGCGTTGGTTCTAGCCGCCAGCAAGCGTTGTGCATTTCAGACCCAGTCAAGGTCTGTTCCAAACCTCTACTGCAATAGTATGCAATGCAGGTTCCTTCCTGGGAAATATTTGCTGTGAAGGATCTGTGGCTGGGCAGGTTGGGGTTGAGAATTAGAGCGGGCAGCGAAATAGGAAGGTTGCTGGCTTTCCTGAAGGAACCTGTTTGTAATTTAGGGGATGCTTGCTTGCAGTTTCTTACATAATGCCGTCAAAAGTTGGCAGCAGTCATGGTTACAGGTATTCTACCCAGAGAAAGCAAATTGGAATTGAATACTTGGGTTTACCTTTGGTTCACATGTAGAGAAGCATCAGAAAAGAAATGGGTAGGTTGAAGGTAGCAAATATTTGATTCAATCAAAAAGCAAAATCAGCTTTGGGTTTCAAACTTTTTTTTTTGCCTATAGCTGTCTGTCTTTGCTTTAAAAAAAATCCAGCTTCCTATCCAGAAATGGCATACTTTTCTAGTTGATATGGTTGCAGGCAAGTTGGGAAACTTTACACCTAAAAAGGGTTGGCTTTATTGTTTTCAAACTAATTGTGATTTTCAAAATGTATATGAAGAAAGTCTCAGGAAGGCCAATTAAAGATACTGACCCTAAGCAGTTTTTTAGAAGATGCGTCAGAAGAGTTTAGTCATGATATAATTGCTCTACCCCAGGGTCAGAAGAATGAAACATTTGAAGAATGGAATGTTGTTGTTTGTTAGTTGGTTGGTTTATTTTGCTTCTTGCATATATTGGCTTGTTTGCTTGAGTTGGCTGGTGATGGCTTGCTTTTGCATTTACTGTTTAGGGAGGCGCACCTGCTCCTTGCTAGTGACTCTTGTCTCCATACTCATGGTCAGGTTTGTGACTCAGAAGGCCAAATACAGAGATTTTTGCTTCCATCTATGAAGAAAAATATAGGTGACGTACAGCAGTTCAAAGTCCAGTAAAATTAAATGTATATTCAAGCACACTTACTTGGAAGTCAAGTAGCACATTAAAAACACTATGCAAACTCTATGAATTCAGTTTACAAAGCAATACCTGCTTTTGAACATGGCAAATAATTGGTTTTAAGTCTTACCTTAAGTCAATTTTTAACTAAACTTCCACAATATATATCTCTGGCTCCCCATATAATGCTGTTTTCATCTTTTGTCCTAAAAGGGAACTGGGGAGAAACAAATAAACTTCCTACTCTCTTCAGGGCCATTTTCTTGTTATCAGTTGCTAGGTTTCAAATGATCTAGAAAAAATCTAGTAGCTCCTGTTTCAACCAGCCAGCAAATGTTATTAAACCACCTAAGTTTTTCTTTTGAGCTGCAGCTCACTTTATGAGATGCATAAATGGATTGTAGATACAGGTTGTGATTATGTAGAGTCAAATGCTTGAGATAGGCGTACATAGGAATTCAGTAACTGTGTGTGTCTTCTAGCATACCTCATAGATACTCTAGCCATCTGATAAGATGAGCCAAGGCTCACCAAAGCTTTAGCCTTTTAATAATTGAATAAAAATTTGTTAGAAAAGATGCTGTCCCAGACTTCTTCTTTTTTTTTGTTTTTTTTTTGTTTGTTTTGTTTTTTGTTTTGCTACTATAGGCTTTCCTCCTACAATAGGTTGCAAATGGTAGAGCAAATAGCTTTAGTAGTTGAATTGCAGGATTAGGTACAAGAGATACCAGATTTTAGTTTCTGGTAGGGATAAGCTTATATTACCTCATTAAAGGAATAATTTTGTTTTTAAAAAAGGCAGATTTCTTTATGGATAGGTCAGCACTACAGTACTAGAGAGACTCTAAATGCCAGCATTGCGGAATGCTTTGTTTTGCCTTTTTGATGGCTCATTTGCCATTCCATCTTCCTCTTCCTGTTCTTTTTATCAAAGGGTTCCATTCCTGGAAAAAAGTTTCTTGACTTCGTTTGGATGTTTTCCTGTGTATTTGTGGTGCTGACTATTCTAGCCTTCCTCTGCTGGAAGGTTGGATGATATTTGCAGAATATAGAATAGCAGAGTTGGAAGTGTTCTGCGCAAGCAGGAGACCCTATAGCAGAGATGGCTAACCTTTTCCGGACCGAGTGCCCAAAGCGCGCACACAAATGCATGCATGAACCCCCAAAATGCCATCCGTGCATGGCCCCACATTTGCCCCCCCCTGTGCATGCACACCCATATGCCCCTGCCCCTTGCGCATATGTGGCAGAGACCTGAAGACCATATGTGGCAGAGACCTGAAGGCCCGTGGGAGGAGCGCATGCATGTGCGGCAGAGGTGAGCTGGGCCAACGGCTCATGTGCCCACAGAGGGGGCGCTTCACCATCATGGCCCTATAGCATTCGGGAGGAATGGCTGTCTGGTTTCTTCTTAAAAACCTCCAGTGATGAACCCTCCCAACTTCCAGAAGCCAGCCATTCCTCTGATTAATTGTTCTAACTGCCATGAAATTCCTCCTTAATTCTAGGTTGGATCACTCTTTGATAAACATCCATCCCTTATTTCTTGTCCTTCCCTCAGGTGCTTTGGAGAATAGGTGAACCCCCTTTTGTCTGTCACAGCCCCTCAAAAATTGGAAAACTGCTATCATGTCAACCCTGGTCCATCTCTCCCTTAGACCGAATTTCTATCATGCTTCCCTGGGAAGCCAAACTTTAACTTGCTTTTGTGACACTTAGCTAGAAATGCTTTCTAAATATTTCCTGAAGTTTATTTTAAAACCATAGTGGGTCTGGAATTGCACTTTTAATTTAATGTAAAACTGTCTATGTTATTAAAATGAGAAATAAAAATAGGTCATAATTTTAAATCCAAACTATCCAGAGTGTACAAATTATACTTTTTTCGCAGCAGATATTTAAGAGCATAATCAAGGAACACTGGAAAACAAACAAAAACTTTTTAAAAAGTGATTTACCAGCAGAAGAGTGAATAAAAATAAAGATATGGTAAATGGTAAATCAGTCAGCTATGAAAGCACCTACCTATCCATGTTCAAGCTGAAGGTGGGGTCAATGTTCTTAAATAATTTAATGGAGAATGATGAATTGGAGGGGAAAAATTCAAAGTATAGTGTTGGATATTAAAATATCCTATATTTAAAACTATAGAACAATATTAAAATTGAGTAAACATGCAACAAATACCCATCAAAGAATGTATACTGTGAATCATAGATAAAAATTTAGTCTAAGCCAAAAAAATCTACCCTTATTTAGAAAAACATAGGCATTAAAAGTCTTATGTTAAGAGAAATTCAAACCCAGAGGTGGTACAAGTCCATATGCAGAATTATTCATGAATAATGTTCAAGTTAAATTAAATTCTGTATCAACTTTCCTATTCAAATATTGTATCTTTTTGCTTTATTTTTACGTTGTGTCTATTCTATAACTTAATTTGCCATTTTGCTGCAGAGGGGAGTATATGTGAGCATACAGCATCTGGGTCAATGTTAACATATAAAAAATCAGCTTATTATCATTCTTCATGAGAATATAAGTTTTGGTAATATTTAATAGAAAAAAAGCTGGTTGGAAAGAGAATTTAACTTAAAGAAAATTATGATAAATCATCTTCCAGAATTTTTGAACTCTACAGCATTGCCACCAAATATGAAACAATTATGTATTTTCAATTCTTCTTTAAGAAAATGAGTTTTCTTTTTAAAAAAAGCACCTGAGAGGAAGACCAGAAGTAACAAACAGAAACTTACCAGAGAGGCCCAACGTAGAACTAAGGAGAAATTTACTGATACTGAGAACAATTAATCAATGGACCAGCTTGCCTTCAGAAATTGTGGATGCTCCATCACTGGAGATTTTAAAGAAGAGATTGGATAGCCACTTGTACGGAATGAAATAGGCCAGGTTTCCTGCTTGGACAGGGGGTTAGACTAGAAGACCTCCAAAGTCCCTTCCAACTTGGTTATTATGTATTTTGAGTTGTTGTATTTGTTTTAGCAAATGGTGGAGGAATAAAATGCCAGTATAAAACATCTTATTCCATTTTTCCTTAGGGATAATATCTGCAGTACATTTAAGTACTAGCGCCATTCCAATTACAGCATGCAAATTGTCCTGTTTAAATTCTGCATTAATTTAATCAAATAAAATGATTTCTGAGTATCGCTAGTCTTTCACTAACAATTTAGAATAAGCTCCAATAAATGTTTTTGAGTTTTATGTTATAAGCTTTGTTTTTATAATTCCTTTAGAACAGGGCCGTTTCTTTGGATATGTTTTATCCATTTAATTAAACAATTTATATGGTACTTTATCTCAGATGCATATTTTACATTAAAATTAAATTAAATGGGAAATAATAAAAAGAACAATATTAGCTAAATATAACCTACGGTGTTGAGTCCTTTAAGGTAGTTCTGACCCAGTCAAGAATGACAGAGAGAGGTGGTGGGGGGAGAGGGAGGTCATTGAAGTTTTGATTTCTTAGGTTGGTTTATCAGCGATTCTTTGCAATGAGTTTTGAGCATTCCAGGGATCCATCAAGTGGATTTGTTTGTTTCTAGTTGCACAATAATAGTGAAACTGAACAGCTTAGCCAATACTTCCGGTAGCCAGAGTTTGTCACCTCAAATACTCTGTAAACGGTTGCATTGTTCTGGATATCCTTGTAGTCCATTTCATGAGATTTGAAAACATCTGGGTTAAAGAGTTAATCATTAAACTTCAGTTGGAAAATTATATAATGTTGATATAAAATATGACATGTTTCCTCCATTCCACATCAATTAGTTCACAGTGGAAACTGCAGAAATCCAAACTCCTGCTACATTACAGCCCTTTGCTAATATAAAGATAGTTTTCAGAGTTTATGTTTTGAGAGCCAGTTTGGTATTTTACCTGCTAAAGGCATCAGGCTTAGAAACCAGGAATTATGAATTCTAGTCCCACCGGGGGCCAATCACTCTCTCAGCCCTAGGAAGGAGACAGTGGCAAAACATTTCTGGAAAATCTTACCAAGAAAACATGAAGGGCTTTCCAGCAGAGATGGTCTTTAGCAGGTTCTGACCAGTTCTGGAAAACCTGTAGCAGAAATTTTGAGTAGTTCGGAGAACCGGCAAATACCACCTCTGACTGGTCCCGCCCCCCATCTACTGTATTGTCTGCCTCCCGAGTCCCAGCTGATCGGGAGGGAATGGGGATTTTGTAGTAACCCATGCCCCAGAACCAGCAATAAAAATTTTTGAATCCCACCACTGCTTTCTAGGCAGTCTCTGATAATCAGACATGATTGAAGGGAAGAGGGGGGGAAATTGGAAGGAGAGTTGGGGAAAAAATACTTGGGTACTATCTTGAACCATCCTTCGTTTTCCTTGTAATCATCAATGAAACAGTTGCCAGCATCTTTTTTTTTTACATTGAAATGATTTCATGTCTGATAATTGGGCTGGAGAAGGATATGCCTGGAAGCAGGCATGATTTAGATATTCTTTTCATTGGCAAACATTAAGTGTTACCTTCCCTTGTCATATCTCATATTTACTGGTTGATAAGATTAGGCAAAAGCTTTCCATTGATTGCTAAGCAAGATAGTTGTTTAGTGAGTCTTGCCCAATTTTACAATCTTTCTTGTCACAGTTGTTAGGTGAATCACTGCAGTTGTTGAGTTAGTAACCTGATTGTTAAGTGAATCTGGCTTCCCCATTGGCTTCGCTTGTCTCAAAAGGGGACCACACGATCTCCAGACATTGCAACTGTCATAAATACCTGCCAGTAGCCAAATGTCTGGATTTTGATCATGTGACCATGGGGATGTGGTAATAGTCATAAGTGTACAAAACAGTCATTTAGTGGCTTTTTCAGTGCTGTTGTCACTAAACAAATGGTTGCAGGTCGAGGACTACCTAATCTAATTTGAATGTACTCTGTCTTTTTAAACTCCTCTTTAGTGTTTCAAAGTTTATTCCTTATATTATGGTTTATTTTGCATCTTTCATGAAATTTTGGTAAATTGGATGGATTCCTATATGACTTCAGAATCTGAAAAACTTGTTTGTTCTGATAAATAAACAGGCAGTCTTCAGCTCACAGCCACAATTGGACTTGGAGCGTCCCATTACTAAATGAAGTGGTTGTTAAGTGAGACACATAATTTTGCAACCCCTTTGGTGGCGGTTGTTCACAAAATTGTTCAAGCAAATCTGGCTTCCTCCATTGAGTGCTTGTTGAAAGTCACAAATGGCAATCACATGAGCCCAGGACACTGCAACTGTCCTGAATATATGCCAGTTGCCAAGCCCCCAAATTTTGATCATGCGATTGTAGGGACGTGAAGATGATTGTAAGTATGATAACTTTGAACTGTCACTAAACGAATGGTGAACAAACAGGCCATTTTGCTCAGCTGTTAGGGAAATTATTTTGCTTTTTTTTTTTTTCAGTTGTGGACAATAACAGTTCAGTAACCATTTCACCTCGTATCAGTCAACCATTTCGGTTTCAGTTCATGTGGGAGAGTTAAATATAAGACACGTTATGGGTAATGAGTATTTACTCAGTGGGATGCCCTCTGTTTTCCCTGGTACCTGGAGATTCAGTTGCTAGAGAGGCATGGCTGACACACCTGCCACTTCTTCAAGATGGCAAAGATCTGTGCCTGAGGTTGGGTGCCGTCTCCTCTTTCTTCCCATAGATGGAGAGAGAAAACTATTATATTCCCTGTTTTTTTTTTTTTTACACCTATCCAATTGTGTCTTTTAATTGTCTTTTCTGTAATGCTTTCTTTTCTGTTGTTCCATGTATGGATTCTCAGAATAAGAGCTGTTATAAACCCACTTCTCTTTCATTTTATACTTAACTGGAAAGACTTTTATATGGAAAGATTTTTTCCCCTGACCACAAATTTGTACTGTGTTACTCATCTTTTTCTGAGAAATCTCTCCCCTTTGTGTTGCATCCTCATTCTGTGTATATGTTTTGCCTCTGTGTGTGTTGATCAGAGGATCAACTTGAGTCCAGGTCAATCCTTCCCTAATGCATCTCTTGAGGAAGGCCGAGAATACAAGCTGCTTCAAATCCTAAATATAAACATCTCAGTTATTAGACATTAGTTAGTTAGCTGCATGCTTAGTGCTTGTTCTCATAGAGTCTGTGCATCAATTCTGTCAGATGTTTCTCCATTAAAAAAAAAGAATAGATAATTTTATTTTTTTCCCAATTGAGATATATCACTATAAACTACTAGATATTCTGAGTAAAAAATACAAGCTTCTTTGCTGAAGTTAAGAGGCATGTTGTCCCTTCTCCACTAGGTCTGTATCATCTCGAGAAATAGGATGGGTTTTTTGTGTATCAAGAGACCTGCTTTATTTGGGAAAGGGCTGCATTTTCCATCTAAAATGTGCTAGGGTAGTGAATAATGATTATAATCATTATAATCTCATTATAAGTGATTATAATATCTCTGGATTAGTGCAGTGGGCCTCAATAACCTTGTGAGGCCAAATGTGTCTTGCAGAATTGGGATGATGAATTGGGATGATGATGATGATGAAGGTTAGTTTAGAGCAGCGGTCATCAACTGGTGCTCCATGTACCACTGGTGGTTCATGAGAAAATGTTGGTGGGCCGCAGAAAAAAATATTTGCATTTTTTATATTGCACTAAATCAAGGGTCCTCAAACTACAGCCCCTCCGCCGGATACATGAAATGAACGTTTGTGTTGCAGTGTCTTTTTGTGTGGGTTGGAGGAAGGCAGAAATTCCAACTTAGGGTCTGCTTCAGCCTCCTGGTGTGGGGCTTTGGGCGAAGGCTGGAGGGAAGTGCCTCTGGGGGTGAAGAGCCGGAGGGCCTCGTTCCAGTGGGACTGTATCATGGCCTGGAACTGGCTGACCATCTCAGCCCGCTGAACCTCCAGTCACCAATACCTGGCCTTGCACTCCCACAGGTCTTCCCTCTGCTTGGAAAACCTATGCTTGTAGTCCTCAGTGAGGTGCTTCTGCTGAGCCTCCTTCTCGGTCAGATCCAATTTGAACTGAGCTGTTTTGCCAATTCTTTCTCATGGTGGCTGCTTAGCTCCAGCAACTGCTTCCTGTTGGAGCCCTAAGCAGACTGGGTGGGCAGGCGAGTAGAGGCCGGCAAGGCACCCCTCGACGTGAGTGACATCAAGTTGGCCATGCCCACTGAGTCACATGACCACCTTGTCATGCCCATCCAGCTGGTCATTAGGCAGATCATATTAGTGGTGCGCAAGATTTAAAATTATGAATTTAGTGGTCCCTGAGGTCCGAAAGGTTGGTGACCCCTGGTTTAGAGCAGCAAGTCCCCAACCTTTGCGTCTTGGCGACCTGGTTCCAGGGGAGAAGGGAACTACTCCGTTCAGGAGCGGCAGGCCAATGAGCACACACACAATTGCCCACCGGCCGGCCGCTCATGTAAGTTGAGCTGCATGCAGGCTCCAGCCAGCCCCTCACGCAGCCCCATTCCAAATAAGCCACAGCTTGGTAGTGGGCTACAGACCAGAGTTTGGGGACCTCTTGGTTTAGAAGACAGGTAACAATCCTGATATTTAATGAGAGTCACTTTTACAGCAAATTATCAGCTTCCATCTACAGACACTGATTTGCAAAGCGAGTGCTTGTGTATAGTTGCTTCTTTTTCTGACATTGTTTTGTCTCCTATTGAGCCATGGGGGCCTTGCTCTGCTGCATGGCTCAAGTCCAAGTGAAAGAAAATGGTCTGACCTGATTTGCCGTGTTGTAATAGGTTATTTCGTGACAAATGTGCTCTGGATGCCGTAATCAGAAGCAGCCTTCCTTTTCTCTAGAAAATATACAGGTACTCCTCGACTTATAGCCATTCGTTTAGTGTAGGTTCAAAGTTACAGTGGCACTAAAAAAAGTAACTTGTAATTGGTCCTTGCACTTAAGGCCATTGTAGCCACCCACACCCCCAAGACAAAATTTGGGCACGTGACAACCGGCCTGTGTTTAAGCATCTGAGTTCACTCAATTGCCATTTGCGACCTTTCCAGCTGGCTTCCAACAGAGTCAATGTGGGAAGCCATATTGGCTTGAAAATCATATGATTCGCTTAACAACTGCTGTGATTTGCTTAACAACCCAACAAAAAAAATAGTCACAGAATTGGGGACAATGCACTTAACAACCGCCTTGCTTAGCAGTTGAAATTCTGTTCTCAGTTGTGGTCACAAGCTGAGGATAATCCGTAATGCAGCTTGGACTACATGGTAGAAGCAAAGAATGAGGGGGGGGGGCACAGCAAAAGTTGGGGATACACACTTTTTCTCTGTCGCCTGCCGGCCTCCCACAGACCTGAGCAGGAAACAAATTTCACCAGAAAGCTAAAACGTGCTTCATATAGATTGGTTGTTAAAGCAGAATCTCGCAACTCCTGACTGGGCTGCTCCTCCTTCCCCTTTTGCTCCACAGTGAAACAGGAAGGCATCTGCCCGAGTCACTTCCCGGTACTAGCTCACTTCTCAAGACTTAAAACAAGGTTGATGTGATGAAATGTTGTGAGGAGGTGGAGTCTCAGGAGGGAGGATTCCAGAGGAGTAAGAAGCAACTTAGCTCAGATATTATATGTGAAGGAAATAATTGTTGTTAGTTGCGAAATCATGTCCGACCGATCGCAACCCCATGGACAACTCCAGGCCTTCCTGTCCTCTACCATCCTCTTGAGTCCATTTAAGCTCATGCCTGCTGCTTCGGTGACTCCATCCAGCCACCTCATTCTCTGTTGTCCCCTTCTTCTTTTGCCCTCGTTCCCAGCATCAGGCTCTTCCCCAGTGAGTCCTTCCTTCTCATTAGGTGGCCAAAGTATTTGAATTTCCTCTTCAGGATCTGGCCTTCTAAAGAAGGTTGATCTCCTCTAGGACTGATTGGAGTCTCACAGGAGTCTTCTCCAGCTCCAGAGTTCAAAGGCCTCCATTCTTTGGCCCTCAGCCTGTCTTATGGTCCAGCTTTCACAGCCATCCATTGCAACTGGGAAAACCAGAGCCTTAACTATATGTACTTTTGTTTGTTGCCTCTGCTTTTTAGTATGCTGTCTAGATTTGCCACAGCTTCCCTCCCCAGGAACAAGCATCTTTTAATTTCTTGGAAGGAAAGAATAGTTCCTAATAGTTCTCAGAATGCAGGGAGTCCTTGACATGCAACAATTCATTTAGTGAAATTATGGCACTGAAAAATGTGACTTATGACCGTGTTTCACACTTAGAACCCTTTCAGCATCCCCCTGGTCACGTGGCCAAATTTCAGATGCTAGGCAAGTGGTTCATATTTATGACTGCTGCTGTGTCCCAATGTCCCAACTGATCAGCTTTTGCAACTTTCTGAGAAACAAAATCAATGCGGAATCCAGATTCACTTAACAACCGTGTGATTAAATTAACAAATGCATTGGTTCACGTAACAACTCTGGCAAGAAAAGTCATAAATTCGAGGACTACCTGTATATTGTAGATGCAGATACTAGAGAGATAAATTTTCTGGCGAGCATTTGTCTCTAGGTGTTACACCACAAAGAACCCAATTTGCAAGAATCACCATGTGTCACTCTCGGTTGTAGGCCTGACAGTTTCAGCCTCTTTGACAGTTTTTGCATATTTCCATCAAGGTCATCCTCCTTACTCTCTGCACTCATCTCCTCCCTCCCTTCCTCTTTCTGATATCGCCACCCCCACCCTGGAACAGGCTGCAGGAAAGGTAAAGGTAGACTTGAAAATATCTTTCAGGGTGCTGCCAATTAGGCTGAGAAAAACCAAGCTGGGAAAATGAGTAGTTCTAGGATTGCAAATTGTCCGTCCTGCTGTATATATTTCCATCATCCCACAGGCAGAAATAAAAAAGAGGCATCTTCCAAACCTGCTTATAAGAATGAATAAATCATGGTTGAATCAGGGGTAAATTTTTCAAGCATGTCTCCGTGGAAGGCAACTTTCTTAGAAAAGAAATGCCCCTTGTGCCAATTTGCTGCCTGCTATGTGAGAACCTGCTTGGGCTGATTGCACCACCGAAATGATTCTCTAGTAACCAACGACATGCTTAATATGGTAAAAACTTGACATGGTGCTACAACAAAGTAAATTCACCGAGGCAATTCCCCCCCGCCCCCAGTTATTTGCAGCTATATATAAGAAGTGAGAATTAAGGTCGCTTTTATGTCCAGCTGCACTCCAGTTACACTAAATTATGCTGTTGGTTGTGTTGAATGAGAACTCATGAACGTCAGACTGTATCAGGAAAGAGAAGATGGCTTAGGTTAAAAAAAAACAGTCTATTTCCCTGGCTTCAAGCACATCTACAGATAAAGGTAAAGGTTCCCTTGCACATGTGTGCTAGTTGTTCCTGACTCTAGGGGGTGGTGGTCATCTCTATTTTTAAGCCATAGAGCCAGCGCTGTCTGAAGGTATCTCTGTGGTCATGTGGCTGCATGACTGAATGCCGAAGGCGCATGGAACGCTGTTATCTTCCCACCAAAGGACGTCCGTATTTTCTACTTGCATTTTTACATGCTTTCAAACTGTTAGGTTGGCTAAAGCTGGGACAAATAACAGGAGCTCACACGGCGCTAGGGATTCAAACCACTGAACTACCCACCTTCTGATCAACAAGCTCAGCGTCTTAGCCACTGAGCCACACGTCCCTTATCTACAGGTAGTCTTTGCTTAACGACTGGTTGCTTAGTGACTGTTCGAAGTTATGACAGACCCCTCTAGAACTTCTTATGACTTGGTCCAGAATTCTGAAAGCTGTACAAAAACACCCTGTGGTCATGTGATCACATTTGACCATAGTTTTTGATATAATTTGTAGGTTTCCAGCCTTTACTTCTGGTTTCTAGCAAAACACACCCGTTAAAAGAAACAGGTTTACTTAACAAGCATAAGGTAATGGTAAAGGTTCTCCTCACACACACAGTATGTGCTAGTCATTCCTGACTCTAGAAGCGGTGTTCATCTCCATTTCAAAGCCGAAGAGCCAGCGCTGTCCGAAGACATGGTCATGTGGCCTGCATGACTAAAAGTCGAAGCCACACGGAACGCTGTTCCCTTCCCACCAAAGGTGGTTCCTTTTTTTCTATTTGCATTTTTACGTGCTTTTGAACTGCTAGGTTGGCAGAAGCTGGGACAAGCAATGGGAGCTCACTCCATTACGTAGCACTAGGGATTCAAACCACCCAACTGCCGACCTTTCTGATCGACAAGCTCCCTTAATGACCATCTCAACTTACAATCATAGTTCCCGGCTTCATTATGGCCATAAGTCAATGGCTACCTGTACTCTTTTTTTCCTGTTATATTCCAAAGATCCTGTTGCATTAATGTCCAGTGATGACCTGGAGAAAGGATAACATGTTTTGTTTTGTTTTTTCAAGGAGCCCATGGTAAAACTGAGTCAAGGTAGTCTTTGCATGTAGAAAAAGACCAGATGTGCTTGTGGGAAAATCACAGCTGGAAACATGATTACATACAACTGAATCCCCTAAGATTCAGCACTGAGATACACAAATGAAATGGTTCAGATTGTAGGACTATGATAGATGCTGTTAAATAGCAGGCAGGGGTTGAGTGGAGTTTAATGAAGAGTCTGTTGAGTTTTTTATTTAAACAAAGATTCCTCTTTTGGTAGCAGATAGAAAAGTTTTTGCTTCGAACCAACCCACCTTATGATCTTTATTCTCAGTACTTAATCGTAACATTTTATTTCACTTTGTAATATCAAGCACTTCCTGTGAGTAAGGTTGAGAGTTTGAAGTTAAAACACCTTGACTCCAATCAGAAAAGTTTCTAGGTTCTTGCTAAGCCCGGCCACCATCAAAACCTCTGGATGTCAACTTCAGACTTCTCCATACTTGGTGGTTTTCATTCCATCATGGCCCATGGACACAACAGTTTCCAATTGTATGGATCAAACTGTGGTTGAGTGCAGTCATGTCCATTAGAATTCCAGTGGCCCTTTTAGCTCATGGAAGCTGCATTGGGGGTTTTCAGATGGTCTAGGCCGTGATGGCAATCCTATGGCATCCTTCATTTTGAGGATTCGCTTATGTGCGTGCTTCTCCCCACCCCTCCCCCGCACCCCATTCTGGGCCTGGAAGCCCCTCTACACCAACCTGGAAGCCAAAAATGGGTGAGGGCGCATGTGTGGGGGATGCACGCACATGTGTGGGAGTTGTGCATGCGTGCTTTGGGCACTCGGCATCCAAAAGGTTAGCCGTCACTGATCCAAGCTATTGCCTTAAATTTCTATTTTCGTTTTGTTTTGTACACTTTTATGTTTTCCGTGCTTTCAAAATGTAACATGTTTACATTTTGTTTCCAGGTCAGACTCAGCTAGAAGTGGAAATGTTTTAGCTTTGTTTCCATTGTGGACAATAAGAACAGTTCCATAATCATTTCAAGGCTTTGGTTTCAGTTCATGTGAGAGAGTGACATAGAAGTAGCTTCTAAGAATATCGTGAAAGCCAGTAGTCAAAACAGTTTTTAGAAACTGGAACTTCCTTTTCAAAAAGATTAGGAAGTGATTACAAGTTAGCAACTCCCCAAAGCCTTAGTAAGACCACACCTAAAGTACCGTATCCAGTTTTGGTCATTACACTATAAAAAAGATGTTGAGACGCTAGAAAAAGTGCAGAGAAGAGCAACAAAGATGATTAGGGGACTGGAGACTAAAACATGAACTGGGCATGGCTAGTCTAGTGAAGAGAAGGACCAGGGGAGACATGATAACAGCATTTCAATATTTGAGGGGCTGCCACAGAGAGGAAGGGATCATGCTATTTTCTAAAGCACCTGAAGGCCAGACAAGGAATAATGGATGGAAACTGACCAAAGAGAGATTCAACCTAGAAACAAGGAGGAACTTTCTGACGGGTGAGAACAATCAACCCATGGAACAGAAGTTGCCTTTGGAAGTTGTGGGAGCTTCATCATTGGAGGCTTTCAAGAAGAGTTTGGATTGCCATTTGTCGGAAATGGTGTAAGGTCTTTCTGCTTGAGGGCGGGTTAGACTAGATGACCTACAAGGTCCCTTCCAACTCTGTTAATCTGTTAAATCTGTTAAACTGTCTCTTTTTCTTTCTT
This sequence comes from Thamnophis elegans, assembly GCF_009769535.1. Classification (NCBI taxonomy): domain Eukaryota; kingdom Metazoa; phylum Chordata; class Lepidosauria; order Squamata; family Natricidae; genus Thamnophis; species Thamnophis elegans. The sequence continues at coordinate 25,404,772 of NC_045552.1, forward strand.
TATTACGTTGGGCACAGGAGATTTGACATCTTAAGCAAGGGGCACAACTTTATTAATTCCTTGGAGTTTTAACCCGTCTTTCCTCCAGAAGCTGAAGGCAACATGCATCTCTTTCTCTACCAACTGTTCCCCTTAAAAACAACTTTGTGAGGTACATTACACTGAGAGATAACAACTAGTACACAAGTATCTGATGCCAGTCCTTCAAGGAATGCTAGATGTAATCACCAAAATCATTAACACTAACATTACTTTTATTATATGGCTACAACACCAGGATCTGAATCTGCATCCCCACTGGCCTTTATCCTAAAAAGAATTAGGGGAGGTCACGATTGAAATGTTTTCCTTTTCTGCTTTGAGCTGAGATTACTCTGCCTATTGTCTTGGATGCAGCTCTTCCTCGAGGTTATCCTCACAGCCCATTGCCTAGTGAGTTTCCATAGCTGAGGGTGGATTTGAACCTGGACCTTCCCAGTTCAAATGGGACACATTAATCACTATACTAGCATATTAGCTGTTTTCCAGAGGAAGAGAGGGAGTGGTCATGTGTGGGTATTCTCAAAGCCTGATTGGTCCAAAGACTGAGAGCAAACTTTTAAATACTGGTGCCTTCCAATCCTAGCCCAGTTTCCTCTCAGTCTTCTTGGTCCAAGCACTGTTGAGAATATTTCTGGTAGGATTTCTGTTTATTCCAATATGATTTTTCATTGGGTTTAATTGGGCATTTAAAGTTTCCTAAATTCTAAATTTTGCAGCTGCGGCCCCAAGGGACAGTTCTCTGCCTCAGGCGGTTGGGGAGGGCCTTGTAGGGCATTTTGCCTCCCCCCCGCGGGCCCGGCACCTCAGCCCTTTCCCCAGGATTACGGGGGTTCCAGCTCCTCATTCAGCTGCTGAAGCGGCACCTTTAATTGCTTGTGAAGCCGAGGGAAGCGACTGTGGCACCACGAGGTGTGCACAAGCCGTCCGCGGAGCCGCCGATCGATCCAGGCAGCTGCCGCACTTCTTTCTTTACCTTTGCATTCTGCAAGTGGCCTTTGGGGGAGGGAGGTGCGTGCCTGGATGCCGCGTGGCCTCCCCCGACTTTGCTGGAAGCGGCACGGGTTGCTAGAAGCCCGACTGAGCTGCTGAGACTGGTCTTTGGCTTCCTCATGGTGCGGAGGGTTCGGCGGCCATTTTTATTTGCTGCCACATGCGCGAGGAGCGCGCTTCGGCCTATGGCAGCTCGGGCCTAATTCTGCGCAGGAGCTAGCAGGCCCAGGTCCCGGTGGGGCCTACAGAGGCTTGGAATCCTCCTCCATGTGACTGACATGTGAGTAAACAATGGATGAGGATTCAGAGATCCCCCAGGGCCAGGTGGTGGGCCCAATGAGGGGTGGGGAAGGCCTTGTGCAAGGGGTGGAGCCGGGGTTCCCCCCCCCCCGGGTTCTTTGACTGCCCAGCACTCGTCTAGGTCCTCCACCAGGGAGGAGGCCAGGAGGCATAGGGCGATTGAAAAAACATTTGCCAGGGCAGGGAGGCAGGCCAAGTCATCTGGGCCCTCATCCAGGGATAGATCCTGGTCCCCTCTCGGGCCTCTCTCTGCATGCTCTTCTCCTAGGGGGTTTAGCCCTTCTTCTCCCTCGGTCTCTCCCGACAGGCCTCATTCCTATTCCAGGAGGAGGGGGTCTCCCTCTCCCTCCCCTTCAAGAGATCCTTTAGAGGGTACATCTAGGGGACCCTGCCCTTCATGCAGGTTGGCTCCCCGGAGGCCTAGTTCTACTTAGGGTGATATAGAGGATTTGGATCAACTCCCTGAGGGTCTTAAAAAGCTTATTTCTGCTGCCATTTTGCAGGGCATTGCCCAGCGGGATAGAAGCTCCCACTCTTCCAGGCATGGGGGTCTGGGCCGTGCCCAGTATAGGGCTTCCTCTCCTTCCATGGTTAGCGAAGCCGGGCCATGGTTCGACATGGTCTCAGGTTAGAATTTCTCTCCACCCCTCCGAATCTCTTCAGGTCGTTCCCTCCATCCCGGAGTCTGGAGCGCCGCTGCCTGATGGATCAGGCTATCGCCCACCTTCTCGATGTTCAGGCGTTGGAGGCAGTTCCCCTAGTGGAACGGGGCCTTGGCCACTACTCCAACCAGTTCGTGGTTCCGAAGAGTTCGGGCGGCTGGAGGGCAGTTCTGGACCTCAACCGCCTGAACCGTTTTCTGGTGTATAGGCGATTCAGGATGTCCTCCCTCAAATCTATCCTTCAGGGCATCCGAAAGGGGGACTTTTTGGCTTTGGTGGACCTCACGGAGGCCTACCTTCACATTACAATTCTGCCCGGTCATTGCAAGTTTCTGAGATTCTCACACGGGGCCCGCCACTACCAGTACCGGGCTCTTCCCTTCGGGCTGGCCTCGGCCCCCAGGGCGTTCATGAAGTTTCTGGCGGCTCATCTGTGCTCCATCCCGGTGCGGCTCCAATGTTATTTAGACAATCTTGTTCAGGCGGGGTCTCTTCCTCAGGCCATATCGGACCTTCAGCTCACCATCCGGAGTCTTCAGAATCTAGGATTTTCTGTAAACTTTCCCAAGAGCCACCTCTCCCCTGCACTTGGGGACGGTCATAGACTCCGTGTCGGGGGTGGTACGTCTGTCTGAGGAGCGCCAGAGCAGTCTGCGCCAACTGACGGGAAACGTTTGTGGAAGTCAGTTAGTTTCGATTCTCACGTTATCGCAGTTGTTGGGCAAGATGGTCTCTTGTATAGGGATAGTCCCATGGGCCCGACTCCACCTTCGGCCCCTCCAGTGGGAACTCATCCCATTCCAGAAGGGGCGATTGAGCAATTCTCTTCGGATTCTCCACCTCCCGGTGGGGTCCAGTCCTCGCTGGGGTGGTGGCTCTCCACGGCCATTCAGCAGGGTTGCTGCTTCCGGGAGCCGGACAGGTTGACCATCACCACGGACGCGAGTCTGTTTGGTTGGGGGGGCCTGGTGGGTTCCCGATTGGCTCAGGGCAGGTGGACGGCCTCGGATCTCCGCCACAACAGAAATTGGTTGGAGCTGAAGGCAGTCTGCCTGTCTCTGCTGCACTTTTGGACCTCAGTGGAGAAGCGTCATGTGCTCCTCCTGACGGACAATGTGGCTATCAAGGCTCACATAAAATATCAGGGGGGGACTCATTCTCGAGCTTTCTGACTGGAGGCTCTGAGGCTGGGCGCCTGGGCGGAGAGGCACCTGTTGTCCTTGGTGTCAGAGCACATCTCTGGGCTCTCCAACCACCAGGCGGATTGGCTGAGCCAGGCGACTCTGGACAATGGCGAGTGGCAGCTCCATCCGTTGTTTCGGAGGATGTTGGAAGTTTGGCACTCCGCTGGTGGATCTGTTCGCCTCTCCTGCGAACTCACAGCTTCCCCGATTTTTCACCCGTTTTCAGAGGGCACAGAGTGGCCCTCGGGCCTTCTATACGCCTTTCGTCCCGGGGACCATCAAGAAGGTGGTAGCGGAGAAGGCACTAGTCATAGTGGTGGCCCCTTATTGGCCCAGGAGGCCCTGGTTTGCGGACCTAGTCCAGTTGTTGGTGGCCCCTCCGTGGAGGATTCCGCAGGAGGAGGTGGTCTTGCAGCAGGGGGTCCTGGTTCACCCGGAGCCCCAGTGGCTCCATCTGACCGCCTGGCTCTTGAACAGCAGATACTAAGGGGGGCTAACCTGTCCTCCGGAGTCATTCGTACCATTGAGGCGTCTAGGCGTCCTTTGATGACCCGCATCTGCAACTCCACCTGGGCGGCCTTTGTCCGGTGGTGTTTCCCTCTTGGCATTTCCCCCGACAGGGCCACTATTCCCAATGTCTTGGACTTCCTGCAGAAGGGTCTTGACGACGGGCTGTCACAGAATACTTTGCGCCGCCAGGTGACGGCTTTGCCTTCGGTCTTGGGGAGGGGTTCTTCTTCCCTTTTTCATGTTCCCCTGATCAAGCATTTTCTGAAGGGGGCAGCTAATCTCAGGCCTCCCTCCGTCCATAGGTTCCCTATGTGGGATCTTCCCCTAGTTCTCAGGGCCTTGACGGGGCCTCCTTTCGAACCTATCCGGTCTGTTCATCTAAGGTTGTTGTCCCTAAAAGTGGCTTTTCTGGTAGCGGTTACACCCGCCAGGCGCATTTCAGAACTGGGCGCCCTGTCTTCCAGGGACAACCTTTGTCATTTTCACCAGGACAGGGTGGTGCTTCGCCTTGAACCTGCCTTCTTCCCGAAGGTAAACACTCCTTTCCATAGAGTGCAGGAGATCATCCTGCCTGATTTTTGTCCAGGTCTGTCCAACGATAGGGAGAACGTGCGCCACGTGCTGCGGATTTATCTCCGGCGAACCGCGGGGATCCGTAGGACGGAAGCCTTGTTTGTTTCGTTCCAGCTAGGAACGTTAGGGTCTAGGGTGTCTTCGGCAACCATTGGCCGTTGGCTGCGTCAGGCCATTGTGGAGGCCTATGGGGCGGCTGGTCGTCCAGCCCCATCAGGGATAACAGCCCATTCTAGTAGAAGTGTCGCGACCACAGCAGCATGGGCCACGAGGGCCCCCTTTGAGGACATTTGTCGAGCAGTCACTTGGGCTTCTCCGACGCCCTTCATCCGACATTATCGCCTGGATGCCTTTGCCTCGGCAGACGCGTCCTTTGGTCGGAAGGTCTTGCAGAGGGTGGCTGCCGATGCTCCCCTTGGACCTTAGGGGTCGGTTGTGCTCCCTCCCTGGGACTAAAGCTTGGGTATGTCCTACACATGACCACTCCCTCTCTTCCTCTGGAAAAAGAACGTTGATCTTACCTGAATGTGTCTTTTAAGAGGAAGAGAGGGAGTGGTCACGACCTGCCCTGAGGTTTTCCTTTTGGGTCAAGGGGAGAGCCCGGGTGTTTCCCGGGAAGGGGGGTTGTTGTTGTGTTTGTTGTTTTCAGTTCTACCGTTCGCCTTCGAGGAAACTGGGCTAGGATTGGAAGGCACCAGTATTTAAGAGTTTGCTCTCAGTCTTTGGACCAATCAGGCTTTGAGAATACCCACACGTGACCACTCCTTCTCTTCCTCTTAAAAGACACGTTCAGGTAAGACCAATGTTCTTTCAGACATAGCCAACCAAGATTGGAACAATATCCAATTCAGAAATGTTCCTTCCCAAGTTTGTCTCCTCCCTTGCCTGATTTTTTAAAAGGCTGTTTTAAATGAACATTTTTTAAAGGGTATAGAGTTGTGTATGTATACAGTATGTTGTTGGTTTATAGAAAAAGGGTTGGATATTGCATATAGAATCATGGGTCTGGAAGGGACCTTTGAGGTCTTCTAGTCCATACCCCTACCCAAGGCAGGAGTCCTTATACAATCCTGGACAAATGGTTGTGCAATCTTTTCTTGAAAACCTCCAGCAATGGAGCACCCACAATTCTGGGAGGCAAGCTATTCCATCGCTTAATTGTTCACAATGTAATTCCTCCTTAAGTGGTATCTATTAATTTCAGAAAGCCTCCTCAGATCTTTCTGAGCTGTCATAGATGGATATGAAAGTGCCCTGAGAATTACATGACAAATGGAAACCTTAACATTGGTTTGGGTAAAATTTGTTTTGGGGCAGATATAGCCCTTAAGATTGGATCTATGCGTTTGAAATTATGGATTCATCCGAACAAGATAAAATTACCATTTGGATTGCTGGAGCCCTGTTTGTAATTTTGAATGTGTAAATGGGTATTATAATAAAACAGCTACCATACAGTGAGATTTTTCAAAACAGAAAACAAAAAATCCGCAGATACATGTGCAGAAAAATGCCTGCCTTAATAATACAGGCAGACGTAAGGTATACACCAGAAGTGGTATTCAGCAGGTTCTGACCATTTCTGGAGAACCGGTAGCAGAAATTTTGAGTAGTTCGTAGCACTAGCAAATACCCCCTCTGACTGTCCCCCACCCCCATCTATTCTCTGCCTCCCAAGTCCCAGCTGATTGGGAAGAAATGAGAATTTTATAGTATCTTTCCCTTGCCATGTCTACCAAGCCATGCCATGCCCACCAAGCCACGCCCACAGAACCAGTAGTACAAAATTTTGAATCCCACCACTGGTATACACCTTGCTCCCCTTAAAATATTAGATGAAACCCATGCAAGCAGTACAAAAATACACAAAACAACAAAAAGTTACCAGTACATAAACATACTTGGAGCCACAAACAAACAAGAATTTTCTCTACTTTCTCCTCTTTTTCACTTTCCATTTCTCCTTGCCAAGAGTAGAAATGATACAATTCATAGAAGCTTTTTTGCAAGAAAAGTGACAGTAGAAACCATTGCTTTACAGCAAGCCAGCTTCCTACATTGTTTTATTTTAGCAAACTACAGTTTGTAAAGAGAAGTTAAGAATTCGTGAATAGAGCCCATTTTGTTGACTGAGTCGTGCTGAGGGGATATCAGACAAAGAGTTATTCCAACACTGAAATATATTTGGAGTGAACATAAACAAGCTTCTTGAAAGCCTATTTGTCAATTTAGTTAGCTTCTATCTCAAGAGTAACTGAACATTTTGGTGCCAAGGCTGCAATGCTATTTCCGGGCAATACTTTAGCTCTGTATTTCTGCAGCAAGCTGTGTTCCTCTCCAACTTTCAAATGGCAATTTGGAAGACATGGCTAAATATGTTTGTCTGGATCAGTGTTAAATTTGATAGTAGCCTTAACAAACAGTAGTAATTGAGAAATATTGAGAATTTCAGTATTTCAGTTAAAGGCAAGGTTTTTCAGAAATGGTTTGCCATTGCCTCCTTCCTAGGGCTGAGAAAAAGTGACTGGCCCAAGGTCACTCAACTGGCTTCATGCCAAGGGAGGAGTAGAACTCACAGTCTCCCAGTTCCTAACCTGATGGTTTAATCACTAGACCAGTGATGGCTAACCTTTTTCTCCTCATGTGCCAAAATCACGTGTGTGTATGCTATCGTGTGTACATGCATGCCAACAATGCAATGCATCCTCCCTCCTGCACCATGGTGAGGGCGGGAGAGGGCGTTTTCAACCTCTCCAGACTCCAGAGGCTTTCCTCAAGACTCTGGGAGGGCAAAAACGGACTGCCCCGGGCTCCCTTCCAGTAGCCTCCTGGCAAAAAGAAATGGAGCAGGGGGAGTGTGCTGCATTCTCCCATGCTCCCTCCTCCCCCTGTGCATGTACACGCATCTCCTGCATGCGTGGCATAGACCAGAAAATAAGCTGGCTGGTGGGAGGCGTACGCGTATGTGCGGTAGAGCTGGCTTTATTGGGTGATGGCTTGTGTGCCCGCAGAGAGGGTTCCATGTGCAACCTGTGGCATGTTCGCCATCACGGCACTAGACCAAACTGGCACTCTAGAAACAATTGTAGAAGCCTAATTCCAAGCATTGTCTACAATTCCAAGCAATTATAGAAGTCAACTAATTCTGAACGTCCATGTGTTTTAAATATTGTATTGGTAAAAAATCATTTGATGCCTTAATCAAGACTTCTTTTTTTACCACTTAGAGGCCAGCACACTTAAATTACCTACAGATGGACAATGGCATTTCTTGCACTTTTTTATGTTTGGTTCGTGGCACAAGCACCTATGTTGAATTACAAAATCAGAGCCTGCCGGTTTGTGTACAAGAAAGACAGCTTTTTGCTACAGAAAACTGAACTTTCAATTTATTTTTTTAAACAATGCAACGACTGCTGGTTGCTATGGTAACTGGCTTATAAAATGCATTTGGGAGATGTCAGAAAGCCTTCATGAAACCCACATGCCGATCTAAAGCGGGAATGCCATTTTCTCTTGGAACAGAATCTGCCTGGGATTTTAGCAGAGACTGAATTGACGGAATCTGGACTTCTGACAGAAACAAGGCTGGGTTTTCATAAATACAGTACAAATAAATTGGCTTTCAGCAGGCTCATTGACAGGTCAGGCTCTCCCGTTTACAATGAGAGATGGTGAAATAAATGCAAAACGCTGTGCCATTCGACTGCCGCCAAAGGAAGACCTTGGATTTCTGGGTGGCTTTTTTTTTTTTTTTTTTTTTTTTTTTAGTTTAAATGTTTTATTCATTTTCATTTTCAATTTTGTACATTCACTTATATACTGAATATTTGCAATAATAATAATATGATAATAAGAAAAGAAAAACCCCAACCTAAACACAACTCATCATAAACCCAACCTATCACTTTCATACACCCCTTCTTCTCCCCCTCCAACTTTCCTTTCTCCCTCCAACGATCACCCCTCTTACTTCCCTTTCCCCTCCTATCTTTTCTCGCCTTCCTCACCCTCCTTCCCCTCTCATCCTCCTTACATTCCCCTCTTCCTCCCTCCTTACTTCTCCCTCTTCCTTTCCTCTACTTCTCACTATGGTGCATTTCTCTCTTCCTTAATCTATTCAGTTACTAAAAATTTCGCTAAAAAGAAAAGAATAAAAAAAAAATAAAAAGAAAAAAAAGAGAAAAATAAAAAGAAAAGATAAGGATCAACAGTATACAAGTGTATTCTTCTTATTCTATGTATTGAAACTATATCTCCACCCACCCACCCACCCCCAATGAACCCCCCTCCCTAATCCCCTCCGACTTCCCAGGTCCCACACCCGGCACAGTTCAATACCATTCACCTTCTAAAATATCTTATTAAAAATAATAATAAAAATAAAATAAAAAAGAACACTCCGAAAAAAAACAAACGAAAAAGTAAATAAAAAAAAAATTTAAAAATCTTTTGCATTATGCTCAGCCTCCCATCATTCTTAAAATTTAAACAATATAAATCATTCCATTTATATTTTGTCCTCGTCCCTTACTTCTTTGATATTTACCCCCATCTTCCTGTAGACTCTCCAGATAGCCTTTCTTAACCTTATATTCAAATATTAGTTTATACAAAAATCAATTTATCTTCAAATACAGAGCAATCTAATCATACTTTCGCTACTCATCTTCCTACCCTTCGTTTCTCCTCTCCATTCCTCCCAAGCCCAAATTCCATAAAATTAGGATCTCGCTCTTCACTTTAAAATCCTGAGCTTTTTATGTTATACTTCAAGTATATAAATCCGTAAAATGTGTGCCCAAAATCCATACCACTTCATTCAATCCCAAGATCCCTTCATCGATATCCCGCTCCACCTTCCCTTCTGCCCCACTCCTCCCGACTCCATTCATCCCAAACCGCAATTCAAATAAATCTTAGTCCCCGCTTTCCTCACAGAAAACAATTCATGCGCAGTTTGGATTGAGATTCAAATAAGTCTTATAAAAGTCCCGTATAATATCTGTCCAACATAAGCAATGCTTCTTTCCATGCCTCATCAGTACACAACTTTACCATTTCATACCAAACAGAAATCCTAAAATTTTAATCAGTCCAAGAGCTTAGAAAGTATTTTAAAGACATCGCTGGATCTATATTCTTTACTCTTCTGCCCTTCTGGAAAGAAAAGGCAACCCTCTGCCTTATAACCACGTGTCCCGCTGCTTTATAAATATGACTAAATCCTCAGTTTCCGCTCCTCTGCCTCTCCAGTAGGGGGAGAACAACTCCCTCCTTCTTGTAACCAAGTGAATTGCTGCTTGTCTCTCCTTCACCTTGTCCTTCCACATTTCCGAGTGAGTCAAGAAGCCCCGCCTTCAGAGTTTTATAATAAAAGTCCCGGGCTTCCGAGACAGAATTAATACGAAATCTTTGATTTTCGAGTGTAACTGTGATTCCAGCTGGAGCTTCCCATTTATACTGTATTTGACGATTTCTAAGTTCTTGGGTTAAAAAAGTATAGCCTCTCCTTGCTTGCAACATCTGGAGCGGGATCTCTTTAAAGACAAACAAATCATGGCCATCGATTCGGAGCCTGTTATTGTAAAACTTTTGGATGATCGCATTTCTGGATTCCCTTGTGAAGAAGTATATAATTATGTCTCTTGGAAGCTGTCGTTGTTCTGCTACACACGAATTCTGGCGATAGATTTTTCGAATATTCCAATCAAAATTGAATCCCGGACCTCCCACCGCATGGCTGAAAGCTTCTACAAACGTCTGTTTCAAGTTCTCTCCTTTCTTTTCGGGCAGTCCTCTGACTCTTATTGCAGACGCCTTTCTGTTATAATTTATCATTATAAGTTGTGTTTGAGTATCTCTAATCTCTTGTTGTAATGCTTGGATGTTGGAAGTCAAATTAGAATTAGCCTTCTCCAAAGTTTCCAGTTTGGTCTCCATTTCTTCGATATAATCTGTCAAAGTAGACGTAACTTCGAACATATCCACCTTTATTTGGGCAATTTTAGTCTGTATTTTATCGCATAAATCCAGCACAAATTCTTTGATTTCTTGTTTAAAGTCATTGAGTATTTTTAAAAAAATCTCCTGTGTCAAGGAATCTCCAGTAGAGGGTGTAGGAGGCAAAGGCAGCGATTTACTAACAAGTTCTTTAAGCACATGCGGGGGGGATTTTTTTGCCTGCTTAGACCTGGGAGGCATTATAGATAAAAGCTGAGAATAAACGGATAAGCAGTGTCTTCACTTGGTCAGTTCAATAAATTATTTGTAGACTTTGCTTGTTAATGAGTAGCAATCTCCGGGGAGATAAAGCCGGTTAATTACGTCATCAATCACCAACACAGTAAAAACGCCATTTTGAAACCCGGTTGAACAAAGAAGTATCAAAGGAAAAACAAGGCTGGTGTTTAGATAGTTATATAAAAAAAAAAAACATCACAGGAGTAAGACCCGCTCGTGTTAGCCTTAAGTTGTTTTAAGCAATTTATCATTGTCCTGAGGGGGGGGGATCGTCTGTCTAGGGCTGCAAAAAGGCAGCTGCGAGGAACTGGCTGGAGATAAGAGCTCAGTTACGCTGGATCTCTTCTCCGTTCGCAGCCCAAAAAAAAAGAAGGGGGGCTGTGAACTACGAATAAATCCTAGCACCTGAGCTTCTGCCTGCCCCTTTCTGCCAGAAAGGGGTGATATCTATTGATCTTAATTAGATATACAGACCAGAACTCTGAGAGGGGCTCCGTTGAGCACCTTCGGCGACAGGCTCCTCCCCCCCGGAAGTCGGTGGCTTTTTTATATTAATTATTCCTCTATTGTGGCATTTAATGTTGTCCCTCAATTATATTTTAGCATCCCAGCAATTCAGAGCAGTGGGATAGCCTGAGAACCTGGTCTCCTTCAGATGTAATCAACTGCAAGTCCTAGAATTATTTCCCCAAATCCTGACTAAGAAGGGTGATTCTTGCAGGCTGAGGAAGACCGCTAAAAATGTGTAATGAGCTTTGTTGCTTTGGGTCCATGTTGGCGTTTTGTAACATGCACTTATAGGACATTTCTTTCCTTTTTGCTTGTTCGTTTATGCTTCCTGCCTCGATATCCAGAGTGACTTTGGGCGGCTTATAACAGCATAAAAGCATAAACATAAAAGCATTAAAACATTAGAATTAATAAAATTGAATAAGTGATGAAAAACCAAGAGCACGAAGGGTATGGGCGTGTGCTTTTGTGTCTCTCTCAATCAGCCATCTCCAACACACACCCATTGGGTTAGCCAACCAGCAGAGCTACGTTTTAAAGCCAGAAAGGTGAGGGCAGATCTCGCTTCCAGTTACAAGGTGTTCGAGAGGGCAAGGGCCACAGAATGGGGGGGGTGTCTCTCCTAGACCCCATTAGATGAAATTTCTTGGCTGACGGGATCTTTAGCAAGCCCTTCAGCCAAATTGAGTGGGGTGAACCAATCCCATTGATGCAAGAAAGTTCTTCAGAGAGCCTGGTCCCATACCATGAAGGGCTTGACGGATGATAACCAACACCTTGAAGTGTGCCTAGGAGAAACTGACAGCTTGCATAAGAGCCATGTAGCATGTACCACCTGAAAGGCCTCCAGAACTGTCTGTGCTACAGCATTTTGTACCAGCTATAATTTCCAAATACCTTCAATGGTAGCCCCGTGTGCAGCATATTGCAGCAATCCAACCAAGAGATGACTTGGGCATAAGTGAAAAGGCATTGAGTGTTAGTGGTCATGACTGCAAAGATTTTTTTTCAATAACCTCTTAACTTCAAACAAAAAGAGCTAGCTATATCTTTTCTTTAGCCTCAGCCAGTAAAGAAAAAAAGGAGGAGGAAGGCTGCCTTAGAGAATTGGCTTCAAAGATTAAAAGATTAAAAAAATTACAGTTTCTAGAACCATCCTCTCCTTCAGTTTGCTAGCTGGCAGAAATTGTCACCTTTTCACATCAAGTAGCTTCAACACATGTTCTGTGGAGAACATCTAGTACCCTGCTTGGGCTAAGACATCAATATTAGACCTAATATTAGGTCAATATTAGGGGAGCAGTTACTCAACTGCCTTGTCTCTGTTATTTAAGATTCAGGCAGCAAGGTTTTCTAATTGTAAATAATGATAAGGGTAGAATTAAAGCTATTAAGGGAAAGGTCAGAGTTTTAACAAAATTATTTCTGAAATCTGTCTCTACAGCCTATATACTGTAGCTGATTTTCAGGGTTTCAAATAGCATCCAAAATTAAATCAGAGTCCGAGGCAAAACATTCCTCAAAGTTCCAATTTATTAAGAGAGCCATGTTGGCACACCTGGGAAAACCTGAATCTGAAAGCTTCCCGGTTTTCCCCACCCAGTTGAAAGTTCAAGATCTTGCCCCCACATCCACAAGTCCATCACATGCTCCAATCTCCCACTGCCATGCTGGCAGTTCCACCCATCCAGTTCCAGTCAGGTGCAGAGGTGCAGAGACAAAGGATAACCTTGGCTTTCTAGAAAGAATTTTGTTATGGCTACATATCAGTTAGCTCCATACAATCCCCCTCCCATTTCCCACAATAGAAAATGCATAAATAATAGAAAGGGTGACAGGCCAAAGATCCAAAATAAAAGATGACTGCAGGCCTGACACTGATATTACTATTCATTGCAGAATTACACCACTAGAAAATTGTTTTCTGAATTTTCTGCCTTGTTATTCTTGCAAATGTGATGTGGATAGTGTTTTGGGGCCTTGTGAAACTAGCACATCATATGGGTGGCTTTTTTGAATAATGCTGTTAATAGCCAAACTGTTTCATCTACTGCTTATATCCAAGATATACAGTTCGTACACATGAATTTCCAATTTTAGTTCAGTTGTTACTAAATTATTCTTCAGTTGTTACACAATTATTCTTGTGAAAAATAGGCTTTAGGTCTATCTACTCCTTTTATCTTGTTTCTCTGTTTCTGGTTTTCTTTATTGTATTGCTTTAGCCCCAAAGAGCCTTTCACATTTCTAGTGATTCCAAATGGATTCTGAGCCATTTGCTAATTCTCAGCTCCAGCCTTCTACATTTTTAAAAATCAGCCTTTCAGCTGTCACTGCAGAGCACGCTGCTGCTTTTTGTTTAATTGCTTTACAAGAGGCACAACTCCTGGCTTGCTGGATCAAGTAGCAATGCAGTTGTATTCTGTTTCTAATCTATTGTTCCTTCTGGGTAGCCCCAGCATCAGTCATGGCAATGTTGATTTTGCTTTGTTACTGTGTCAGAGATGGTGTGCATCCTGTATGCAGAGTCTCAAGAGCACAAATATCGGTATAGGTAGCATATGACCACAGTTGAGCCCAACAAAATTTAGGTTGATAAGTGACTTGTGCCTCATTTTATGACATTTCTTACCACAGTTGTTAAGTGAATTATTGCAGTTGATAAATTAGTAAACTGGTTGTTAAGTGAATCTGACTTTCCCCATTGACTTTGCTTGTAAAAAGTGATCACATGATCGGGGACGCTGCAACAGTCGTAAGTATAAAGCAGTTGCCAAGCACCTGGTTGCAATTGTGAAAAACAGTCACAAGTCAATTTTCTCTTTGCCCTTGTTACTTTGAACGGTCACTAAATAACCTGTTGTAAGTCGAGGACTGCCTTTCTATTACAGTGAGTTTTCTTCCTTCAACTAAAATCATAGCAGATGCCAAAATAATTTCCCAAAAGGAGGAGGAGGAGGAGGAGGATGAACAAGAAATTGATTTAACAGAAGAAAATATTTGTAGCTCCGGTATGAACGCTGCGGTCCCTGAACTCTTATTTTCTTTCAGATGTGAAACGTTGGATAATAAGACATCTGCAAGAAAACAACCATGTTCAGAGAGCACCAGGCATCCCACAAAAAAAAACAAAAAAAAAACAATCCAGATCTTTACTGTTCTTCAAAACTTCTTTAAAGTTAATCTTAAGAGTACCAAATAAAAATTGCGTTCAAGTTTAAAAGTACATTTTAGGATCCAAGTAGTCCTTGATTTGAAGCAGCAGGCATGAGCTTAAATGGACTCCAGAGGATAGTAGAGGACAGGAAGGCCTGGAGGAACATTGTCCATGGGGTCGCGATGGATCGGACATGACTTCGTGACTAACAACAACAAAGTCCTTGACTTATGATGAGAACCAGAATTTTCATTATTAAGCTATTTGGTTGTTAAATGAGTTGTGCCTGATTTTAATATTGGTTTGCAAGTTATTAAATGAATCATGTGGTTGTTAAGTAAATCTGAGTTTCCCAATTGATTTTACTGGTCAGAAGCTGGCTGGGAAGGCCTCAAATGGCAAACATGTGACTGCAGCAGACATAAATATATGCCGATTGTCAGGCACCCACCTTGACAATCGTATATCTGTGGGGATGCTTCAATAATCATAAGTGCAAGGACCAGTCATAAGTCCCTTCGTTCAAAATCATAACTTCAGACAGTCACTAAACAAATGGTTATAAATCGAGCACTCCCTGTACTTCTCGCCATCCTGTTTAGGATGCACAGTTTCTTGAGAAAATCCTCTGATGCTAACATGGAGGCCATTTTTTAAAAAATAAACACGGTGTATGGAAGTGGCTATTTCTTTTCATTTGTACGGCTCTTAATCATCTACTTTGCAGACCAACGTTTACTCTAGCGACATCTGTAATCAAGTATGCAAGATAATTAAATGCTACTCCTGCTCAGTAATGTCTGGCTAGCTTTATTGAAAGCAGCTAACCTGTAAAATGCTTAATTCTCCATAGTGAGGGGGGAGGAGTATCCAGAATGGGTTGACCTTATCCTCTCGTGATTGGATTGAGTCAGATAAGCTCTTTGGGCAACACCCCCTGGCACCAGGAATCCCCAGTTTTTCTGACTCAATCGATCGTGAAAGGTTGCGCATTCTGGATCTCCAGCAATTTACTAGGATCTAAGGGAAAGTCAGTTGGACCCGTCGAGCTTTGCCTCCCTGCTCCGCGCACAGCCTCCTCCTGCAGGATTAGGACTGCCACTAGCCCCCTGGGGCGGCACGCTGCCCTGGCCACTGAGCACATCTGAAGACACTCAGTGAGGACCTTGGCCGGGCAGCAGGAAGACAGGCAAAAGCCTCTAGCAAGCAGCCCTAACCGCTGAGGCTTGTAAGTCGCTGGAGCGCTTCATTGCTCACCTCAGGGGTTGAGCGACGAACCGGGCTTTCCAAACGCCCCAGAGCGCCCACGCTGCCTCCACGTGGCCAGAGGATCGTGAGGAAGCCGAAGAAGCCATTCCTGGCCACAGCGGCATCGGAGAAGAGGCAGGAGGAAGAGAATCCGGCTGAGAGTGCGCATGGCAAGCTCCCTGGAGCACAAGCCGCTCTTCAGGCACTACTCAAAAATACACAAGCCAGCATCAACAACTTCGGGTAATAAAATGCAGATGGTCCTTGACATATGACCGTGATCTGGAATTAAAGCCATAAGTTGTTGTGGTCAGGAGTCCGGGCATCACATAACTGGACCTGATTTTTTTGACATTTTTTGTAGCAGTTGTTGAAAATAATGTGATTGTTAAGCAAATCCAATTTCCCCAGTGTTTTTTTTTTCTTACTGGAAACCAGAAATAAATGCCAGAAACAAGCAAAAAAGTTACAAATTGTAGTCAGGGAACCACGGGATTCTGCAAATGGCCGTAAAAGGGAACTGATTGCCGAAGTGCCCAAAATGCTGCCATTATAAGTTCGAAAATGGGTTGTAAATAGCTCTGGGGAAGTCTGTGTAACTTTGAATGGTTGTTAAGTGACTAGACATAAGTTGAGGATTACCTCTGTGTTGTGGCCCACCAGCAGAGCTGGCAGCAGATTCTGAGGAGGTTGGGGAGGAACATGGGCCAGTCCTGGAGTCTGGGGAAGGCTCTGATGAGGGCTTGGTGTTGAAGGCAGAGAGGGGGCCAGGGCCGTATGCCAGTTATCAGCTGCCTTCAGAGTCAGATATCAGTGAGGCAGATGAACAGCTGGAGCCTGTTCCCAGTGTGCGTGTGCGAAGAGTGGCCAGATGAAAGGAACAGCTAAAGAACAGGGGTCGACTTGGGAGTAAGGCCACAGGTGGACGCTGAATGGCCTCTCCCAGAGGAAATAAAAGAGGAGCAAAAGGGGAGTGGAGTTTGCAGGAGACAATTAATTCGCTTAATTGGTTCGTGATACTCCCAGATTCCTTGCCAGGTTTTGCAGATATCGCCCTGGCAGCTCTCTACGCCAGATAAGGTCTGTGGCTGTAAATCCTCCCTTGAAAGACTTTGGCAGAATTCACAGTAAATTAAAAAGTGGAGGGGGGGGTTGTCGGGACAAGGAGTTTGCTTCATGCTCTTGGGAAGCCTCGGTCAGAACACAGTGTTAGTAAAGGAGTCAGTGGACCTTCCTAAAGATGTGGCACACAACCAGGCCCCAAGATAACTTATTTCCTGTGCTCCCACAGCAAACAAACGTAGGATAGCATCCGCCTCTGAATATCTTAAAACATGAACAGAAGGACATTTGGGACTTTTATAGAATTCTTGGGAAGAGCATTGTAAAAGTCTCCCCATAATATCGTCCCTGTTTTCAAGTAGCAAGAAAGCATCAGGTGAGTGCCTGCATTCCAGATATTCTCTGAAGATCTCTTGTGGGCCCATTTCGGCTACAGCAAAATTGAAACTTTCTCCCTGTGTATCATGTGTGAAGTTACGTGACAAGCGTTTTTTCTCCTTTTTTAGAGAAGCACATCAAGAATTTCCTGCTTTTGTTTTGCATTTGGTCTCTCTTGACTTTTTAAAGCGTAGAGAATTTGCATAATGGAAACCAAGATATAATTCGTCAAGAGAAGCAGCTACAGGCAATAGGGACTTTTCTTGGTGATTGTGAGTTGGGTGTCGTTGGAAAGCCCAAAAATTAATCTGAGATGAAAATAAGTCTCTTTAACATTGTGTATGAGCCCTAGTTGAGTGTAGTTTAGTGACAGTGAATTTCAATAAAGACAGGGTTGCCAACATTTTTTAAAAATTATACCTGACTATTTTTTTTATCCATCTTGTTGTCTTTTCATGTCATCATACATTTTCTTGCTTCTTGCTACCCAGGTATGTTGATATGTACGTATTTTATAGGTGGTGCCCAACTCCCAGACATTTTTGTATAGCTTACAATTTAGCATAAAATGAATACTGAAAATGATAAACACAAATAACACAATAAGGTAAAGGTTCCCCCACACATGCATACTAGTCATTTCTGGTTCTAGGGGGCGGTGCTCATCTCCGTTTCAAAACCAAAGAGCCAGCGCTGTCCGAAGAGGTCTCCGTGGTCATGTGGCCAGCATGACTAAACGCCAAAGGTGAATGGAACGATGTTCCCTTCCCCCAAAGATAATCCCTATTTTTCTACTTGCATTTTTTACATGCTTTCAAACTGCTAGGTTGGCAGAAGCTGGGACAAGTCACGGGAGCTCACTCCGTTATGCAGCAATAGGGATCTGAATCACTGAACTGCCGACCTTTCTGATCGATAAGCTGTGTCTTAGCCATACATACATACATACATACATACATACATACATACATACATACATACATATCTTGGCAACATTTCGGCGAGGTCTCACTTGCCATCTTCAGGCTGGATTTTGGGCTTAAAGCGTGATCGGAGCTGCCGTCTTTCTATAAATGCTGGTGTGTGTGTGTGGAGTGCTGGCTTTGTTTCAATAAGTGGAATGATTGGTGTGTCCTAGGGAGCCATTGGACAACTTCCTCACACATCTCAACAGGCTACACCCCAAAATACAATTCAATATGAAAATTGAAGCAAACAATCAACTTCCCTTTCTGGATGTCCTAATCTACAAAAAAACCCAATGGCTCCCTAGGACACACCATCTACCGGAAAAAAACACACACCAGCTGCTACTTAAACGCACAATCCGATCACCTCGTGAGAACTTGCCGAAACGTTGCCAAGACAATCTCAATCTTACACGGGAAAAGACCCGAATACAACAAGACATATAACATATATCACAATACAAAATAAATAAACAAGATGGGAGCCCAGACACTCACCAGTAAAATAAAATGAAATTCTGCAAAACACACACCAGAAGGGCTGCTACATGATAAAGCATGAGTCTCTTGAACAGTGTTTCTCAGCCATGGGGACTTGTAGAGGTGAGGACTTCAACTCCCAGAATTCCCCAATCAACAAAACTGACTGGGGAGTTCTGGGAGTCGCGGTCCACATCTCCTTTAAGCTAAGCCCAGTCAAGGATGAGAAAAGCTACTCTAGAACCGGACTTCCCTGCAGCAATATCCTTGGGTCACCTCTACACCTCGCAGGCATTTGTGGAAAATAAAAGCAGAGAGTGGCTGCAATGCAGAATTTCTTTGGAAATATGCTGGATTGTCTCCTCCCACCCACCCCCACCCCTTTAAAAAGAAGATAAATAGAAGATGGGCTGGTAGGACCATATTAAGACTGCCTTGAGATGGGCTGGATCTTCCATACCTGTCACGGTAGGACTTTATGGTAGGGGCAGCCCCTCCCCTCCTTCACATGATCCCCATTTAACACTGTCCCTCGGGAATTTTGATCTGGCCTTGCAGAATGCTCAGAGGGCTTGGAATGGGCAGAGGCACTTAGAGAATAAGTGCATAACGGCATGCTGCAGGAGTGCAAGGTGATTTAATCATGCTGCAAGATCTGTGCATATCAGAGGCGGGCAGAGAAATGTTGGCAACCAGCCTGAAATTCCTCACTGAAAGGGTAATGAATCCAGTCTGCTAAAATGTGGTGGTGGTAGGGGGGGTATTTAAATTTGGGAAGAACCTGGTATCCTAGTTTAAAAGAGCTGGCAGGAGTCCCCGCATCAGAGTTTAATCTCTGCTGCTAATCTTTAAAGTGTCAATCTGAATTATACCATCCTTGTGATTCCTGGCTGGCTCTTGAAGCTGGAAGTACAACTTCGGTGTGTTAAATCTGAGTCTCTCTTTTCCTCTTTTGTTTCTTTGACCTGCTGGATCTGATATAAGAGCTCTCTTGGAATGCGATCTGCTTTGAGGTTTTCCTTTTTGGCACTTCCTCTCTGCTGCTCTGCAGTTGGATTGACATTGTCAGATGATCCCTAAAGAGCAGCTCTTTGAAAGAGGCAGAAACTGAAATGGTGCCGTGTGAGTGAGATAAGATTACAGAACACAGAAGTGACTCTTGCACTGACTAAACCACTCCTACACTGCAGGTCTTCTCTTCTGACATTTGCATTCATTGTGCTTCACAGATGATGATGTAATCCTTACTCCAGTCCTGCCAGACTCATTTCCTACAGCAAAGTCAGGCCTGGAAATGCCACAATTGGCCAATTCCAGTAATTCGCCTTTAGGTTCCATTGGGTATTGCAGCTTTCTCCAAACTGAACTCCTTTGCCCTTCAGGTGTGCTTCTAGTGCACTGGAGAGGGCATCGAAGTAGCGGTTTTCAAGAAGTCTTGTATCCCATTAGATCTTTTGTCTCTGATTTGAATCTGGCTTGTCTGTGAACAAGTCATATTTCTTAACTATTCTGTTTACCTCAAAATAAGACCTCCCTGGATAATAAGATCAATTAGGATTATGCGCGTATGCCCTAAAATAATCCCTCCCAAAAAATAAGCCCTCCCCGAAAATATTTAAACACATGCACAGTCAGTCCCCGCCATTTCCTCTGGTTGGTTGCTGCGCAAACAACACGAGGTGAGGTGAGGTCAAAGGGCAGGACATGCCCTATGCCCTCCCACCCTTACCTAATGGCCGCTCCCGCAACCCTAGCCACCGCGCTCCTTCTGTCATGTAATGGCCGCTGCAAAAAGAATGGCAGGCCCAGCGATGCGCAACACAACAGCAGCCATGAGGTGACTGCGCTCTCCATCTTCTGCACCTCAAAAATAAGACCTCCCCAAAAATAGGCCAAGTGTTTATTTTTGGGGGGGGGGTCAAAAGAAAATAAGACCGTGTCTTATTTTCAGGAAAACATGGTAGTTTCCTCTTCTTGGAGCTTTCTGTGGGTCTCCAAAACCCAGAATTTTAAGTTAAGTTTTTCCAAACTGAAAGTTAACAAAGAACGTCAGTGGCATTTACAACCCAGATTGGCACGGAATATTCGGGATTCTCTGCATCCTAATCACCCACTCCTACATGTAGATTGGTTCTCTGTGGACTTGAAGAACTGACTCCGGTCCTTCAAGAACTTGGCAGCCCAGGAAAGCCTCTCCGGGAGCTGCATTGCATCTTATGGCAGCCTGAATTTAAGCCAAACCATGAAATGTTCTCTTTCAAGAGCATTCAAAGCCAACGGGATGATGGCACCTTGTGGCTTCATGTCGCTGTTTCTTTCCATCTGCACCACTGTTCCTGGCTAGCGCACGAGGAAGAATGCCAACAACAAAGGCGATTTTCCTTTCCCTCTGCCCCAAAATAACCAGATTTACAAGAGTGTGTGTGTGAGAGTGTAAGTCAAGAGCAGTCATCTGCCTGCAATCTGCAAGGGGTACACACTCTGTTCAGCCTCTCACCCAGCCACGAAAACTCCACTTAAGTACGAAAAGGATAATAGTCCTTCTGGGTGTCATCCTGTGCCCACCTTTTGACATTTTTAAAACCATCAGCCCTTTCAATAAGAGCTCTAATTTTGCCTTGGTTGAATGATGCTTCTTCTTGTTCAAACTAAACTGAAGCTCTGAAGGTCATGCCTCAAATAACGGATTAAGTAATATTGGTACACGTAGTGATGATCTATTCATGAGCAGATTTTGTACCCAATATTGAAAAAGACAATTAGCAGCTGTAGTTTTTTTTCCTTCCCCTCTCTGCTCTCCTGTTTTTGATTTCCCCCCTCCCCCACTCCTGGGCTTTAGAACAGTAACCTAGGTAGCAGGGATGAAATTCAGCAGGTTGAATAGTGGCTTAATACCTTATCTTTGAATCAGGGGTGAAATCCAGCAGGTTTTGACAGGTTCTGAAGAACCGGTAGCACAAATTTTGATTAGTTCAGAGAACTGGCAAATACCACTTCTGGCTGGCCCCAGAGTGGGTTAGGAATGGAGATTTTGCAGTATCCTTTCCCTACCATGCCCACTGAGCAACGCCCACAGAACCGGTAGTTAAAATATTTGAATTTCACCACTGCTAGGTAGATTGTGTCTCCATCCTTACTTTTTCAACAAGATGATGAGTTTGTTTCTTAGTATGAATATTAAAAGCCAGTTTTGTACCATAGTTGAAAGCTCCAGCCTCTTTCACTTATACAGTACAGGTAGTCCTCAATTTAAGACCGTAATTGAACCAAGAGTGATAGCTGTATGTCATTAAGCAGGTGACCATGTGACTGCACCCAATTTTTACAACTTTTATTGCAGAGGTCATTAGCAATACCACTTAGATTTATATACTGCTTCAGTGTGCTTTACAGCCCTCTCTAAGCGGTTTACAGAGTCAGCACATTGCTTCCAAAACAATCTGGGGCCTCATTTGACCCACCTTAGAATGATGGAAGGGTAAGTCAATCTTCAGCCAGTCAAGACTCGAACTGCTGAAACTGCTGGCAGCCGGCAGTCAGCAGAAGTAGCCTGCAGTCCTGCATTCGAACCACTGCACCACCACGGTTCATTAAGTGAATCACTGATTGTTTATTGAATCCATTGTCCACAATGGACATTGTTTTTCCAGAAACCAAAAGTTAATGTCAGTTTCCAGGTAAAAACATCATAAATTGCATCCATATGACCACGAGATGCTGCAAGCAGCTGTAAATTCAGGCCAGTTGCCAAGCTCCAAAAATATGATCGTATGACTGGTGGAAGTGGCTATCAGAACTTCAATCCCAGTCATTAATGCCCCCACAAATGTCCATCATAACCTCTAGTGTTGCTAAGTGACTTGTTCTACCTGTAGCAGCTTCTTGGTAGAGAGATCTCGCCCAGAAGCTCACAGCCACTCTCGTGACCGTTTCCCTTGTACTTTCACAGGGCCAAGATGGGCCTCCTGGAACATTGGTGTCTTCATTTGCATCCGCTGTGCTGGAATACACAGGAACCTGGGAGTCCATATCTCTCGAGTAAAATCTGTCAATCTGGACCAATGGACACAAGAACAGATACAGGTCAGTATAGATTTTTGCCAGCAGCATAAGAGAAAAGTTATAGGTGTGAGTGCAGTTCTAAAATTAGTGGAATGCTCTTCTGTCCTCATATAAACATCCTGCCACTAGACAATGCGAGTTGTAGAGAATCCAGTTGTCAACTAATCTTAGATTCTCATTTTTCTACCTTCCAGAGACTTCCCCACAAAACCAATCTGGAGTAATCTGTATACACATTTAGCATTCTTCAGAAATTGTTTCTGAGGTTCAGAGATTGCCCGGACAGTATCTGATTTTGATTTGATTTTGATTTTTTATTACATTTATATGCCACCCTTTTCCCCAAAGGGGACTCAGGGCAGCTCACAATTCAAATCAGGGAAGGGGGGTACAGACAGGAAATAAAAAATACGAAACATAACAATACATAATTTAAAAACACACAACAGTCATACCATTCGAGGCGGGGGCAACAGCTCTTTAGCCCCAGGCCTGTCGGAACAGCCAGGTTTTAAGGGCTTTGCGGAAGGCCTGGAGGGTGGTGAGGGTTTGAATCTCCACGGGGAGCTCGTTCCAGAGGGTCGGAGCAGCCACAGAGAAGGCTCTCCTCCGGGTAGTCGCCAGTCGGCATTGGCCGGCGGATGGAATTCAGAGGAGGCCTAATCTGTGGGATCTAATTGGTCTATTAGAGGTAATTGGCAGCAGGCGGTCTCTGCAGTTTTCTTGCAAGATTTTTCAGAACTGGTTTTGTCGTTGAGTCTTTCCTAGTCAGTGTTTCTCAACCTTGACAGCTTTAAAAGGTGTGGACTTCAACTCCTAGGATTTGAAGTCCACGTGTCCTGTTTTCCTGAAAACAAGACCTTCCTAGATATTAAGCCCTCCCCAAAAATATTGCAACACAGCAGCAGCCATGAGGTGACCATGTTCACCGCCTCCTGCATCTCAAAAATAATAAGACCTCCCCGAAAATAAGGCCAAGAGCTTATATCGGGGGTCAAAACAAAAGAAGACTTATTTTGTGGGAAACACGGTATCTTGAGAAAGGTTGAGAAAGACTGTTCCTGAGGCTGAGAAAAAATGTCTAGCCCAGGATCACCCAGCTAGCTTTGTATCTAAGATGGGACTGGAATTCATGATCTCCCATTTTCTATGCCTTAGTCATTATTACATTAAAATATTAAAAGAAATAGCATTGTAGTCATAATACAATACAATACAATAGCAGAGTTGGAAGGGACCTTGGAGGTCTTCTAGTCCAACCCCCTGCCTAGGCAGGAAAACCTATACTGTTTCAGACACATGGCTATCCAACATCTTCTTAAAGACTTCCAGTATTGGGGCATTCACAACTTCTGGAGGCAAGCTGTTCCACTGATTAATTGTTCTATGTTAGGAAATTTCTCCTCGGTTCTAAGTTGCTTCTCTCCTTGATTAGTTTCCACCCATTGCTTCTTGTTCTACCCTCAGGTGCCTTGGAGAATAGGGTTGCCTCATATCCAATAGTAATCCCAGGGTTTAATGTAAATTATTTGAACAGTTTTTATTTTCTCCTCCCTATCCCGTCTCACATATCCTGAGATATTTGGCATCTCCATTTCTGATCTCATTTCGCCTTCTTTCTAATGTCTAAGGAGACACATTCATGGGGCTCATAAAGACCCCTTGCTTTCTTCACCATTCCTCTAAGGCTCGGAGAAGCTGATTTAGAGTTAACTACAATCATTTCAGAATGCTACGTTAGACCTGCCATTTTATCAAATAAAATCACCATGATTGGTGAGGGAATATACTGTAACTGCTCCTTCCAGTAGATCCAAATGCAGTTTTCTGCTGATCTGATAGAAACTGAGAATCCATTTAACCACCAAGTCATCATAACCAAGTCATCAAAGTCATCATAATCGTCCACTGCAAGTTGATGGCCAAACACCATTCTATAAATATTTTGGCAAACAATAATATTAATTTCCCTTTCCCCCTGATGCTTTAGTTTTTAAAGGTCAAAAATATAAAAAAAGTTTACTTCCTGGAGTTAATTCAAACAAATGAAACAAATGCAAGGAAAGCCTAATTAATTCTACAACATCACACAGACTTTCTATTTTGTATTCCAGTGCATGCAAGAAATGGGAAATGGGAAAGCAAATCGCCTTTACGAAGGTTACCTGCCAGAGAACTTCAGACGACCCCAGACAGACCAGCATCCTTTCTCTGCCTGTTGTCCCCATGGGAAGATGGATGACTTAGCATCACTGGAGGGAGTGTGGGAAGGGGATATCTCCATATCAGTTTCTGCATGAACCCTTTTGGAGTCTACAGCCTTTTTTGGGGATTTTGATGTGATGAATTTTGAATTTCCCTGTTAGTGAGGATCTTCTGGAAAACCAAACCTCAGAGGTTAACCCCGACTTGGAGATGCAGTCTGCAGTGTTCTCCCTCTAGTCTACGCAATCCTGGAGGCTGCATATTGTTTTTTTAGCAACAGTATGAATGGGAATTGCTGTTGCCTTGGTCTAGGATGGGGGTTTTCCCCCTCACTTAAGTTAATACCACTGGGATTTGCTGGAGGTAACTTTTAAAACAGTTTTGCATGGAACAAAAGGATGGCTCTAGATCAGTATTTTCAAACTTGGCAACTTAGAATTCTGGGAGGCTTCAGCTCTCAGAATTCCCCAGCCAGGTTGTCTGTCTGGAGAATTCTGAGAGCTGAACTCCATACATCTTAAAGTTACCAAGTTTGGGACTTCTGGGAGATAAAATCCATACATCTTAATATTGTGAAGTTTGGGCACTGCTCTATATGGAGGCAGGTAACTCATAAAATCAGCACATCTATGCTGACAGGAACAATTTATTTGCCCATGGCCACAGATTGATATTGACAGTCCTAATCTATCCTATAATTTGTTGTCAATCTTTGCATATTAGAAACAAAACTACCATATTTTCTGGATTGGAGCACAACTGCAGATTTACCATTATTTGGGCTGCAAATCCACAAAAAGCGGTAGATGGCAGCAGATGCTTAAGAGTTTTCTATAACTTGTGCCGCAATCTAATGGCAGTCCAGATTTTTTATTTATCACAGTGGAAACAACAATTCCCCCCACCCCCACCCCCTTGGCCAGTTCTGGTTAGCTTAACTACAGTCTGATGGTTACCTCCAAAATTATTGCAGCATCTAATTTAGTAGCGAAACTACCTGCTCTTGATTTATTAATCCTTATCCAGCTTCCTCCCAGAGCAGTGGAGAGCTTTATCAGAGACAAATATGAAAAGAAGAAGTACCTGGACAGAAGTCTCGACATCAACATGCTACGGGTTGGTTGGTTGGTTGGTTATAAATGCATAAATGCTTTTGCTCTTCTGTTTCCATCCAGTATTTTGACTGGCAGGTTGAACAATTTTATTCTGTGAATGATCCCATTATTTCAAGGTTCTATGGGAAGGGATATAGGAAATAGTGAATGGGGCAGAGCCCATAACAGGTTTAAAAAAATACCCATATCTCTCTGACACTCTGTTTTGTCATCCTCTTCTTTGAATCTGATGTCATCTTCAGTTTCTTCTAAGAAGGATGCTGTGGAAAAAAGATATATGAATTACTTACTGTACACAGAAGAAACAAATTAGATTGAAGCAGTCAAAAAAGAACTTTTTAGATGGACAGACAGACAGAGAGTTCTACCAGGTTAAAGAAAGTCCTGGCAATGCATTTTCATGAGATTTGCCTGGTTTTAACTTTGATCACTCTGTTGAAGGAAGGATTTAGCATATTGTGGAAAAACCAGCCCTTTTGGTTAATTTAGGGTTTAGGAGAGTCTTTTTCAACCATAGCAACTTTTAGGATCCATGGACTTCAGCTCCCAGAATTCTGGGGGATAAAAATCCATGCATTCAAGTCTGAGAGATGCTGGTTGAAGGTACTATGTGAACACCCCCCCCCCCCCAAAAAAATGTGTTAATTCAAATTAAAAAGATTGTGCAAACCACACTGTTGGGTTGGGAAGTCTTTTGCACTGAGAGTCCCATGAAGTTTAGCAGGGGAGGTTTCCCTTTGACCTAGAAAGAAAATTGTTCTGATGAATTAATTGGCTTGCCTTCTCACCATTTTGAGTGTTTTTGTTCATAGAGAGAAAAGGATGAAAAATGGAAGAAGGAAGCAGCCACTGGGAAAAAAATGGAGCCAGTTATCTTTGAGAAAGTCAAAATGGTAAAGTGTGGCTACGGTTATTTCTGGCTTCTTTCTGGCGTCTTGTGGGGAGGAAGGGAGCTAGAGATATTATTCAGTGAGAGATTCACCCTTGAGCAATAGACTGATCTGAAATGAGATGCACCCCTCCTGCGTCCATTTCATTTGGCAGGTAGGAAGAAATCCAAGTAAATCTTATTACCAGCACTCAGCACTCGGTAGCTATTTATCTAGCAGATTTGATTTTGTGAATGACACAGTGGAACCTCACATATTTGCCGCCTGCTGACTTTTGAAGAGAGACTAGATGGAGCGATTCATTGTGTGAATGAGAGCATCAGGAGGCTAATTCTTATCCAGATATCAGGGAGCTTTCAGGGCAGGTTTGTGCAGATGCTACAAACTTTACACCCCTCAATGCTAACAATTGTCAACTGCATGAATTGCCAACATCCACAGAATAATCTAGGACCGTCTTTTCAACCTTGGCAGCTTGAAGACGGGTGGACTTCAATTCCCAGAATTCCCTGGTTCAACATATGCTGGCAAGGCAATTCTGGGAATTGAAGCCCATCTATCTTCAAGTTGGCAAAAGTTGAGAAATACTTTTCTTAGAGAGACAAAGCCCAACTGCCTTAAGTTGGCTAGCTGAACATTGGGATGAGAATGAGTTTCAAAATCCATGAGCATTCCTGAAACATTTTCTGAAGATATAAAAGAGAGAAAACTGCTCTTTTTTCATGGAATATGCATCAAAGGATTTTGGTGGTTTCTGCTTCCTTCAGCCTCAGAAGAAAGAAGATCTTCAAACTACAAAAAGCCTTTCCAGACCCTCGGAACCAGTCATAGACCTGCTGGGACTTGGTAAGAGCACTGCTGGCACGCATCTTTCTTTTCTAAATACCTGTTGCATTGTTGCTGAATAAATACTGTATTTTTCAGAGTACCTAGCTTTTGGGAAACAAGGAGAAAAAATCTGCCTCTGCCTCCCAGCAATTTGCCTCCTTGCAACAAACAGTACAGACAATATACATTGTTTGTAGTGTTACATCTTAGACTATACTTGTACAGATGGTGTAAAAATTGATGTGCTTTCTGGAAGTATACATTATTCTCTGCTATTTAAAAGAAGATACAATAGCACTGGCCCTCTTCAGATCAAGCATTTATTTTAAAAAGCTTCTTCATTTTGTTAAGCTGCCTAGAACAATAATAAAGCAGTCTTTAAAAAATAAGTCTAAAAATTTGAACATTCTATAGGCATTTATAGTTATTAACTTACCTTCTTGCAGCAAACAGCCTGATTAGCGCAAGAAAAAAAAATCTGCATCTACCTCCCAGTAATTTGCCTTGTGGAGCACTTTCAGTTTAAGCACCTCCCAATCAGCTGTTTCAGGTTGCAGGGATTGCTATAGCCCCGGGATGGCGAACCTATGGCACGCGTGCCACAGGTGGCACGTGGAGCCATTTGTCAGGGCATGCAAGGCATCTCCCTGTCAGCTGGCCACTGGGCATGCGCGCTGGCTAACTGAGTTCAGCCTTTTTTAAAGCCATTTTTTGCCCTCCCCAGACTCCAGAGGCTTTATAGGAGCCTGGGGAGGGTGAAAACAGCCTCCCTCCGGAGGCTTCAGGAGCTTCCCTGAAGACTCCGGAGTGCAAAAAACTGGCCCTACGGGCAAACTGGAAGTTCGGGAATGGCCAGTTTAAGCCCTCCACAGCCTTCAGGACCTTCCGGAGGCTTCCCTGAAGGTTCCGGAGGACGAAAAAGGACCCTACAAGCAAACTGGAAGTGACTTCTGGTTTGCTTGTAGAGTCGTTTTTTGCCTTCCAGAGCTGTCAAGGAAGTCTCCGGAAGCCTGGGGAGGGCAACAAAAGCATGTAAAAAAACAGTTATTAAAAAAAAAAGCATGTAAAAAATGGGGGGGGGAGCTCCTGTCATGTGTGCATGCGCGCTGGGAGGGAGCACATTGCATTATGGATGCAACACGCCTGCGCACAGCCCCTCTGTGCTCCTCCGCTTATGGCACACGAGCCAAAAAAGGTTCGCCATCGCTGCTATAGCCTATTGCAGCCTCTGCAAGCCCCATTTTCCCTGTTTGCTGCAAGGAGGTAAATTGCTGGGAGGCAGAGGCCAAAGAGTGGGGGACGGTGGATGAGGCTACATTCAGTGTATAAGACACACGCAAATTTTCACCCTCTTTTTTTTGGGGTGGGGGGAAAGATGCGTCTTATAATCTGAAAAATACAGTAGTAAGCACGTCTTTTTCCATCTGGGGGAGGAGAGGTGTGAAGAGTCGAAACCCAAAATACTGGCTGTGATTTCACTATTTTCTGCTAAATCGGTTATTTGTGTTTCTTGAACATGGAGGTTCATCACGGAGGTCATTAATAACAAATAATTGTTTGTTGTGTAGTAAGATTTTTTCAGTTATGGTAGATGCAGGGAAATGTTGAGCCTAATTTTGTATTGGAAGGACAAGGAGGCCCAGAACTACCAGTAGTCCCCAACTTAGCAATCATAATTAAACCTGGAATTAACGGTTGTAAGTTGTTGTGGTCTTTGAGCAGGTCACAACAGGTGCCCTTTTTTGCAATAGTCATTAAGTGAGCATAGCATTCATTAACTGGATCTGTTTTATCCAGTAAGAGATTTTTGCCAGAACCAGAAGTAAACACAAGAAGGTAGCAAAAAAAAAAGTAAAAAAAAAACAGAGTCATATGGATTTATTTATTTATTTATTTATTTATTTATTTATTTATTTATTTATTTATTTATTTATTTATTTATTTATTTATTTATTTATTTATTTATTTATTTATTTATAGGGTTTGTATGCTGCCCACTCTCGAGAGACTCAGGGCGGCTTACAGACAGAAAGGAAGGGGGAACATACAAAAAAAAAAACCTAACAACATTAAAATTCCACAACATTCATAGCTTCGGATGGGGCTGGATAAATCAACAGCCCCAGACCTGCCGGAACAGCCAGGTCTTGGTCGCTTTGCGGAAGGCCGGAAGGGTAGTAAGGGTCCAGATCTCCAAGGGGAGATCGTTCCATAGGGCCGGAGCAGCTACAGAGAAGGCCCTCCCCCGGGGAGTCGCCAGCCAACATTGACCGGCAGATGCAATCCGGAGGAGGCCTAATCTGTGCGATCTTATAGGTCTCTGGGAGGTAAATGGCAGGAGGCGGTCTCTCAGGATGCTGCAGAAGCTGGCTGCAAAGTGCCCAGAATGCAATGATGTGACCAAAAGGATGGGTGGGCATTGTAACTTTGAAGTTGGTTCGCAAGTACCCTTTAGGTGGTCCATTGTAACTTTGAATGGTCACTAAGTCACTTGTTGTTAAGTGAGGACTACTTGTACTCCTAAGGGATGTGGTGACTCAGTGGCTAAGACGCTGAGCTTGTCAATCAGAAAGGTCGGCAGTTCGAATCCCTAGTGCCGCATAATGGAGTGAGGTCCTGCTATTGTCGCAGCTTCTGCCAACCTAGCAGTTCAAAAGCATGTAAAAAATGCAAGTAGAAAAATATGGACCACCTTTGGTGGGAAGGTCACACCGTTCCGTGCGCCTTCAGCATTGAGTCATGCCGGCCACATGACCACGGAGACGTCTTCAGACAGCACTGGCTCTTTGGCTTTGAAACAGAGATGAGCACCTCCCCCCTAGAGTCGGGAACAACTAGCACATATGTGCGAGGCAACCTTTACCTTTTTACCTGTACTCCTGCCAACATCCCAGAATGCTTTGCAGTAAGTTAGAATGCCATGGTTTGGCCCAGTGGTTTTCGTCAGTTCGTGGATCAGGTTAGTCCAAGGTTGCAGTTAAAATGACAGGGCAGATAGATTTCCAGAGTGGAATCCTTTTTATAACGTCTTTTTCCCGCCAGGCCCACTGAAAATGCAGTACTGCAACATTTCCAAAACAAAAACTTTGCAAATAGCAGTCCCAAATTTCCTAACCTAAAGTTGCATAACATACCAGTGGCAGAGGATAGACATGGGCTGGAAAGCTTTTCAGTTCCTCTTTCATTGGGAGGCAGCTCGCTCACAGTTGCGTTTGGAGGGCTGAGTATTTCCTGTGCAAAGGAAATGTGGTGAAAAATTGAATCTAAAAAAGGGAAAATAGGCCACCAGAATGATTGCCGTTAAAGGACGGTGACATCTCAGCTGGTATGAAAAGGGCAAGGGTAAGGGATAATCTCTATATTATAGTTTAGGAGCTGAATTCTGCATATAAAAATGAAAATGAGCAAATTCCACCTCAGCATCAGGGCACAGCCGTGTCCATGTGATATTGGCAATGATGTAGCTTTCCAGGAATCTCGTCTTTTCCACCAAACCCAAAGCGGCTTGCCAGGTGTGATGGTGATGGCTGCCAAGTCACACTTATAAGATATGATGAAATCTCAAAA
The DNA here is from genome assembly GCF_009769535.1 of Thamnophis elegans. Lineage (NCBI taxonomy): Eukaryota > Metazoa > Chordata > Lepidosauria > Squamata > Natricidae > Thamnophis > Thamnophis elegans. Next base: position 25,435,746 of record NC_045552.1, read on the forward strand.
ACAAGGAGTTGTGGCCGAATAAGGATTCAGGGGGAGAATGATGAGACTTCGTACTACTCAGTACAGCTTCTTGTCCTCCGTGCCAGTAACACAAGCAAAAAAATGTAAAACAGGAGAATAGCACTGCAATTTATACAGCTTGAAGAGAATCAATGTGATCTATATTAGCAATAGAATGCATACAGCCCACTATAGGGGAGCTGGCATTGGTGAGAAAAGTAGAACCGAAAATTGAAAAGTTAGATCTTTCTCTGCTGTCCAAATCTACCCTAGCAGTTACATATTTATTTCCACAATATCTGGGGACGGTCCAATATAGAAGGCTGTGATGGAATGTACAACTGGATAAAAGATTTTTTTTGGGGGGGGGGGGTGTCTTGGGAATCACACCACAGCTTCTCAGGAAGAAGGCAGCACATTCCAGAGAGAGGCCCAAGACAACAGACCGTAGATTCCTAAACTGAATTGGTTGGGGGAGGAAAAGCTTTGGAGTATCCACAGCCTAGATTCTCCCAAGGGATATCTATTTGGTTAGATTGAAGGTTATAGCTTTAGTCTGGCAAGATTCCGTCTGTTAGGTGTAAGCAGTGGTGGGATTCAAATAATTTAAAAACCGGTTCTCTGCCTAAATGACCGGCTGGGTGGGCGTGGCTATCGTGGGCATAGCCAGGGGTTGTGACAGGCAGCACTCGGCCTCCTGCACCACCCTGGAAGCCAAAACGAGCCACGAGGGGCTGCAGCACCCTCCCCCCTGAGCCCCATTTTGGACCTACTAGACCTCCCTACACTTACTTAGGAGCCAAAACGGAGCGTGGGGAGACTGCTGGAAGGGACAGGGCAGGAAGGGGCAGGGCCAGCCAGCAATTTAACAACTGGTTCGCCCAAACTGACCCGAACTGCCTGAATCCCACCACTGGTTATAAGCAGATAAAGAATTGGACTTGATTTGGACTTCACAATATCATATTTGGGCTTATCAAATTTAGCCTTCGACTCTGGGTATGGAGATCCAACTCATTGGAGGGAAGAAATTCGGGGAAGGCGATCCCTTGGGTGATCTCAAGAAGCCAGTTGATACCAACTCCCCCTCCCTTTTCTCCCAGATGTTCCTGTTTCAACTGCCCTCCCCAATGGAAGAGCCAGCAGTTGTTTGGAGAAAGACTTGGACCTATTTGGATCCCTGGGTACCGAGAGAAAGGTGAGAAAGTTACATTAATGGCGGGGACCTTGAGCTGGAGCCTCGCTATCTCACAGGAATATTCTAGGGAAAATAAGTCTAAAACTACACTTGGATGTAAGCACAAGTATGATAAAAAAAGTAAAGAGTTCTAAATTTTAATTGAAATGTTCAGTAATGTTCAAGTCATGCTTAAACTTTCAGTCAATGAGAGATTCAGCAGCCGAGTTTACAGATAATTATGTAAAATAGTTGTCATGCCTGCAAGCCATCTTTTCTTTTGGACTTCAGGTCTGCCACACTTTCTACTGTCTACTTTCTATTGTGGGAAAATGAGAGGGGGGACTTATATGGAGTTGGGCGATATGTGTCCATAATAACATTCTTCATAGAAAGCCAAGGTCATCTTTGTCTCTGCACCTGGCCGGAACTGAATGGGAGGAATCTCTCTTCGTGGCGATGAAGGATTGGACCATGTGATGGACTTGTGGGTGTTGAGGCAGGATCTTGAACTTTCAACTGGATGGAAAAACCTGGAAGCTTTCAGATTCGGGTTTTCCCAGATGTGGCAACATTACATCTCTAATAAATTGTAACTTTGAGGAAACACAAGCCTTGGGAATTTTCTTTTGTTGGGGGTGTTTTTTGGAACCCTAACATTAGTATCAAGATGATGTACTTTTTCATTTTTGATTTAGCAAGATGTGAATCATTCATTATTTACTGGGGCTGTAGAGAGTTCCCAGATAAATCTTGACTATTTTTCCTTTTTCATCCCCTGAGCCTTTGCTTATCTGTCTCTGATTGGGTTGGTTCATATTGATTTGGCTTTATCTCCCATTTGAGGGTCAGGAGACAGATTCTGCCTATCTTGCGGAATCCTCCTAAGGTGGTAAATTAGTTTATGCAGTACTTTTGAAAAATGGAAAACCTGAACTGGAACCTTTAAGAAAAATGCTGCGTCAGTTCTCTGGCCTCCACCTTTGGAAATAAGTACAGTCTATTCTCTCACCAGGTTGTTGGCTCAATGCCCACAGCTGGAAGTGCTGGATCTGTTCCTGAAAAGCTGAACCTGTTCCCTGAGCCGGACAGCAAAGCTGAAGAGACGGGGAAGAAGCAGCTCTCCAAGGATTCCATCCTCTCTTTATATGGCTCCCACACCCCACAGATCCCCACACAAGGTATGCACCCCACCTGTCATGGGAGACACACCTGTTGGGCTTTTAATACTCAAGATTAGATTCATAATATGCTCACTGCTTTATAAGTAAGACGTTGGCAACATAAAGTTGTATTATGTGGAGCAATAGGTGAGTAGCCATTCCAGGATAGCAGATTCTTATTGAGAGATCTGATTTAGATATGTGGATTTGTTGGAGGAGTTTTCATGAATGCTGTCTTTGATTTTTCTAGTATGCTAGGAATACATCAGAAAAATAACCTGGTTATTGTGGGACGCTGGCATGCAAGAATTTTGCTCTAGTTCAGAAGCACTCCAGACTTAAAAGCTGAACTGATTTAATTCTGGTGAACCATCAATGTATCTGGAATTGCAATAAAACTTTTAAAATAAGCGAGCAAACATTATGGACTCCAATACAGGGGTGAAATGCTACCAGTTAGGGCCAGTTCGCCCCAACCGGTAGTAAAAAATTCTACTGGTTCGGGCGAACCAGTAGTCAGCTGTGTGACAATCAGCTGTACTGCACGATTTATATTCACTAGAAATCGCACAGCACAGCTGATCGTCAAAACTCTGGCTTTCTAGCGAATGTAAATCGTGTGGCACAGCTGTTCCACCCCCCTCACTGTTACCTTTGCAGACTCAGAAAAAGCTTATTAACGCCTGCAGTGTGCATGCACGGGAAGCACCTGTTGACAAACCGGTAGCAGACTTCAGAGCATCTCACCCCTGCTCCAATAGGTCCACTTCCATAGCTCATTTTTCAAGGGTAAAATAGGTGTGATGCCTTTGCACTTCCCTGTGAATAAGGATCTGAAACTGAGTTGGGGTGAGGAGGGTTTCCTCCCAGGAAAATATGTAACATCAGAGAGTTAAAAAAAATGAGGGGGATGGCTGGAATTTTCAAGTATTATATTTAATTTTCATTTTGCATGAGTGAGGATAAGATGACTTTGTTACTACAAGATCTGTAATAAATCAGAGTGGGGCAGATTTTTGCTTATTGTTTTAATCCTTGTCAAGAAGACATCCTGGAATGGTTTCAAATTGCTTTTCAGGGATCAGAGAAAGTGCAGAAATAGCCTTAGCTCTTAAGCGCAGATGAGGAGGTGGATAGCATTCTGGAATAGCTCTCTGCGGTCCCTGTGCAGGAAGTGGTCTGGTGTCTTTTCCTAAAGTTCAGCCCAAATTGCTATTTTTTTTGGGGGGGGGGGAAACGACCTCGCCTCTGTTGTTCCCCACAACAGTACGTCTGAGTTCCTCTCAGTGAGACCCATACAGTAGATTAAGAGAGCTTTTATGGCAGAAGGTAACATCTTCATTTGCCTCTCTCCCTTCTTGACATCTCTGCAGGAGCTGTGTTCCTAGCGCCTACCCAAATGGGCTATCCGGCCGCCTATCCCAATTTCCCAGGCATAGCACCACCTACTGGCATGATGGCACCACCAGTGGGGGTGATGGCGCAGCCAGGAGCGGCCGCAGGCATGGCAGCACCTATGGCGATCCCAGCAGGTTATGTAGGCGGCATGCAGACTGCAGTAATTGGGGTCCCCAATGGGATGATGGCAACGCAGCAAGCGGGGTACATGCCTGGCATGGCACCTGTGCCACCACCAATGTATGTTGTACAACCAGCTCACCAATTACAGTGGAACCTTGCTCAGGTAAGAGTCAACAGTGAGAACTCAGGTGTGTGTCTGAGTGAGATCTCTTTCAGTCCTTGGGGCAAAGGAAAATGTGCATTTACAGATTACAGGCAGACAATCTCATGCCTTCCAACTCCACCTGGCTGGGCAATGAACTTGAGGATATGAGGTAGCGATATACTGAAAAAACATTGGTATCAAGTTGCTAGTCCTAATGTACAAGTATACAAAGCTCAGTTCATTTCCAAAAAGAGCATTTCAAAGCTCAGTGGGATGCGAGGGAACTCTTGTTTTCTGGTAAATTGGTGAACTGGTTCAAAATGTTACCGTTTCCCTGAAAATAAGACCTACCCTGAAAATGAGATCTGGCATGTTTTGTACATGTGCACCTAATATAAGCCCTACCCCCCCAAATGAGCCCTATGTCAAGTTTCCGAAAGATGCCCTAATTGATTCATGAGCCTCAAGCCAAGTTTCAAAAGAAAACCAGTCATTTATTAGGAGCACCATTTCTCAAATCTAAGCCTCACTTGAATTATGGATGAATTTTACTCCTGTTCCTCCCCTCCCCTCAATCTATGTCATAAATCACATTCTCCAATGAGGTGCACCCCTCACAAGCCTGATGTAGTAATCTGAGATCCGACTCTTGCCGAAATTATGCATGGAATGCGTTCCCCCCATTTCCTCACCATGGCAACTTTATGAGTTGACACCCTACTTAAGAGCCAGCCACACACCCATTTCGTCTGGTTGCTCACAGTGCCGTGCCTTCAAGGGGGGGGGGGGAGTGGAGCTGCCCCACATGCCCCACAATGGCTTACCTCAGGGCCCCTGCAGCCAGGCCATCCACGCCTCAACACTTGCCTCGTAGTGGCAGCACCAGCAGCCATGTGCAGCAGAAGCCCACATGACTGCCAGCCCACTTCTTCTGCTTGGTTGTGGCTGCAAGGGAGCAGGAGGCAGAACAGTATGCTGGTGCCATGGCTGCGAGGTGAGGCAAGGGTCGGGACGTGGGTGGCCTGGCTGCAGGGACCCTGAGATAAGCTGGTGTGGGGCGCGTGGGCAGTTCCATGCCTGCCTCGTGGTGGTGGCATTAGCACATCACGTGGCCTTCTGCCCTGCCAGAAGCAAGCAGGAGTTGGCCTCCCGTACATGGGAAAAAACTAAGCCACCCACCAAAAACAAGCCCTAGTACATATTTTGATGCCCAAAAGGAAATAAGATCCAGTCTTATTTTCGGGGAAACACAGGCATGTGAATATGACAAAGCAGCACATGAAGTCAGTGTATCCTATAATGGACATGGGGATGATTCGGATTAATTAGGATTCATTGTGTATTTTTTTCAAATCTTTTTCCACCTCAGTTCTTTGTAGGAAGGGAGAATGTTTATTGTGCACAAATCTGGCTTTCTTTCTACATCTGCCAACATAAGCCTTGATGTTATCTTCATTTTTGAATCCTGATAGATATAATCAGATTCTCAGTCCTTCTAGCACCTCATGCCTTGTAGATGTTTCAGCTCTCATTAATCACAGCCAGCCATGTTCTTCAGCACCGTTTTACACCTCTTGTTGGCATGGATGGTTGTTTTCAATACTATGTAGTGGCAGCTGGATACTCGTGCTCCACTACGAAACTGTGATTGGGCTTGATAAATCAACATTTTGCTTGAAAATTAATGAGTAGTTACTCATCGGCCTCTCTTCTCCCCTTCTCTCCCTCATGTTTGCACCACAGAGGCCTCTCCTCTCTCCTTCTCTCCCTCAGGCTTGCCCCATAGAGGCCTCTCCTATCTTATTCCCTTCTCTCCCTCAGGTTTGCCACACAGAGGCCTCTCCTCTCCCCTTGTCCCCGGCAGGCTGGCCCCATTGATCCTCTCCTATCCCCTTCTTTCCCTCTGGCTTGCCCCACAGAGGCCTCTCCTATCTTATCCCCTTCTCTCCCTCAGACTAACTCCATAGCATCAGAGCATTTTTCAGGCGGGGAGGGGGAGTAGAATGTCTAAACTCCCAGCCCGCAGGCTGGATTAAAAAAAAAAAAGGTCAAGCTTTTTCCTCCCATAGCAATTGTGCCATGCCTATCAAGGATAAGAACATGAGGTACTTTCAAGGTTCTAAGCACCAGGTGGATGATCAACCCTGATACAGTAGGGGCATGAAAGGTCTCACTGGGTATAGAAAACAAATGGAAAATGCCTCTGCAGCAGGGAAAACGTGAGCGATGGGTGTAAGAAGAGCTGACTCCTCCTTGCCTTCTCCTTCAGGTGACGCAGCAAATGGCAGGGATGAACTTCTGTGGCACAAATGGGGTGATGCGCTATGGACAGTCAATGGGCAGAGGGGGTGCCCCAGAAACCAATCAAGCCCTCAGTTCCCAGGTGTGGAAATAGTGCACACAGACACGCACGCCCCGGATCTGGACCATTTTCTCGTTCATTTTTAGCTTTGGCTCTTTTGGGTTTTTTCCCCCAGTTCTGTATTAAGCATCAGTTACTCCCTGATGTTATGTTTTTGACTTCCCTTGCTGGTGAGTCTCAGACGGATATTCCACTTGTGAACGGAGATCTACTCGGCCAATTTCCCACCTCGTGTTCAAAGCACTGACGGAATCGTTGCTACTTTGGCTCACCTTGTCCATAGGCGAGCATTATTTATTTTTTTTAACAGGGTGGACCGAAGATGGCAGGTGGCCATTCTGGTCAATGCAACCATCGTTTCAAAGCCTGTTCTGGGATTGCAAAAGGAATGGTCATGATGGCTCATGTGACCTTTGCGTCTTTAGTTGTGGCTTCACCTCAAGGCACTTTGTATTTTAGGACTTTGGCACCAAATACTCTTGGTTTTTTTTTTATTCCACCAATACATTCCATGATTTCTGTGGTGTTTTCCAAAACTACTTCAAACGCGTTAGCCCATCAGCCTTCAAGCACAATTCTGCTTCTTTTCTGAAAGTGAGTTGGGAGGAAACATACCTCTTAAAAAGCAGCTGCTGCTCATTTAGTCCTGGCATACTTAAATGCTTTTATTTCCTTTCTCCCTATTTTAACCTTTGAAAGATTTAGCCTAGCGTTTCTCCATCTTGGCGACTTCAAAATGTGGGACTCTCAACTCCCAGAATTCCAGTGCTTGCTGGAGGATTCTGGGAGTTGAAGTCCATATCTTGAACTTCTTAAGGTTCAGAAACACTGCATTTAATGGATAAAGGTCCAGAGCACTGGCAAGTTTTCGTTTGGATTTGTCCTCCCCTGTGTAGCTCCTACAAACGCTCAACTGGCCCGCATGATGACTTTATCAGAGGGAGAAAAACCAAAATTTTCAGAGATGGGAGCCAATCTCCCATCTCAGTCACTTCACAAAGACCGTGATCACCCAAATCCACAATTTTGAAAGATTTTGTAGCACAAATAACAGCCAGGCAACCTACTTTATCTTGTGTATATGTAAATTCGTTAATAAAATGCTGCCGTGAAACTCTTACCTTCTTTGTCCTCGTATAAATACTCATGTTTAAAACAAATGGAGATAACTTTTTTCTCAAATTTATTGAAAGGCTTATCGTGAATGCCATTAGGTTTCAACTTATTGCTACGGGACTAATCCAGTATGTTGTTTGCAATGCTACCTCTCTGAATCTCTGCCTGCTGAATAACACTTAGAAGTTGTAGGATTCAAAGCAGTGGTGAAATTCAATTTTTTTTACTACCGGTTCTGTGGGTGTGGCTTGGTGGGCGTGGCAGGGGAAAGATACTGAAAAATCTCCATTCCCTCCTTACTCTGGGGCCAGCCAGAGGTGACATTTGCCAGTTCGCCAAACTACTCAAAATTTCCGCTACCAGTTCTCCGAACTACTCAAGATTTCTGCTACCGGTTCTCCAGAACCTGCTGGATTTCACCCTGATTGAAAGACATGGTACAAAGTGATCTACCTCCACTACTCGACGCTAGTGAATCCCTTTGCTGCTATACGAAGAAAAACAGGGCATTCTGCACTGGATGGCATAATATGAGGAAGAGACATGAGGTTTCTCAGTAATAACCATCGTGTCTCCTGGGTTAAACTGATAATTTATTAAACTTGCATGTCATCCATCAGTCTCCAATTGTACAAAAATAAGAAAATCCCAGAATGAGATACTTCGTTATAAAGATTATAGAGGCATTTTTAAACACATTTATTTGTCTGATTGAAAATTGCAGGTATAAGACTGAAATGGTTAAAAAAGAGGAATTTGTTCCTATGATATATAGGCTGGCAATGCTATTTTTTAATTTATGTGCCCGATGCATTATCTTTTCTCATAATTTCCCAGGTTTTATTTCACGTAAGTTAAATTTAGAAAAAAACATGTTTACATTAGTCTTGCATTCCGATTATATATTTTCCAGCTCATATCTGATCGGTATGCCTAAACACTATTTTTCTCCAGAAAACACCACTAACCTATCTCCTGCATTATTGTATTTACTCAATACAATATTTTTTTTTGCAATTCCAAGTTCATCCTTCCCTTTGAACGCTTGCATTCCAAATACTGATCAATACTACTATATGCTTTCTTTTGCAATTTTATAGAAAATTCTTCAATGTCATCTTCCATTGCACAACCTTGTGCAAGATTTTATTGCTTCCTGGATATCCACTCATTCCAACAGACATAATCCTGTTTATTGAGCTACAGCTGTGAGCACATACTGGGTAATACCCTTTTGGAGTATGATTGCCACTCCATTTCTTTCAAAAATGGCAAAGTGACTATGTACATTTATTCACTAAGATATCTAGTTTGGTTTATTTCATCTTCACCATGTCAATTTCAGTTTCCCCCCCTCCCCCCAACTAATGTTTCTCACACCCCTCTTCCAGGTGCAAAACAAGGGACTTCTCAGGAATGGCACCATCTGTGATCAGACTTTTCTGCAGCTTTAAGCTGGCCATGCCATCACACTCTGATCTACTTATCAAAGTATATGACGTTCTTCCATAGTAACTGAAGTACCTTCAGAACTGGGGTTTCACAAATAGTTTAAATGTTTAACATAGACATACAGTTTTCCTAGCAAAAGGAAGGGGTTTTGCAGTACTTTTTGGATTTCATTTTGTGGTTCCTTCTAAGTGAGTTGGTTTCCTCTCATGCCCTACATAGCTCTACCTGCCTCCATTCCCTTTGTCTTACCAGCAGTGAGGGCATACCAAGAATGTATGCAGCAGCAATATTCTCAGGATCATTTTTCCCAATATACTTGGGTGACACGCAAACACATACACCCCTTCCATTGTTTCAAGTTGCCAGTTGGCTTCTAGAGATGATTCAAGATGCCGAGTGTCAATTTTAAGGCCTCCTGTGACTCTAGGCCTGGTTACTTGAGGCCCTGCCTTTTGTATTTATCTGCCCAACCAGATCAAATAGGACCAATCCCCTGCAGACACTGTCTCTTTGAGATAGCCAACTGATGAGGCTTTCAGAACCAGATTCCTTTCTTTTTTGGAACTCTCTACATTTGGTCCACTTCATCCTTCTTGAAATAGAGGGAAATGGTAAACTGAAGGTGAGGTTCGTGTGCGTGGCATTTCTATGGTTGGTTATTATGTCAATTTTTTAATATGTATTTTGAGTCTTGGGTATGTTGACACTGTTAGGCATCCAGAATCTCTGGGAATGGGTGGCATGCGGGGACAGGAAAATTAACTGAGCATACACATACATTACAGGGATGGGATTCAAAAGTTTTAGCAACTGGTTCCCTGCCCAGTTGCTGGATGGGTGTGGCTATGGTGGGCGTGGCCTACTTGGCCTCCTGCACCATGGTGGGGAGGGGCATTTTTGCCCTCCCCAGGCTCTGGAAGCTTTCCTTGAGCCTCTGGGATGGTGAAAACGGCCTCCCTTGGAGGCCGGTAACGGGCCCACTTCCGGTACTTCCAGGAGGCCCGTTTTTCACCCTCCCAGAGCCTCCGTGTGGGCCCTGCACTTAACCTGGCATCCAAAATGAGCTGCGTGGAGACTCCTTGGAGGGTGGGGGAGGGGTGGGCAGGGCCAACCAGTCCTTGCAACTACTGCTACGGCGAACCAGATGTAAAATTAGCATTTGGTTCGCCTGAATTGGTCCGAACCGGCTGAATCTCACCCTGCATACGTACCATCCACAGCAATAGTCCCACAGAACTATTTTAAGAGTAGTCTTATTCACCTAGCCCAGGATTTCTCAATTTGATCCACTTTTAAGATGTGTGGACTTCAACTCCCTGTCTTCCCCATGCTGGCTGGGGAATTTGAGAGTTGAAGTCCACAAATTTTAATGTGGATCAGGTTGAGAATGACCAATGTAACCCGAAGTAAATCAGTTCCCTGTGCCAAATGCAGCTTTGTGGGAGAGACAGCTCTGGCTGAAAATTAAGTTAAAATTTCTGGGTCTTGCAGCTGCGGCAAATCCATAGTTAAGATCTGTTGACATTTCAGACCTTCAACAAGCTGCTAAATATACTTTTAGTGGTTAGAGAAGGAACGTGATTGTCCTGGATAATAAATCATTCTCCTCCCTGTGTTCAGAGGAATGATGCAAACAAGATGCACTCACATCAAAATCAAGGACGCATACACCCAACAGACACTCAGCTATATTACACTTGCGTGTTGTGTATGTGTGTATGAAACATCACTGGTTTAAAAACCAGTGACAGTAACACTTATCTGAAAACAATCAAAACAGTTTTCAAAACTGACTTTAATTTTCTTTACTTGCTGTCCAAATACTGTACATGCAGTTAACAAGCCAAATGGAGTAACATTAACATTTTTTTCTTCTTCTTCTTCTTCTTTTTTTTTTTTTTTTTTTTTGAAAATCCATCTCGTCTCCTTTGGAAAGAGGGGGGGGGGAATCTTGTCAAGAATAATTTACAAAATTCAGCGTGCACTCTCAAAGCTGTCAGTCCTGCTGCATATATAAATCCACAGAAAAATACAAGAGATTTACATTTAGGAAAGACCACATCACATAGAAAACATTACAGAGCACGGGTATAAAATTGTCTTTGTGTGTGTGTGTGTGTGTGTGTTGGTCCATTAGTAACTTCTCTCCACTGCCCATTGCAAGACATCCCCTTGTGCTCAGTGTGACCGGAGGTTTTGAAATTCTTATTCTGATCCCCATTCATATTTCTCTCAGAAAATCTGCTACTTAAGACCAAGGTCATGCTATAATCTTGGAAGCCAAGTAAGAAGGCAGGCTAATACAAATAATTTGTTGGCTTGGACAACGATTTAATCTTTTAAAGCTGGGGTCTCCAAACTTAGGAACTTTAAGACTAGTGGACTTCAACTCCCAGAATGGGAGTTAAAGTCCACAAGTCTTAAAGTCCACAAGTTTGGAGACCCCTGCTTTAAACAAAACCCTAGTTCAGAAACCTTAGCTATGCTTTGATCAAGCTTATCACAACACCTAATTACTGTTTTGCAATGACTCCTTTTTTTTCTAGAATTACTTCACCCCTTGCCATATTCTTCTGGTGGTCTCTGTGCTTGATTGTTTTCTTGTAGACATTCCGTTAACTTACTTTGGTAGCATCTTCAATGAACAACACTGAAGATGTTACCTAATTGCATAAATTAAATATCTGCAAGAAAACAACTAAATTCAGAGACCACCAAGGACTCCACAGTTAAACTTTGAGCTACAAATATGTTGATATTCCTCAGCATGGCAAGATCCCCGCTTATGCTGTTTACAGAGAGGAACAGAGAGATTATTAGTTTAGCTAGAATTTGCTTCTAAATAAAAGTGAGTCAGATGGGTAGCTTGTTTAGGCGCCCCCAGCCCCATACTAGAACAAGCCTTGAAGATAGCAAGTAAAGCTATTTCAAGGATCTAGAATGGGGCTGTCTACCTTCCCTGCCACTTTCTCAAACTCTTCTCAAGAATGCTGGTTTTAATCCGAGAAGCCACAATGAATGGGTCTTTTCTTTCTGGGAAATCTCCTTTTATATGACTGACCACCCAGATTGTCTGTGGAGATTCTCAATCATCCAGATCAAGGTTTTTCCAAGAATGCTTTCCCAAAGGTAACTGGGCTTTCTTGATATATAGACAGACAGAGAAATAGAGACAAACATACAGAGACAGGCAGAGACAGACAGACAGAGAGAGGGAAATATAGATAGATGATTGATTGATTGATTGATTGATTGATAGATAGATAGATAGATAGATAGTTTAAATGTTTCGCTTCTCACTCAAGACGCTAGTTAGAACCAAAGAAGGTTCTTGGATTAGAAACAAAACATTTTCAAAGAGAAAAAGAAAGCCTACTTGCCTTTTGGAAAAGCACCTTTGGGATGACCCCCCAGATTTTAAGCCTTGCTAACAAAAAACAGAGAAGCCGCCATACCTTTTCAAATCTTGCCATACTATCTGCAGGGTTTCTTTTTCACAATCCTTTTAGAAGCTATTTGTACAATGGTTCCATGCAGTTCTATAGATTCAGGGTTTTTTTTTTTCTTCATGCCTGTCCTTTCATTGATGTTACTTAACTGATTTTTTTTTAAACTACTGTATGGTCTGATTTGTATTCTGTATCATTTGGGGCCCTCTATGCCGAATGGCTGCTATAAAGATGTATTTTCAATGTGTAAATGAAAACATTCCCTTTCAGCCAATCATAGCTGAAGTGTTCGATTCCTCCTGTCGGGTAGACCTTTTTAAAACAGGAGATTGAACTTAAGTTTCCAGGTCAAGTTTAAATTCTACTTGTACTGCACATCAATATTTTCATTTCATTCTATAAAGCTTTTGCTTGCTGCCTTATCAAACCTGTTTTTAGGAGAAAGGCTAGATATAAATTACCCCAATAAATAAATACAAATACATTTTAAGCTCCTACTAAGAGTTCAGTTCCAGAATGGCTCCAGGCCAAACAAAATTTAGAGGTAGCATTGCCTCCAGTTTCTAATGACCGTCTCGGGGGATTATTTTCACAATGTCACAGTGAACAATAAGCTGTTCAATATTCTTTTTCGTGGGAAAGGAGGGCATTGGAAGAACTAATTGGTGGGGAGAAGAAAGTTATCCATCGTTAACATGAACACATATAAGCCCTTATATTTTAAAAGGAAAACACCAACAAGGCCACCAACATCAAAAGTGCTACGATCCAGAGGGGTTTGCTACCCAATGAGCCGGATAGTCCCAACTCAAGGCAACCTATTGCACCCACACTCCAAGGGAGAAGTACTCTGGCATCAAAAGAGCATTGCTTTAACATCTTCACCACAATTACAAGTAACAGATCCTTCATACCAGCAGTAACTGGAATGGTTAGTCTAATGTTCCCCAAATTTATCCCATTGGTGTCTTAGGACTGGAATTCCGAATCGGCATGATTGACAGAATATCAGCATATCCCAAGAACCAGAAACAGAGACAAGATTGTCCAGTGAGACAAACACCCTACTCTTCCCCGACCCCTGCTTAACTCATGACATAAAATCAGCATCATCTCCACGCACATCTCTTTCCTCAGCTACCATCTCCAAAGCTTTTTTTATTTAAAATATACTAATTTTTTCCCTTTAAAAGCTACAGAACAGGCAACAGATCAGAGGTGGGTTCCGGCAGACACTATTGCCGGTTCGCTTGTGGGCATGCTGTGCACTTGAGCATGTGTGTGCTTGATGCATGCTACATGCGCAATACAATAAAAATTGTTCTGCACATGCGCGGAAGCAAAAAACAAGATGGCGGTGCGTAGGAGAACCAGTTCAGGGCGTGGCAGGCCTGGGTCGCTGCCAGTTCCAGTGACCCAAGCCGCCAAATCACTACTGGTTCAGCCAAACGGGTAGGAACCCACCACTGCAACAGATCCTGTAGTCGGGGGTCCCAGTTTCCACTAACAATGGCTGATTTCAAGTGAGGGGCATTCAAAAGCTCAGCCCAGGATCCCTTTCTCTATTGCATCTCAGTCCTCTTGTATTCTCATTTTAATCCCGCACCTTTGAGAGCGCAACAGTATTGTGTCCCCTGAGAACAGCAGACCTCGAGATATATTTGGTAACTATGCGCACTTTTCCTGAATCCTGGTGCAAGGACAACCGCATGAGTTGTGTAAGCTCTGTAGCAGCCTCTCCACTTTGAAAGGTTACTTTGGCAGGAAGGCATCAGAAGAGCCAGATTGATGCAACATCCCAGTCATGATTGTTTTCTATATTCATTGTACTGGTGATGTAAAAAAAAAAAACCACCCACCCTGAAGGAAGCTTTCATATTCAGGGAACAGCTGAGTTCTGGTTGGAAAAAACACATATATGGGAAATGCTGGGAGAAAACAAACAGTCAAGGCTATCAAGTTATCAATTAGAACTACATGTACCCTGGAGAATCCCGGTGGTATTGAGACTATAGGTACAGGGTGGGAAAGATTCTCATAGAAAAAATCCAACTAAATTATTTGAACAGCTGAAAATCAATAAGCTGTTGTATTTTCTTCTCTTCATACTGTATCTTTAACAGTCTAACACTGTTCTTACTATGATTTTGCTTTATTTCTGCGTTGAGTTTGCAAAGCAACTTTGGATATTTCCTTTTTAAGGTGAGATATGCATTATTAAAATAAATACCCAATACTGGAGAAGCATAATTCCTTTGCACGCCGAAGGAGAAGGCAAAAAGAAAAGAGATGTGCTAATACAGTCATACCATCCCTGTCCCTTTTCATCTGTTGCTGCTTCTACTAGACTAACAGACAAAACAAATCACAACATATTATAGTTATAAAATCATGAGGTATACAACCAACAATTTGCACTTCACTCGGGCAGCTTGTCTTGCACCCTTAATTGCCATTCCAGTAGAAATAGTTTGGTAAAAGAAATTTTAGCCATTGTTCCCATCTTCATATACTTCAGTTCATGGACTGTGCAGAAAAACGATCAGTTTCTTCATTCTTTAACTCTACTTAACGGGAAGCCTCAGGTTGCATGAGTCAAGATTTCTGCAGTTGGATCCCCTAGAGGGAGATGCTGCTTTAGTGCTCGTTTTTAGTCTTTACTGAAGTTGTTCGTGGGCTCTCTCCAACCAGCAGATGGCAGTATTCAATTCTATCATGCATCTATCTCCATTGTAAATTGGATCAAATGGTCTTTTGTGCTGGAAGAAGTCCAGAGGCATTTTTTTCCTCTGTGTGTAAAGATGAGCTGTTTCTTTAAACTGTCAACAAATTCTGTCTGGATCACGATATTGCTTAGCTCATTTCTCCATTTTAGCTAGCGTTTGTTATTGTTAACTCTTATTCTGCACTGAATTAAGCGTAGATTAAGATTCAAAGTGTACAATTCACCAGAGGTCTTGTTCATTTTGGATCAGGTTCCATCCATTCAATAATTGTGCTCAGAGGCAAACCTTGAATGGAAACAGGACCTGTTTTCTAAACTTTCCTGCCCTTTCTCGACTGTAATGTATATGAAACAGCCAATTTGATAAAATGGAAGATTTGTTGGGGTTTGGCAAACTTATATATGCCACTTTGAATTCCACGCAAGATGAAAAATGGGATATAAATATGCCAGATAAATAAAACAGGATTTCAGTGATTCCCGTCAGATAAAGAAAGGAGACAAGGAAGCAATATTAGAGGGCAAAAAGCAACATCCTCTAGAAATGTGGCAATGGCAGTGGTCCACTTCAAAATGCAGATTGTGAGATACACTATATTGCCAAAAGTATTCGCTCACAACTGCTTCTGATTATGTGGATGGGTGAGTGAATACTTTTGGCAATATAGTGTATTAATGTCCTCTGGATCTACCCAATTTTGAAGCCAATATCATGATCTTGGGGTACAATTATTTCCCCCTATTTTTGAAAAAAAATAGCATTTCAACAGGAAATTTTTTATATTTTATTATTGGGATTTTTTATTTATTGGGATTTTTTATTTATTTTGTGCAGACAATTCATTTTTTTTTTAAAAAAAAAAAGGAGGTTACAGCCCAAATATTGTGTTTTGCTGAAAATAAGACCCTTTTAATCCCCGAAATAAGGGGATTTTCGGAGAGGTATTATTATTTTTGAGGTGCATGAGGTGGCGAGTGTGGTCACCTTACGGCTGCTGCTGTATGGCAATATTTTTGGGGAGGGCTTATTTTCAGGGGAGGGCTTATTTTAGCGGATGCGCTCAACAGACCAATTGGGCTTATTATCTGGGGAGGTCTTATTTGGGGGAAAACGGTAGAAAAACCGAGATACAGTGGATTCTTTCTTAGCACATTCCAAGGTCTTTGCGATTCCTCACTGGGACTTTTGCTTTCATCAAATCCTCTGAGTGAGAGATACCATCAGCTCTGGCACAAAAGAGATGATTGATGTTTATGAACTAAAAACCCAAAGCTCCTTTAATGGCCTGGAATTAGTTGCCTTTTTTTTTTTGTTCCCATGAAATGCATTATAGTTTTTTGGGAGGGTTTTTTAGACATGAAACTCTTATTTGAAGCCTCATCATCTCTCTAATGTAAGCTCCTGACTGTGATAATAGTTTGTGGGGTTTTTTTGTTTTTAAATAAAATAAAGACTTTTATCAAACTGGTGAAATCCAAAATTTCTGTTGAGATGGAAGTGCCACTAATGCCATATCGCGTCTAGATTTGCAGTTCTTACGTTGGGACATACAGTAGATCTTATATCTCTTTCCTCCAGTGCTGAATTTATAAAAGCAGGTAAATGTCTTAGTGGTCCAACTATACTTCCAATATCTGTCTGACTGCAATATCATGCATGCTGTTCTTAGAATCACATCATATCACTCTTGTCTGAACCGTTATAAAAATACTGAAGCTGTTTAGAAATCCCTAGTACCTTCACCATAAGGGAACAGAATTAATTTGATTTCTATTTATCTGCTACCTTGTTCCAGTCTTTCGGATGGATGGTGCCTTTTCTAAACTAGGTGAGATGTCTCCAGATGTGGTTGTTCTTTTACACCATGGGCATTATTATACAGACCCTTCCATGGATAAACAAGGCATCGTCTTGCCTATCTGCCGCCAAAAGATGCCAGGTGTATTCCTATAACTAGTGTTACTTGCTAAGCAAGCCAGGGTGCTGTTCAGTGTAGACCCTGGCTCAAAGCTGGCAACGAAATATTTCCCAGGAGCTGCTTAGCTAAGATGAAACACAATTCAAGATCTTACAAAGCACATACCATTTTGGGGGTCAGCAATCAAGATACTGGAAACGTCAGGTGATCAAGCCAAAGAGATGATACAGATATCCAGAATGGTCTAAGGTCGAGGTAGGAAAGTTCAGAAACCCTTGGAGGGGGAGCTGTAGAGCAATTGTCCGGAGCACTGGGGGATTGTTCAAACGAAGCTTCTATGCTTTAGAGAAGAGGGTAGCTATACTGGCAGAATTGCCAACTATCTAGGCAAATGTGCAAGGATCCTTGGATAAGCAAAATGTGGTTAGTTTTTTTAAGGACTCTTCTTGATTTAGGAACCGGAAGAAGAGGGGAGTCGTGCAGTTCATTGACAGTAGCTGCTCTTCTTGGACCAGGGCCAGCTTCTAATGATGGTTGTATGTTCTTCAGGCACTTCACGGACTCATGTTCTGCCACTTCTTCAATGGAGAAGCCTGTCATCAGTTGCACAAAATCTTGACTGCCTTCCTTGCTTATGTTTTAAACAATTGTTGTGCTAAGTGGTATCCTGGTTTAGAAGAACTGTCGCCATGGCTCCTCAAATCTCAGCGACATAACTTGAGGGAGGCTACAGTCCTGCTATTCCCTCAAAATTGCATCTGAGAGGGCAAATTGTGCTGACTCAACGAGACAAACCCATCACAAGGCTTTCGTAATCCATATTTTTCTACTTTGGAGCAGACCTCGGGTTTTCTGCAAATCAGGCAACTGAGTGATGGGCCACATTTTTGTCATTCGAGACAAACTTTGAGTTAGTCCTGCTTTGAATTTTTAAAATAAAATCTTTTTGCGAATTGCATTTATTCAAAGTCAGATTCAGGATGCCGTGAAACCAGGCAACATTAGTTGCTTTAGAGGTGAATGGCAGATGACACACTGTTTTCGTCTTTTTGCCAAGAAAAGACTTTCTAAAACAAACAAGACAGCGTGCCTCAGGTGTGAAACTCAAAACCAATATATTGCTTATTCTGGAAAATGTCACAACCGTCCATACATGTAGAGAGCAACACAACGTTGTGGTGTTCAAGAAGAACAAGGCCAAGATAACATCATCAATGCCCTGCTTTGAAATCTGTAGATGGGTTTGGTCTTGGTGAAATTGTAGGGCTACAGAAATCCCATATCGAAGAATCGTTGCAGGTTAACGTTGCTGAAACAGGTTACTAATATATTTACATATGCTTTTTTGAAGGGTGTGACAGGATCCCATCAACACATACTCTGGAAACTTGTCATCCTTGTAAGGGAGAAGATCAAATGCTGTCAGATTTATTTCCCCTTCATTTTTTCTTCTTGAGAACTTCCCTTGTGTTTCATCCTAGCTGGAGTCACAGAAGAGCCCATGTTTATTTTACTTATATAATACACTAAGAAGTAAGAAGTAAAACAGTTTCTTGGCCTTCATATTCAAGCATGGATAGCTAAAGTGAGTTCTTTGCCAACCTTAGCATTTCAATTTAAGAGCCACTTCCCAAGGCTGTCTACTATTCAGAAACTAACAAGTAGCTTTTAGGCTGCTGCCGCTTTGACGCTCGATCTGTCCACTTTTACCGTCCCCATAGTCCATGGGAAATTTTAAAAAATAACAGGAACAATAAAGAAAATGTGATTTTTCAGCAGTATCTCCCCTGAGTATTTGCAACAAATTTTAATAGGCACCTTCATGAAAAACTTCTGCAATTCTCAATTTTGCTACGGGAACTGGTCATCACCGAGAGACCAGAATGCTACATAAAACACATATTCATACAACTAACAATCCAGCCTATGCAGGTTTACACAGAAGCAAATTCCATCAAATGTTCGATTGTTTTTTTTTTAAACAAATTAGTTGTAGAATTGCAGCCAGATTGGATTAAACTGAAAACAGTTAATAAAATGGAGAGACTCCACACTCATCTTTTTGAGTAACCCAGGGGCTCTCCTATGAACTTTTGAAGGCTTCCATGTTGGCCACGTACATCTCTTCTTGTTACGTTTCATCTTCTGTTTGAAAATTGGTTGGTTTGGCGTCTTGTCATTTGGGCTGCAAATTCGGTCCAGACACCATGAGGACAAAACTGAACAAAGGGCCCATTTCAGTAAGAGTGTTCTTTGCATATGCCTTGCTAAAGTAGCATCAAAGATCCGGTATCTAACGCAGGAGTGTCTGAAGGAGGAGACACAATTAAATTTCTCTAAGCATGACAAAGCAAAACATGAGTCTTAGTGTTCTTTGAACTTAACAGTCAAATGCACCCTTTGGAGATCTTTCTTCTTCCGCACCTTTGGCAGATCCTCCTATGCTTCTTCTCCAGATATGCAACACAAACGGAATTGCTTTCTCCAGGATTCCAAACCCAGCAATTAAGCAGGAAGTGAAATGCTGACGGCTCCTGCCAGGTTGGAAGATGGCCATACTGTACAAATATTGCAGAGGAATCCGTAAGCACGTGGCAAGCTACATAATGTCTGAAAATGCTACATTCCTTTAAAAAAAAAGTTAGCAGTGCCGCATTCCATTTTTTCTCCTCCTTTTGTTTTTGTTTTTAAAGAAACACGAGGAGAACAAGCCAAAACTTCTCCTCCAGAGATGCCAAAAGAAAACAGGACTGAGAAAGAAAGAAAACCTAACATGCTCTTTTGAAGTGGGTTTAACGTTGAGATGCTGTCTTAAGATGTTTCAAACATTAGAAACTGTTTACCCCTTCTCACAGGACATTTTCTTTGGGGTGATGTAACAGTCTTGAAACTGGCAGTTTTTTTATTGGGTTGTTGTCATTTTTCCCCCTTAATACGTGTTTCTTTTCTTTCCCTTTCAATTCCTCCCCCATCACCTTCTGGATTTCTCCTATTTTTCCCTCCCGAGAAGGAGGGTCAGACATGTTTAAAGTCACCAGAACAGTTTTCTCTTCTTAGGAGGAGGAGGAGGAGGAGGAGGAGAAAGGGTGATGGGAGGAAAAGACATGGAATATTTACAAACCATGCTACCGGAAGCCGTGGTAGAACAAGGCATTCCCTGTTGTTGTGTTGTGTCTTCTTTAAGGACAAGAAGGGCTTATTGAACTCTCTAGTGAAGACTGAGAAAGGCGACGAGTAAGGGGTCCAATGGTGGAGTCTGCCAACGAGGAAGTGGGAAAGAGCTTATACCAACCTGTCACTACACTGGACAGGTCCAGCTCATCTAGGACAATCTGAGCCATCCCCATGAAGCACTTGTGGTCCATGCGACCATAATCTCCCCAGACAATCACCTAAAGGGAAAAAGGAGGTCAAGCTGAATTACCAAGAGAATCCAAGAAAATCAGAAGACTAGAAGTCCTTCAGAGGGTCAGGTAGAAAGCAGGAGACCATTACCAACACCCCATAATTAACCCTTGGGGTGCTTCTGTTTTTAGCTAACACCTTGGTTCTTCATACTATTATAAATCATTAACAGCCTAGTCCTACTTCTGTTGACTCTAAACCAACCTTTCTTTGGGTTCCAGAACCTATTCCTAGATAAGGTAGGAGTGGTCTACTTTGCATCTCAAAGATAGTCCTTTAAACTAATTAGTATCAATCTTGCAGCCTTTAAAAAGTGAGTTTTGCATTTTGTCGATCATTTACTATCCTGGAAATGGGGAAATATATGCTCTTGCTTAACTGATGTAGATCCCAGTTTATACATTAGGAGATATTAAAATGCCTTTTGATTGATAGTCCTAGGGGCTATTTAAAAATACCCAATGTTTTGAAATTACCCTGACGTGCTTCTTCCATTTAGTTAAACATCTGTGTGAATGCATCCACATAACCACACCAAGTACAATTAGTTGCAACATTTACCCATTATCAGTTTTTAGTCAGTGTGCAAAACCAGAAGGATAATTAAAATTGGTAAATTGAGAAGCACCTTGGTTCTGGCACCTTTTTAATATTATCTTACAACTATCCAACAGTGGGACTTATTGGGAATCTGCCCTTTGCTCGCCTCTGAAATCTAGAATCAGATCTGTAATTCTTGGCTTTCCCTAATTGAGATCCTGAAAAGGGGGAGATGGAAAATAGGGATATTATAAATTGATCTTTCAACTAAAAATGAGTCAATACTTTTTAACTCCCATCCTTTAACAACTCATCATTTGCGGAAAGTTACCTTTTATTTATTTTACTTATTTAATAATCACATTTGCATGGCCACTCATCTCACATAAGGAGACTCTCGGCACCATACAACCAACCCTATGAAATCCTATTGCTCAAAATAAAAAAAATCTTGCTTACACCAAGATCTCAATTAAGGGGAAATACTTTCAGGGAAATACTTCCTGATTCTCCATCAAACTATTATTTCCTTCACTATTGTGGAACCTGTGTTTTTCCATGTTTAGCACTGAACAATACTTCCCTTGATTTCTGGAAGATTTCCTTAGCAATATCTGAAAGGCCATTTGTTCCTTACTTTCTAAGTCCTGAATTGAACTTTGAACTCGGCATCTTTCTGAAGGCAAACATCTCCATTTTTATCTAAATTGGGACTTCACTGAAAATTAGATTTTAAAGTCAATAGTTGAGGCAATTCATGATAACCTTCTTCAATTTCAAGTAACTTCATAGCATTCAAGCTCCCTACCGGGGCCTTCAGAACCTCTCAAGGGAACTATACAAGGTCCCCAGCTGAAAGCAGCTAGGAAAGAGGTCTTCAAACTTAGCAACTTTAAGACTTGTGGATTTCATAAGTATAGCTGGCTGGAGAATTCTGGGAGTTGAAGTCCACAAGTCTTAAAGTTGCCAAGTTTGAAGACCTCTGATCTAGGATCTTAAGTCTAATGAGGATACCAGAGACAACACAACAAGAATCTCTACTGTAGCCATACAGATTGTCTACTTAATAGCTACCAGAATCACTTTCCCACAAAGGCCACAGACAAACTCACTAGAATTTATATTGCACCTATATAGGTTGCATGTCTAAAACCTAGTAGGAGGTTCTCTCCCACGTGGTACCAGGGGACAGCTGTGAGGGCATCTCAGTAGGCCTGTGACCAGGGGTGGCCTTCAAAAATTTCAGCAAAGGGTTCTCTGCCCGGTTGCTAGGTGGGCATGGCCATGGTGGGCATGGCCTAATCAGCCTCCTGCACCATGGCAGGGGCCCCGTTTTTGTCCTCCCCAGGCTCCAGAGGCTTTCCTCAATCCTCTGGGAGGGCGAAAACTGCCTCCCCCGGGCTCCAGAGGTCAGAAATGGGCCCTTTTCCAGACTTCCGGAACTTCTGGCCTGTTTATCCCCTCCCAGAGCCTTCGCACAGGCCCTGCACTTACCTCACATCCCTAACAGGCCGCGTGGAGACTCCTGGGAGGGGAGGGGTGAGTGAGAAGGGTGGGGTAGGGTGGGCGGGGCAGGGCCAGCCAGTGGTGGGATTTGGAGATTCTCCGAACCAGCCGTAGCGTTAGCTACAGGTTCTCCCGAACCCAGCCAAACCCGTAGCAGCCCACCCCTGCCTGTGGCTGAATTATGGATCTAAAACACATATGGGCAGAAGGAGGCTCTTCTTACCCTTCAAAGAGGAGGAAAGCATTCACCTGTAGCATTTTGCCCTGAGGGCCCTCATCAAACAGAAGGGTCTGCTGGTAGAGTGGGTCATAGTTCTTCTTGACAGTCTTTGTTTTCTTCTTGGCCAAGCAAGCCCCGTTTTCCAGCAGATACACTTTAACGTACGTAGCTGAGAGAGGGGGGGGGAATAGAAGCAGGGAGCTTAATAATAGTTGTTCCACCCCAGGCTGGGATGTTTTCGACATTCTACCAAATGCATCTGTAGAAGTATACTTGCGCATTCGTGCCTGGCAATGGCAAAGATGCTTTACCAAGAAAGGATAAAATTTGTAGCTCAGGGTTGAAGTCTCCTTTCAACTGTGAGCTGCAGGCTTGGCGCTCTCTGAGCTTGGTTGTTTTCTTATAGATGTTTCATTATTTGACTAGATAACATCGTAAGTGCTATGGTAGTTACTGAAGATGTTATCTAATTTGGGAAATGAAACATCCGCAAGAAAACAACCATGCTCAGAGAGCACCAAGCTTTCATTCTTGCAATAACATTTTTGGCTGTCAAAACCCTCTACAGATATTCATCAATCTTTTTTCCCCAGTGCTTTTTATTGAGCAATTTTTTTCATTTTATATCACGGTTTTCATCTTTACAGCCCCTTCAGTATCAGTATATCTCATATGTACATACAGGTTTTTTTCTTCCCTTTTTCTATACATATTCCTTTATAACTACCAATTAAAAATTAGCAACATATACTGATCTACCCACCGTACAGCTATTATTGTTATATAGACATATACATTACATTTTTATCAACTCTTATCATACTTTAATATTCTTAATCTTTGCTTCTATTTTCTCTTTTCTTTAACTACCATATTTTTGGAGTATAAGATGCTCCAAAGTATAAGATGCACCTAGCTTTGGGGGAGGAAAACAAGGGGGGGAAATCTGCCTCTGCCTCCCAGCAATTTGCCTCCTTGCAACAAACAGCAAACAGTACAGACAATATGCACTGTTTGTAGTGTTACATTTCAGACTATACTTGTACAGACGCTGTTAAGACTGATGTGCTTTCTGGAAGTATATGTTATTCTCGGCTATTTAAAAGACAATACAATAGCACTGGGCCTCTTCAGAGCAAGCATTAATTTTAAAAAGCTTCTTCATTTTGTTAAGCTGTCTAGAACAATAATAAAGCAGTCTTTAAATAATAAGTGTAATAATTTGAACACTCTATAGGCATTTATAGTTATTGACTTACCTCCTTGCAGCAAGCAGCAAACAGCCTGGGGAAAAAAAAATCTGCATCTACTTCCCAACAATTTGCCTGAGCAAACAGCAAGTTTCACTTTCAGTTTAAGCTGGGGCCTCCTGATCATCAGCTGTTTCAGGCTACAGGGATTGCTCTATAGCCTATTGCAGCCTCTGCAAGCCCAATTTTCCCTGTTTGCTGCAAGGAGGTAAATTGCTGGGAGGCAGAGGCCAAAGGGTGGGTGATAGTGGGTGGGTGGGACTACATTCAGTGTATAAGATGCACCCAAATTTTCACCCTCTTTTAGGGGGGAAAAAGGTGCAACTTATATTCCGAAAAATACGGTAGTTGTACTATATGTTCCAAATCAAATAATAATCAGTTTCTCCTCTTATCTTTTATCAGGTATTCCTCAACATATAACGGTGCTTAGCAACCATTCTTACACAGTTACACAGACCCAGTTTCAAAATTCTGATGTTGGGCCTGCCTTGCAATCCTTTGACCTCACTTGGGGTGCTTGGCCATTTGCAGCACCCTTTGGTCACATGACTGTGATTTGCAATGATTTCACCAGAAATTGGTCTTTACTTCTGGTTTCTGGCAAAAAAAGATTCCCCGTAATGAAAAAAAATGGGCTTGCTTTGCTGACCACTGCAAAAAAGGTCATAAAATTGGGCTTGGTAACATGGTGACCCATTTTATGACAATCCTGATTTATAATTGTAATTACTAGATTCAATTACGGTTATATCTCAAGGACTACCTGCATGTGCCAAGAAACTCAAATCAAATTTATTGGATTTAAGAGTAAGTTCTCAGTCCTAGCCTAGGCTACAGATATTTTATTAATAAAATATGTGATTAAATATATTTTAATGCAATGTAATAAATGCCAAGTTAACCCAGTAACCAGATTTAATATAATATGGATATACCGATAGCTATATATGGGGCTTCAACCCAGTAAACAGGAATACAACGGTTAAGTGGATACACAAAGATACAAACATTTCTGATTTATTGTAGAAAAGCCTGCAAATCATTAGGAAAGGATTTCAATTACTTCTGTGCGTTAAAATGGGAACTCCGTTTATATCCAGCAGTTCGATTCTGAGCAGCTCAAGGTTGGCCCAGCCTTCCATCCTTCCGAGGTCGGTAAAATGAGGACCCAGATTATTGGAGTCTCTGTAAACCGCTTAGAGAGGGGCTGTTAAGCACTGTGAAGTGGTATATAAGTCTAAGTGCTATTGCTATTGCACAGTGATGAGATTCAAAAATTTTTACCACCTGTTATGTGGGCATCGCTTGGTGGGCGTGGTGTGGCTTGGTGGGCATGGTAGGGGAAGGATACTGCAAAATCCCCATTTCCTCCTGATCAGCTGGGACTCGGGAGGCAGAGAATAGATGGGGGCGCGGGCCAGTCAGAGGTGATATTTACCGGTTCCCCCAACTACTCAAAATTTCCGCTACCAGTTCTCCAGAATCAGTCAGAACCTGCTGAATGCCACTTCTGCTATTGCGATCTTCAAATCTTCAAATTACTTTGCCAGTTTCTCCTGCCTGCACTGTGTAAAGGACTAGAAGTGAGTCTCTCTTGGCACGGAAGGAATTTTCAATCTACTCCTAACCCAGTTAGTTTTTTAAAAGTTTGACTTGACTTCAAAACATCTTAATTTGCTTAGACCCTTTCTAGGTCAATTGGATGAATATACATCTGTGGTATTTAAAGAACAGACACAAACTAGAAAACCGACTTTCCCATAAATACTCAAAATTATTCCAGGCAGCTTTTCATCTTAACTCTATTCAGTCTTATCCGGGAAGGAATTACTTACAAGGAAAAGATTTGGCTGCTAGTTTGGGCGTGAGACCTCGGGCTTCTATCACTTCCACTTCTAGCTGTCCATTCCGGTCAATCATTGAAACGTGGACATCACCTAGGAAGCAGCAGTAATGTCAGCATGGACACAACTCAAGAGCTTTGTGCTATCCACATGTAATTATGCAAGAAGAAGAAGAAACACATGAAGGGAAGGAAAAGTATCCTTTAGATTTTTAGAAGTCCAAAACAGTTGGTGTGCATCCATCTTTAATAAGCTGTTTGATTAATATTATCGCCTTGAGAAAAAGTTCTTTCAAAATTTAGTGGGATTTTTTTGATTTAATGAAGAATAGCCTTTTGTCCTTCACACCAACATCTTGCCCCATTTCCATGTGTGACTGCGGTGTCTTGGCTCATCTTAATGTTAATGTCCTTAAACCAACATGGAAAATTAATTACAACTTACCTTGATCCGGTCACATAGAAGGATGAATCAAAAATAGTCCTAGAATATTGGGCCTATCATGAAGCAACTTTAACAACCTGAATCCCACTCCCGTTCTAAAAATTTGCAATGGCCAAACGTGACTAATGTCAAATTTATTCAATTAGGTAGGAAGATTTTCAAGGACTTATTGCTATACACGTTCTATTATGACTTATAGGAATAGGAATAGGAATAAGTTTATTTATAGGCCGCCCTTTTCCCTGAGGGGACTCAGGGCGGCTAACAACTTATAGGGAGGGGATACAAACAGTAACATATAACATAACACATAATTAAAAAATAAACAACATTCATTCAGCATTCGGGTGGGGGCGAATCAAATCTTTACCCCCAGGCCTGGCGGGATAGCCAGCTCTTGAGGGCTGCGCGGAAGGTCTGAAGGGTGGTGAGGGTACGAATCTCCACGGGGAGATCGTTCCAGAGGGTCGGAGCTGCTACTGAAAAGGCTCTCCTCCGCGTAGTGGCCAGCCGGCACTGGCTGGCAGATGGCACTCGGAGGAGGCCTAATCTATGAGATCTAATCGGTCTCAAGGAGGTAATTGGCAGGAGGCGGTCTCTCAAGTACCCAGATCCACTACCATGAAGGGCTTTATAGGTGGTAAGAAGCACCTTGAAGCGCACACGGAGATCAACAGGTAGCCAGCGCAGCTCGCGGAGGATAGGTGTTATGTGGGTGAACCGAGGTGCACCCACAATCACTCGCGCGGCCGCATTC
Organism: Thamnophis elegans; assembly: GCF_009769535.1. Lineage (NCBI taxonomy): Eukaryota > Metazoa > Chordata > Lepidosauria > Squamata > Natricidae > Thamnophis > Thamnophis elegans. The sequence continues at coordinate 25,462,744 of NC_045552.1, forward strand.
TGGACTAGCTGAAGTCGCCGGATGCTCTTCAAGGGCAGCCCCATGTAGAGCACGTTGCAGTATTCCAGCCTAGAGCCTATCATCTTCATGGTCCCAAATTCCATGCAATACTTGGGGATTTGCTACAAAAATGTATAGTAGGAAGGAGTGTTTCTCAACCATGGCAGATTAAGATGTATGACTTCAACTTTCAGAATTCCCCAGCCAGCTAACATCAGGAATCATGCTTACATTGAAGAAGATTTTATTAAGTAAATCACAATTAAAGGTAAAAGGTAAAGGTTCCCCTCGCACATATGTGCTAGTTGTTCCTGACTCTAGTAGGTGGTACTCATCTCCGTTTCTAAGCCGAAGAGCCAGCGCTGTCTGAAGATGTCTCTGTGGTCATGTGGCTGGCATGATTAAACACAGAAGGTGCATGGAAAGCTAAAGGTGGTTCCTATTTTTCTACTTGCATTTTGTATGTGCTTTTGAACTGTTAGGTTGGCAAAAGCTGGGACAAGTAATGGGAGCTCACTCCATTACACAGCACTAGGGATTTGAACCACCGATCGTTCTGATAGACAAGCTCAGCGTCTTAGCCACTGAGCCACCACTGTCCCACTAAAATCACAATTAGATAGGTTCAAAAAAACACTCAGCCATAAACCATGATTTGTAAACTACAGGGGCAAAACACAATTTAAGGCCCAGTGTGTGAGTGTGGGTGTGGGTGTGTTTGTGGGTGGGTGTGGGTGTGCACACTACACAGTCCCTCACAAAACATGAACCCAGGGAGACTGTCAATTAAGAAAGATCCAGTTGAGCTCTTCCTCCTCCATCAAGTGACCCTGAACCTCAAAGGAGCTGAGATGGTCACCAAAGGTTCACTCACCCATTGGTGGAGTAGCCAGTGTTTGTCGCCCTACAATTTGCGCTGGTCCCAGACCATCTAGGAAGTCACTGAACTGGCTTTCAACTCCCAGCTTGGTTGTAGGGAAAATAAATCTGAAGGAAAGGGTAAGAAAGACAGTGTGTGAGAAAATGAAGACACAGCCTGAAAGAACATGCAGAAAAGAGATTCATCCTTCTCCACCTAACATTTTGTCCCAGAGCATTCTTCCTGCCTTCACAAGAGAAGGGCCAATAAAGCACCTGAAAAACATTTCAGGATTGGGGGGGGGGGGGGGGGGAATCCTATCTATCAGCTAATATTAGCAGGACATTTTCCTTTAAAAAAAAATTGAACACTTGTTTTTGTATTCTCTGTGTAACGTCTACTCTTTATTCAATGCTTGCATTAACCAACAGCAGGACTTACGTGCCATCAGAGCTGTTGCTGTTAGTACTTCCATCGGTTGACTCTCGACTGCCTTGACGGGTGACCCTGTTTCTCATCTCCACGGCAATCCCAGTTTCGGTGCTGCGACGGATATTACTTCGAAGTTTCTTTAAGCCACCATCTGGGGAGGGAGGGAGAGAGAAATCACATAAATAAAGGGTGAGGCAGTCCAGGGGAATCATCTCACAGCCAGGAAAGGATAGGACTTGTCCTATAATACATCCAGGGAGATCCATGCTGATCCTGGTTTGTTTCTTTCCTGCTTACCCCTGGCCTTTGGATAGATGCAAAGGGTTCCACTCCTCTGCGTTCCCCACTGAAAGTAAGCCCTTTTGAGTGAAGCAGAAATACTGATTTTCCTCCCCTCCTCCTTTTCTCTTTGGACAGCCATCAAAAATTGAATCTGAACAGTTGTCCTGGGCAGTTATGTCTGCTTTAGGATTAACACCCACAGATGGTGTTATTGGGTATCTGCAAAGCCCGTGTCCCAGTAAGGGACAACTCCAGAAGTCTTCTGTTTGCAAGCAAACAATGAAGCAAGGATGAGTAGTCACCACCACATGTTTTTACCTCTGGGAGGCTGAGCAGATTAGACCCAGAAGGAGAGAAAAGCAAATACTGTGACAGAAACACTGGCAAGCTGGGGGAATGGCTGCCCTTGGGAGCGGGACCCATAGAAACATCTCACCCCTGGGCTTCCCAAACCCAGGGACCAGCGCTGAAGGTCTCTGCAGGCTTCCATATAACCTTTTTAAAAATGTTTTCACTCCTGATCTGATGAAATACTTGTATGCAGTTGGTTTTTGTGTCAGGGTTCCAAATAGCATCCAAAATTAAATCAGTCCGAGGCAAAGGATTCCTCAAAGTTCCAATTTATTATGAGAGCCATGTTGGCCCATCTGGGGAAACGCGAATCGGAAAGTTTCTTGGTTTTCCCACCCAGTTGAAAGTTCAAGATCTTGCCCCCACACCCACAAATCCATCACATGGTCTAATCTTCCACTGCCATGCTGGCAGTTCCACCCATCCAGTTCCAGATGCAGAGGCGCAAAGCCTTGGCTTTCTAGAAAGAATTTTGTTATGGCTACACATCATCTAACTCCATACAATCCCCCCTCCAATTTCCCCACATTAGAAAATGCATAGTAGAATAATAGAAAGGGTGACAGGCCTGAGATCCACAAGAAAAGATGGCTGCAGGCCTGACATTCTGTTTGTGATTTATGGTTTGGTTTGGCTAGACTCTGACCACTTCAGTGAAATAGAAATACTATAGGTATATAAGTCGCCAGGATATTTAGAATAAAAAACATACCACAATAGGGTTGGAAGGGACCTTGGAGATCTTTTAGTCCAACCCCAAATGGCTGTCCAGTCTCTTGAAAACCTCCGGTGATGGGAGTACCCACCACTTCTGGAGGAAAACCATTCCTCTGACATGAAATTTCTCCTTGATTATAGGTTGAATCTTTCTTTAATGACCTTCATCCCATTCTTTCTTGTCCTGACCTCAGGTGCTTTGGAGAATAGGTCAAACCTCTTTTGTTTTTAACAGGCCCTCAAATATTGGAAGACAACTATCACTGTTAGCCTTCTCATCCTATCCTATCCTCCCACTTATGACTGTAGGACTGTAACTTTGTTGCTTGTATCCTTATGATTTTTTATTGATATTGATTGTTTCAAATAACCCCTGTCTGACTATTCTGCAGGCCATAGGATCAGGTTTTGTGATTCACAGGACAAGCTCGCCCAGGTTACTTACAACCCTAACAGCTTTATTTGGACAATATACTAAGTTTGATTAGTTTTCACCTTGGTTAGTGCTTTTTTGTAGTTTAGAATGTTGCCTGAATGGTTACCATTTGGGCTTGGCAAGGTTACAGTTGATTCTGTTGATTCTGAAGTCCTTCGACTCTAGAAAAAATCCAAGAAAAAATTGTCTCTCCATGAAGATGATGCACTCCCTGGCAATCCCCTGGACGTATCTCTCTCTTGGTAGATGGTCAGGAAAGCTTTACTCCAGTAATGGTGAACCTTTTTGGCACCAAGTGCCCAAACCGGAACATGCATGCATGTGCATGTCGCAGTGCCAGAAACCTGAAGACCAGCTGGCTGGTGCACATGTGCACGCCAGCCAGCTGGTCTTCAGGTTTCTGGCACGCGCATGCACACCGGCCAGAGGATCTTCATGCATGCCAGAGCACCAGAAACGTGAAGGCCAACTGGCTGGTGTGTACGTGCCTGTCTTTTGGCTGTTTTTGAGGGCGTTTTCTGGTCCTCCAGCTCACGGGAAGACCAGCTGGCAAGCACGCATGTGCATGCTGGAAACCAGAAGAGCGGCTGGCCATGGTGGGCGTGCCCACAGAGAAGGCTCTGTGTGTCACCTCTGACACGTATGCCATAGTTTTGTCATCATGGCTTTAGTCTGATTTTGGCTAATGTTTCAGGTGTTTCCTGGAACAGGAGGCTTTATTTATGTTTATTCATATGCTTATCACCTCACAACCAGGCTACTGAAAATGACTTTGCATGGGCTGATTGTGAAGGCCATTCACAGCTGTCTGCATGGCAATAATTCAATCCTGGTTTTGCCTCATAATTCCACCTCTGAGAGTTTGCCAGTTGGCTTCCAGATGCAATTCAGTGCATTGTTAGTGCCTTATTCTATGGCACGGATAGGATCTGTGTATCTGTGAGACCATCTCTTCCACATAAACCATCTAGCTATCTGAGAAGAACCAACAGAAAGACCTTGCAGGTTTCTTTCCATCAGGAGTGATGATGACAGAGAGGCAAGAGGTGAGCCAGTTGTCATTTTAAGCCCAGAAAGTCATCAATCCAGGAACCAGGTAATGTGGATTGTATATTACAATTATCAGAGGGATACAATCAAGATAAAATGATGTACTAATACCACTCTATGTGCAGAGAAGAGCAACAAAGATGATTAGGGGACTGGAGACTAAAACATGAAGAATGATTGCAGGAACTGGGCATGGTTAGTCTGGTGAAGAGAAGGACTAGGGGACACATGATAGCAGTGTTCCAGTATTTGAGGGGCTGCCACAGAGAGGAGGGGGTCCAGCTATTTTACAAAGCACCTGAAAGCCAGACAAGGAATAATGTATGAAAACTGACCAAGGGCTTCAACCTAGAAATAAGGAGGAACTTTCTGACAGAGAGAACAATCAACCCACGGAACAGAAGTTGCCTTCCGAAGTTGTGGGAGCGTCATCACTTGAGACTTTCAAGAAGAGACTGGACTGCCATTTGTCAGAAATGGTGTAGGGCAGGGATGGGTTCCTACCGGTCCTTGCTGGTCCTTGCGGACTGGTCGGTGAACCTGGAAATAATTAACTTCTGGGAACTCCGGCAATGTTCCTCCTAGGCGCCGGCTGCACTGCTCATTACCGTCAGTCGCCCCATTTTCAGCAAAGCAAGCACGGGGAAGTCCTTTGCAGGCGGCTAGAACTGGCCACCCGCAAAGGACCTCCCCAGACTTGTTTTGTTGAGCACTGGGCAACTGACAGTAGTTTGCACCAGCTGCGGCCGCTCAAACTAGCATCAGTTGCCCCGTTTTCAGCAAAGCAAGCCCGGGGAGATCCTTTGTGGGTGGCCAATCCTAGCTGCTTTTGCCCGGCGCTGTGGCTGAAGTGAACCCCCAAAGCCCCCGCCGCCACCACAATATTTGCTGCCTCCTCTTCCAACAGCACTGCCAGATTTGCCGCCCAACGCTGTGGCTGAGGTGAAGCTGCCAAAACTCCTGCCGGCACCCCCGCCCATGGCAGTGGTGCCTCCCCCTCCGCTCGGAGCATCTGAGCTGGGCCCCGCGTTATCCCTCCCCCTCTCCTTCTCTGCCATGCTTTTGAGGAGCCATGAGGCCACGGGAGCCAGTAGGAAGGCGGTGGAGGGGGCGGGAGCAGGAAAAAAAGGCCTCATGGTTTCTCAAAAGCACGGCAGCGGAGGAGGAGGAGGCGGCGGCAGGGGTAACATGGGGCCCAGCTCAGGTGCTCCGAGCAGAGGGGGAGGCGCCACCGCTGCTGCCACGGGCAGTGGCACCAGTGGGAGCTTTGGCAGCTTCATCTCAGCCGCAGCACAGGACAGCAAATGTGGTGGTGCTGTTGGAGGAGGAGGAGGCAGCAGCAGTTATTCTGGTGGTGGCAGGGGCTCGTCGGCATCTTCAGCGGCAACCTTGCCCCCTGTGAAAAAAATGAAGATGGAGCAGATCTGCATAGACGACGTCACCGCAACATGACTGGAGGAGGAATTCTGGGAGTTGAAATCCACGAGTCTTAAAGCTGTCAGGTTTGAAGACCCCTGGGTATTTTTTCCTAAAGGGTTAGGGGTGCAAGGATCTTGTAACTTGACAGCTTTAAGACTTGCATGCTTCAATGCCAGAGTTTCTGAGCCAACATGACTGGAGGAGGAATTCTGGGAGTTGAAGTCCACAAGTCTTAAAGCTGTCAGGTTTGAAGACCCCTGGGGGTTTTTTTCCTAAAGGGTTAGGGGTGCAAGGATTTTGTAACCTGGCAGCTTTAAGACTTGCGTGCTTCAATGCCAGAGTTTCTGAATAGCTACTTGGACCGACCTAAGGACTAATTCATAATTTCATATCCGGTCACATGGGCGGCAAGCCACTCCCATATGGTCACATGGGTGGCAAGCCCACAAAGGAGGCCACACCCGCAGAGTAGGTTCCAACAATTTTTGAAACCCACCATTGGTGTAGGGTCTCCTGCTTGAGCGGGGGTGTTGATGTTGGACTAGATGATCTATAAGGTCCCTTCCAACTCTGTTAATCTGTTAACAATCCATTTATAAGAGATGTTTGGAAAAAAAAAACATTCTGACACTAAAGTGAACAGACTTTGCCATAAAAATAGCAATGGAAGTCAATCATCATTATCATCCCTATGTTTCAGCTTGTGGTAAAGTAAAGTGCAACTTACTCAGTTTACATAAGTAGCAAATTAAAATGCAGCCAATGAAAAAAGACCGTGGGTCTGTCATATGATCCAGCAAAGTTGCAAACTCTTTCTGACCACCAATCAGAATGAAACAGGTCACATACTGCCACCTGGTGATCAAGGGACCTGATGCCCCCAAGTAGACCATCCTACTCACACACCCCACACATAAAACCAATACCACTTCAAAGCCTATTGACTGAGTTTTTCAGGTTCATATAGTACGTTCTCCTCCTGGCTCACAGCTCCACTGTCTTCACACAGGTGTGCCTACAGAAAAACACCTTCTCTTCTGCCTATTGAGGGAAGAAGAATGTTCTTCATGGCTCTGACATAAAGATGACTGCTCCTGATTGTTGCTGTCAGGTTGCTTTATAAGATACAGGCTGTGCTGCTGTAAAAGCTGACATGGGCAAAGCCACAATTCTCAGGTCAGGCGGAATATTATATAAACATGGAAGAGGTATCTCTGACTCCCACAGTCAAGAAAACAACAGCTAAAAGAAGTCTACTGAATAAAGAGTGGAAGAAAGGGATTAGGATTCAAACCCTGATGCCTACATCTACCTACTCACTCGCCACTTGCATATTAAGATTAAGATTAAGATTTAGTTTATTTGTATGCCGCCCTTCTCCGGGAGGGACTCAGGGCGGCGAACAACTCTGTCTGTATTCCCCCTCCCTGATTTTATGTGAGCCGCCCTGAGTCCCCTTAGGGAAAAGGGCGGCCTACAAATATTAATAAAAATCAAATCAAAAAATCAAATCAACTCAAAAGGGGAAAAGGGGATACAAACACAATACACGTAATTAAAATACACAAGAGTCATACAGCCATACAAGTTGAGAGGGGAGGGGAACTCATCAACCCCAGGCCTGCCGGCACGGCCAGGTTTTCACAGCTCTCCGGAAGGCCTGGAGAGAGGTGAGGGTCCGAATCTCCGCGGGGAGTTCATTCCAAAGGGCCGGAGCTGCTACAGAGAAGGCCCTCCCCCAGGTGGTAGCCAGATGGGGTAAAATCCAGCAGATTCTGACAGGTTCTGGAGAACTGGTAGTGGATATTTTGAGTAGTTCAGAGAACTGGCAAATGCCACCTCTGACTGGCTCCAGAGTGGGGTGGAAATGGGGATTTTGGAGTATCCTTCCCCTGGAGTGGGGTGGGAATGGAGATTTTGCAGTATCTTTCCCCTGGAGTGGGGAGGGAATGGAGATTTTACAGTATCCTTCTCCTCGAGTGGGGTGGGAATGGGGATTTTGCAACATCCTTCCCCTGGAGTGGGGAAGGAATGGGGATTTTGTAGTATCCTTTCTCTGGAGTGGTGAGGGAATGGAGATTTTACAGTATCCTTACCCTGGAGTGGGGTGAGAATGGAGATTTTGCAGAATCCTTCCCCTGGAGTGTGAAAGGAATGGGGATTTTACAGTATCCTTCCCCTGGAGTGGGGTGGGATTTTGCAGTATGCTTCCCCTGGAGTGGTGAGGGAATGGAGATTTTGTAGTATCCTTTCTCTGGAGTAGTGAGGGAATGGAGATTTTACAGTATCTTCCCTTGGAGTGGGGAGGGAATGGGGATTTTGCAGTATCCTTCCTCTGCCACGCCCACCAAGCCATATCCACAGAACCAGAGGTAAAAAAAATTGAATTTCACCACTGGCTTAATTCCTACTTGCTGTGGGAAACCCATCCAAAGCAACTGATTTATCATCATTTAGCTCCTTGGTGCACGTTTCATTTTCTGGAAAGCCAAGGCTGATCTTGCCATGCCTGGTGGGTAATCCGACATGCCAAAGACAACTTGATTGTCCTATACAAAGAGCCAACTTCAGAATTCACAACAGTGAATCTGGAGCAATAAAACTGTCTCTGCTCAAGACTTTCTCCAGCTCCTGGGTCTAATTTGCAGAGCTGCACAGGAACTCATATCCTCCTGATCAGACAGGAAAGGAAACAACCCCTCTGTGCTTCGGTTTTATTGTTCAGAGATCAAGCATGAGACGTGATCTTTTCCTCTGATAAAGGTCATAGGAACCCCAGTTGGCCAATCCCCTTAATGGTATATGAGAATGACCTTGGGAGATAGGAGGAAAGCTGAAGCTAAGTATCTATCTGTTGTGGCGTGCCAGTGGCTAGCGGAGCTGGCAGCAGATTTGAACAGTGTGGAGGTTGGGGAGGAACCTGGGCCAGTCCTGGAGTCTGGGAAAGGCTCTGATGAGGGCTCTGCGTCAGAGGCAGAGAGGGGACCAGAGCCATATGCGAGCTATCAACTGCCTTTTGAGTCAGACATCAGTGAGGCAGATGAACAGCTGGAGCCTGTTCCCAGTGTGCGCATGCACAGAGTTGCCAGACGAAAGGAACAGTTAAAGAACAGGTGTCGACTTGGGAGTAAGGCCAGATGATGAATGGCCCCTCCCAGAGGAAATAAAAGAGGAGCGAAAGGGGAGTGGAGTTTGCTGGAGACAATTAGTTCGCTTCATTGGTTCGTGACTCTCCGAGACTCCTTGCCAAGTTTTGCAGATATTGACTTGTCAACTCTCAAAGCCAGATAAGGTCTGTGACTGTAAATCCTCCCTTGAAAGGCTTTGCTGGATGTGAAAGAGCAGAATTCACAGTAAATTAATAAAAGGTGTTTAGATAAGAGATAAGAGGCAGCTGAGCCCGCAGAATGAATGAGGGTGGAGCAAATGCCTCAGGTGGGACCCTCACTAGTTTTTTGGACTGTAAAGGTGATGAGGGGGAGAAAGATGTTTTCAGACTTTGCAAGATTTTGTTAACGAAACCAATGTATCTCAAGCTTGGCAACTTGAAGAGTTATGGACTTGAAGAAATGCAGAAAACATGCTGGGTGTGAAATTATGGGACTTCTTCAAGTCACCAAGGTTCAGAAAGACTGAAGTAACCTTACAATTAAGATAGAATTAGTATTTTGGGGTGTGCTTTTGCTCCTGGACTATCTCGTAAGACTGACACTCCACCCCGAAATGTACTTTTCTCTGCAGAACAAGGGTTAGGAGAAGAAGGGAGATCAGCATTTGATAAAAGAGCAGTTCCAAAGGCGTTTCTAGTCCCCAGGCCATCCCATTGTTCCAAATTCACTGAGATGAACCAATGTTCCAAAAAAGACTATATGTATATATTTTTAAAACCCTAAAAATAACATACTTCCATTGGCCTTTAGAACAAGTGCAATGCTAGACATGACATGAGCTGTGTATCCAATTCAAAACTTATTTTTGAAATATAAACTCAGCTTCTGAGGTTATAATTTACATAAAGTGGGAGTCTTGAACGAAGGGCTCTTTTCGAAGTCAGCAAATCCACCCTTCGTAGCAGCAGAAACAATGGCTAATTTTTAGGCAGGGGAAAATTACCAGATGAAATTACATCTTGCCAGATGCTCACTAGGTGGCTCTAAGAATCATTCCATTAATCACAGGGTTCGATATCAAACAAATTCCAAATGAGACTAATTCATGCAAACAACTGCTCTAAATAGGCGCGCGCGCGCACACACACACACACAGAGAGAGAAGACTTCATAAACGTAGAAGGAAGTCTATGTTTGCCAATTGGCTAGCATGAATCTACAGCTGCAAAAGGCATGCAAAGTACAAAAAGCCAGATATCTGACATATCTACCACATTCTGTCCTCAAAATTTAATGCTACAATGAATAGCAACACACAATTGTTTGTAAAATGCCCAGAATTGCTTAGGTGAAATGGGCAGCATAGAAATTGGATAATTAAATAAAAATCTTATTTTGCCATTTTAATTTTTATTTTTTTTGCACTTTTTAAGATTCTACTGGGATAACTTGGTGTGACCACTTTCTGTGACTTCAACTTGCATTAAAGTCCAAGTATTTTAAGAAGCAACGATTAATTAAATAATGATTAATTAAAGAATTAAATAATGATTAATTAAAGAATAATGATTAAGTAAACATATTTAATTTATCCTACAATGTATTGCGAGAGCCAATTTGTGTAATGGATAAGGCATCAGACTAGAAACCAAGAGATGTGAGTTGTAATCCCACCTTCAGAGGTGGATTCATCTGGTTTGGGCAAACCGGTAGTAAAAATGTTAAGCAGTTCGGAGTAGTGGCAAATCTCACCACTGGCTGGCCCTGCCCCCTGCTGGCCCTGCCCGCTCTCTGCTTGCCCCGCCCACTCACCCCACCCAGTCACATGTCCAGACAGTCATCAGGAGTCAAAAACTGACTTGAAGATGCATACAAATTTCCCCTTTAGGATTACAGCAATTAAAAAAATAGATAAATTAGAACCATCAATTATCTAGAACTCATCTGTGCATTGCTACCATTCCTTCCCAACCAGTGCATTCTCTCAAGCAGCGAGTCTTATGGTTTTCAAGGGCACAATCTTGTCAATCTTCCACCAAACGAAGCATCCATTCCATGACTTTCGGTACCCTTCTTACACTAACAAACCTTCTCTGAGATTTACACTCCATATTTGGCATGCATAGTACTACCTAGCTTAGAATTAAAAAAGGTCCCTGGGAGATCTGGCCAGGTGGGTTGATTCCCCATGGCCCTTCTTTTACACATATACAGACTCATTTCTGAGCATTACTTCGTTAAGAATTTAGCAGGTGAAGTTGAGCATTTTTGGTTGATTTCCAAAGGCACAAGACTTCACACATGCCGTCCAATGTGGAACAACTTTGAAAGAAAGAAAGCGGTATAGCCTTAAAGAAAGCAATTGGTAATATCATTTTAGCTCCTTTCAGCACTCAATTTCTTTCCTAATCAACGCTTCACATGCGCCATGGTGTCTCATTCACAGGTCACCATGGCAACTCTTCCTCCTCTTCCCTCCCCTTCTCCCAAAACCATATCTTCTTTCTGTCCTTTTTGCAAAACCAGCCTTGAGCTTTGTCTTCCCATCATTTATACTAATTTGTGTGCCTGCATCCTCCAGCAGGTCAGACCCCAGGGACAGGAAAGAGATCTGGCAGAGCTCCTACTGCCCAGAGAGAGGGCGTGGGCTGCAGATTTGAAGGGCCAGATACCACCCAGAGAGAGAGGGGGGGGAGAGGGAGAGGGAGAGGAGAGAGAGAGAGAAAGAGAGAGAGAGACACACATCAAGGACAGACCTTCAATTTATGAAATCACATCTGACTCTAAAAAGCAAGGAAGTGGATGAGGAGAAACAAAGCAAGGGGGATCAACCTGGAATCTAAAGAGAGAAGCATGGAAAATATGGGATTCTGCTGGAAGGAAACCTTATATTTATTCCTTGACTCCTGGATTGTCAGGCCCCAAGAACCAAAAATGACACATGGAGTTACCATATTTTTCAGACTATAAGATGCACCGGTGTATAAGACGCACCAAGATTTTGAAAAGGTAAGTAAGAAAAAAAGATGTTGCCTTCCCTCAGCCCCCAGCAGCCCTCTGCAGGCTTCAGCAGGACTGGGGGAAGGCAAAAACACCCCCGTTTCTGCCTTGCCCCAGCCTTGCTGAAGCCTGCAGAGTGCTGCCGGGGGGGGGGGGGGCTGAGGGAAGGCAAAAGAACCCTCTGTTTTTGTGAAAAACTGCCCATTTTTTTGCAAAAACGGGGGCATATTTGCCTTCCCCCAGTCCTGCTAAAGCCTGCAGAGGGCTGCTAGGGGCTGAAGGAAGGCAAAAAAGCCTCAGCTTTTGCAAAAATCAGCTGATTTTTTTTTTGCAAAAATGGGATGCGGGGGCCGGGCTTCAGGAGGCCAAAAATGGCTGTATTTGGTGTATAATACACACATTTCCACGCTCTTTTTTTGTGGGGGGAGGTACATCTTATACTCTGAAAAATACGGTACTTAAGAATAGTTTCCTTTATTGTTTTTCACCCGGGATTTTACAACCTTTTTGTGGTGATCATTAAGAAATCAACATGATTGAGAAGTGAATCCATGGCAATTACTGTATTTTTCGTAGTATAAGACGTACCAGAGTATAAGACGCACCAAGGTTTTGAAGAGGCAAATTTTTTTTAAAAAGTTTTTGCGCTCTGCAGACCTCCCAAAACGACCCGTTTTTTGCAAAAATTGGCCCATTTTTTGTCAAAAAAGGGCATGGATAGCCTTTAGGAGGCTTATAGAGTGCTCCTGTGGGCTTGGGGGGAAAATTGAGCAAAAAACGGTCCATTTTTCACTCATTTCTGCCCTCCCCAGCCCCCAGGAGCACTCTGAAAGCCCCCTAAATGCTATGTACGGCCATTTTGGTGAAGGGGGTGAGGTTTCGGGAGGCAAAAAATGCTGTATTCAGTGTATAAGACACACCCAGATTTTCAGCCTTTTTTTGAGGGAAAAAGGTGCATCTTATACTCTGAAAAATACGGTAGACAACTGCTTCAATTGACAAGTCAACCCATCCTTCTCTAAGGGATGCGGTGCTTTTGCTAAAACCTGGGAGGAAATACTGGTTTTCGACAAAAATACCATAAATTGTCCTAGAACGGCAGGAGACTGCTGAGGGTCTGTAGACACAGGCCCAGTGCCCAAAATGCAGTCATGTGACTGCAGGGAGGGAGCAGCTGTCAGAACTTTGGAACCAGGTCACAAGTACGGTACCTTTTGGGTTTGTCCATCATAACCTCAAACAGTCATTAATCAACAAGTCATTAGTTGAGGAGTCCCTATAAAAGTGATGGCAAATGTTTTTCTGCTCGGGTGCGTGTGCGTGCCCACACCCATAATGCAACGCCCTACCCCCTGTGCATGCACACACAACCCCCCTGCACTCCCCTCCCCAACATGAGCGCAGGCCTCACTGAAGCCTCTGGACTTCCGGTAGCCCATTGGACCATGGCCCTGAAGCCTGGGAATGATGAAAAGGGCCCCTCCCTGCCCTCCAAAAAGCCGAAAATCAGCTGGGCAGCGTGCGCATGCACGCTGGAGCTGACATAAGGAAATGCCTCAGGTGCCCTCAGATATGGCTCCATGTGCCATAGGTCGCCATCACATACCTATAACATCTACCTACTGTATTTTTTGTCAACCACAAGGACTTTTAAAGGACTGGTCTTCAATCCCAGAATTCCCCAACCAGCATGTTGAAATCTACTCAAACCTTGCCAAAGTTGAGAAACACTGATCTACTGAAATGGTCAGAAATCACGACATTTGAAGATAAGCCTACATAGATTAGGAGTGGGAGCTACAGAAGCAGCAGCTGACTACTCAAAGATAGAGGGATTCAAGCTGACTTAAGTCTGTCCAATTCATCAGCTTTCTAATCTAAAATCTATTGCAACTCTTAACATCTACAAAACGTCTTCTTTCCTTTTCAACTTCTCAGGATTCAGGTTCATATGAAACCTTCATGTGAGAGTCCCGACCGAACTGTTAATTCAGAACCATGGTTTCTGAAGAGCCATTTCAATAAATCATGATAAAGCAGACCAAGGCCACTGCTAACTCTCAAGAAGATGGCAAAAACATTCCATATTCAATGGTTCATCCATATTTTGGGGGAGGGAAATATGGCGATAACCTTGGAGAAAGAATGGATAAACCATTAAGAAAAAAAACAATAACTCTGTTTTGGGAAAACATGAGATGAAACTCAAAATAGACCCAGCTTGATTTTGTCTGGCATAAGAGGGGGACTGGGCTTGAGGAAACACTCAAGGGATGGGGGAGCTGTTGGCTGCTATGGGTTCACCTGAGTTCGGGAGAATCCATAGCTAACATTATGGCTGGTTCAGAGAACCTCCAAATTCCACCCCTGGCTGGCCCCACCCATCCTGCCCCACCCCTCCCACCTCTCCCAGGAGTCTCCATGTGGTCTGTTTTTGATGCGAGGTAAATGCCTGCATGGAGGACTGGGGAGGGGGAAAATGGGCCTCCCAGAAGTTCCGGAAGGCTGGAAACCGGCCCGTTTCCAGCCTCCAGAGGGCCTCCAGAGCCCAGGGGAGGCAGTTTCCCCGCCACCTCTGGAAAGCCTCTGGAGCCTCTGGAGGGCAAAAACAGCACCCCCATGTGGTGCAGCAGGCTGACTAGGCCACACCCACCTAGGCCACACCCACCATGGCCACGCCCACCCAGCAACCAGGCAGACAACCTGTTGCTGAAATTTTTGAAGTTCACCCTTGAAATTACTGGTGAGCTTTTACGTTTCTTTTATCATACCCTATAACAATAAAGTAGAATTCCTATAATCCTGGCTGTTTCCGGACCTAGCCTGACAAGTAGCAGAGACATTTTAGTCCGTCAGTGGTGTTTACGATAAAATCTTGACAACTGTTATTATTTTTATTATTATTATTATTTATTAAATTTATATGCCGCTTTAACAACACAGGTCTCATTGGCTCCCGATTATTTGCAGGCCTATGAATTATTTATAACTTGGTCATCTTGGCTGTGGTCCATCCAAGCTTTCATATAATGCTGTTCAATCATAATTTATGAATAAGGACATTAACATCCCAGTTAATTAACACTTTTTTTTAAAAGATCCCCTTTTTCAATGTCTTGTTACATAAAGCTGCTTTCACAATATCATTCCACAGTTTGACCCATTCAGGAGGTCTCCAGAAGCCATTTGATGTTCTTCTACCGATAAGCGTTGTCAACCAAAATGAAAATCCTTTGTCTCAATCTGACATGGTTGCAGAAGGCCTATGCAGATGACATTGGCTGTAGCTGAATTTCCCTGGGGATTCCAAATTGGGGGTCACTGACCTATAGACAGAAACTTTTGTTTTGCACAAAATAGTAGCTATGGTCATGTGAATCCTCAAGCATAATACCTCATGTCCAAAATTCATGTTCTTGTTTCTTTCCCTGGTTGGATCTACAGTCCTGTGAAGAACATTTTCGGAAAATATTCAGCTAGAACATCACAGCAGGTCAGGCTTTTGATGGGTTTGAAGGTCAAGTAGGGACCTGCTGGCAGTGGATCAGTTTCACTCTACCTTTTATAGCACTAAAGCAAACAGCTCTATGGAACAGCAACAACAGTTTTGTTGATCCTAAAGCAAATGTCTGTGAAGACCACAAGAGAGGCCAGTAGACTAATCTGACGTGGCATCTCCTCCAGCTTTCTGAATGGTGACTCATCTTCATTGATCGTGCACTGAACAACAGTGCCCTTCAGACTGTGAGTCACACTGCAAAGAGAATGCTAAGGCAATGGCAGACTAGTTAGTTCATTTATATACTACACAGGTAACCTGCAAAAATGCTTATTTTGGGAATGGTAGGCCTGCCAAGAATATTGATCATACAAGTTGGCCAGAGTTCCTTGGGAATTGGGCAGTGCCTAAAACAAAATAAATAAATAGGCATAGAACTCTGTTTTTTAAAAATTCAGAAGCCATCACTGGACCAATGCATCCGTATAACCTACATCAAAATACACAGAAGCAAAGCAAAATTCTGATAAGCAGATTTAACTTCTCCTCCTGTACTCCGCCTCTGTCTGCACCCAATGTTCATTCTTTTAAATTTTATAAATACAGTGCAGTTTACAACAGCATAATATAACTCACTGAGTAAGCTATAATAACCCATTAGATATTTATTGGGGACAATTCACAGAAATAAGGGAGCAGTTTGGAAGATAACAGAAATACAGCAAACAATATTGTTTGCAACATACAACATACAATATTGTATGTTTTTTAAAAATATTTTTACAGCCAAGGAGAGAGACATTCTCAGTATATGATGTGCCAACCTATGGCACATGCGCTGTCGCCCCAGGTCAGATCTCCATGGTGTTTCTTTTGTGAGCTTCTGTTTCCATGCAAACGACCAAACAGAAGCTCACAAAAGAAAAAGATCTTACCTCTTGCCACGCTGCTGGTGTTGAGATGCACCACCTGCCACCAGCCAGCGGGTCTTTGGGTCTCTGCTGTGGATGCACACATCTACGCATGCATGCACATATGTGCAGGTCCACACATGCACCATCCATGTCTGTGCATGTGCATGTTCACTCATGTCTGCACATGTGGGCAGACGTTCATGCATGCACGTGTTCGCACATGCACCTTTCAGTTTGGGCATGCATGCACAGTTTGGGCACTCGGTGCCTAAAAGGTTGGCCATCACTGTCCTAGGTGATAAATTCATTCATGTTTAATCCCACCTTTTATTATTTTTATAAATAACTCAAGGTGGTGAACGTAATTAATACTCCTTTCTGCTCCTATTTCCGCCCTCAATAACAATAACCTTGTGAGGTGGATTGGGCTGAAAGAAAGGGACTGGCCCACAGTCACGCAGCTGGCTTTCACACCTGAGGCAGGACTAGAACGCAGAGTCTCCTGGCTTCTAGCCTGAAGCCTTACCCACTATATCAAACTGGCTCTCTAAAACAAGGGTTTAAAAAAAAACACAGAATGTCTCTCAAAGCCAAACTCGATCTGTTTGGCTTCGATGCCATGGCATTGTACTTGACACTCAGTGACTGCAAAGATCAACGCTCACCTTCTTGACCTTCCTGTGATAATAACTCACAGTTCTTTCCAAAGACATTCTCATCATCTCTTTGATCCTGTCCATTCACCTGCCTTGCTTTTCTTTGACTTCCCTCAACCTTGCCGAGCATCACTGTGTCTTCTAATCAACCACTTGCCCTAAAGTACACGAGGCTTTCTTTGGGGGGGGGGGTAATCTCGGGGGGAAATCGCCCTTCATTTGGTCCTGGATTGGTGGGCTGCTTCTTTTATGGGAAAGCTAGGCAACACACGGAAAAGAAGAGACATCGCCCTGCCAACAAAAGTGCGCATAGTCAAGGCTATGGTTTTCCCAGTTGCAATGGATGGCTGTGAAAGTTGGACCATAAGGAAGGCTGAGTGCCAAAGAATGGAGGCCTTTGGACTCTGGTGCTGAAGAAGATCCTGCGAGTCCCTTGGACTGCAAGACGATCAAATCGGTCCGTCCTAGAGGAGATCAACCTGACTGCTCTTTAGAAGGCCAGATCCTGAAGTTGAAACTCAAATACTTTGGCCACCTAATGAGAAGGAAGGACTCACTGGAGAAGAGCCTCATGCTGGGAAAGATTGAGGGAAAAAGAGGAAGGGAGCGACAGAGAATGAGGTGGCTGGATGGAGTCACTGAAGCAGTCGGTGTGAGTTTAAATGGACTCCGGAGGATGGTAGAAGATAGGAAGGCCTGGAGGAACGTTGTCCATGGGGTCATGATGGGTCGGACACAACTTCGCAACTAACAACAACAATCTTTTATGGGGATATGCTGTTCAACAGCAAAACTGCTGCCTGCAACAAGAATATATATAAATACCAAAGGAGATTTCATAATACATAATTCTTCTGCTGTCATGAAAAAAGATGGCTATAGCTTAGACAGATTTGAAAGCTCAGTTTGGAAGTAAAATCCCTGGATGCTTAGTATCATGTATATTCAGTCTTTATTCTCATGTACTACTGTACGTCAGTTACAAAACTGGATAAGATCTATGATATCATTCAGTTCCCGCTATGCCTATAAGCTGCAGATATTTTGAATCTGCCAATTCAGTGGGCTGTGAAAGTGAGGGGGGGGGCTTTGAGATGGAGCCAGACAACAGTTTTGAACTCCCATCATCTTATGCATTTTTTACTCATCTCCCCAGTCACCTTTCAATTGGGCTGTCTACTGCCCTGTCCATGGTGCTGAACATCCCAAATGGAGGTATATGAACATTGGGGTAGAGCTGGAAGATTAATTTCCAAGAGCCCTGGTAACACAGTGGTTGGGATGCAGTTTTGCAGGCTAATTCTGCCCACAGCCCAGAGTTTGTCTTGACTGGCTCAAGGTTGACTCATCCTTCCATCCTTCTGAGGCTGGTAAAATGAGGACTCAGAGAGTGTTATAAGGAGATATGGGATTGCATATAAGTGATATTGCTAATTAAGACCTTCTGGGTCCATTACAACAGTTCTTTTGGATATTGCTTGAAACCGGATCCTTCTCCGTTCTCTTCCTTCCAACTGAATTCTAACGAACATCGCCACAAAATATGTTATTGCCACTTATTTGGGACCTTGTACGCCTCTTCTCCCCAAGACAGATTGCTGAGCTGGGCAGCTGAAAATCAGCAATTTGGCTACTGAGTTTTAGCAAAGCAATCTAGAGGGTCTCTGAAGTCACCGAATTGGATCTGGGGAGCTATAAGGGATCCGTGAATTAATCCATCTACAACTGAAAATTAAAATGAGATATTAGAAGGTGGGAAAGTATTCTGCTGAGGTTTAACCATTTGCTAAAAAGCACATAATGGGAAAATGAATAGAGGCTGCAGTGAAGTGTTTGGTTTGGGGGGGGGGGCTTACCAGGCTGAAGGCCTTGGATTCTTCACCCTGATACTGTAATAAGGTGGAGTAGCCTCAAGGACTGATGAGCTGCACTGGCTACCTGTCGATCTCCGGGTGCGCTTCAGGGTATTGATGACCACCTTTAAAGCACTCCATGGTAGTGGATCTGGGTACTTGAGAGACCGCCTTCTGCCGATTACCTCCCTTCGACCGATTAGATCGCACAGATTGGGCCTCCTCCGGATCCCATCTGCCAGTCAATGCCGACTGGCGACTACACGGAGGAGAGCCTTTTCTGTTGCAGCTCTGACCCTGTGGAACGATCTCCCCGTTGAGATTCGTACCCTCACCACCATCCAGACCTTCCGCACGGCCCTTAAGACCTGGCTCTCCCAGCAGGCCTGGGGATAAGTTCTTAAATTACCCGCCCGAGTGTTGACTGTTGAATGCAAGTTGTGTTTTATTATTTTATTTTGTTTACTCACTGTTTGTCTTTTATTATTGCACCCCCTTCCCTGTGATTGTAAGCCGCCCTGAGTCCCCTCAGGGAGAAGGGCGGCCTATAAATCTTAATAAAATGTCTAAAAAAAAAAAAGTCTAAATGTACACTGAGAATGCTTTAACATGCCAAACTTGGCAACTATTAACATTGGATTAATCAGCTCATTATGAACAAGAAATTGGACTGATTCAATCTAGTCATTCAATCAATCAATCAATCAATCAATCAATCACCAAGTTGACTGTGTTGTATGAACATTACCTGTTTGGCAAGCTTTCTGAGAGACTCTGGCCCTTTTCCCAGACGTCCTTAGCTGACTCAAGTGGAGACATGTCATGAGAATATTAAAATGGATCAATTGACACAGTTAAGGGATCAGAAGAGTTCCATTGAGTCCCAAGTATATTTAGATAGTCCTCAACTTACAAGGCCAAAATTGTTGTTGCTAAGCAAAACATTTGTTAAGTGAACATTGCCACATGTTATGCCTTTTTGTGCCACAGTTGTTAAGTGAATCACAGCAGTTGATAACCTTCTCCAGGTTCTCATATATCATCTTCCTGATGTTGCTTTTGCTTGGCTCTGCTACAGCTATTACCACTGCTGTCTTCTGCTCTTTATCTACTACTACGATGTCTGGTTGATTGGCTAGTTACCCACCTGTCCATCTGGATCTAGAAATCCCACAGGATCTTAGCCCACCTTTGTTCCACAACCTTCTGTGGAGTCTCCTATTTGTATTTAGTAGACTCTATAGACCATATCCTGTGTACAGTGCCAGCTACTTGTTTATGTCATTCAATGTATGACATATGTTTCTTGTCTCTTATTGGCACTACAATAGTCTTAACATCTCTAATTATAAAAATTAAAAATATTTATTAATTTAATATAATTTTATTATTATCATTTTTATTTCTCTTTTATTATGTCTTAACAACTCTGCTAACAGATCTACTGTAACTCTACAGTATGGAACTGGTTTACCATTGTATTATTCAGCATTTCTCTTCCCCCCACTCCGCAATTCTTCTCTCTAGCGTAAAGCCCTGGATTTTCTGATTTTTTTTAAGCAGCCTCCTCTAGCTTTCTCAGTTACTATAGGGGTTTCTACTTGCTGTAATGAATAAATGTCTGTTGTAAAAAGCACTAGCTGCAGAAAATAGACCTGAAAAATATACATCAGATAGTAAAAGCTTCCTTGGCTGAGATAAAAAGAAAAGAAGAATTAAAGACTTTGCAGGGAACACAAGTATTCTCAACAACAGCAACAGCTATCAACGACAATAAGAAAAATGGGAACAAAATTGAATTATGCGAAACAAATTGGTTTTGAATTTTCTAATAAACCATTTAAGTGGCCCGCTTATAAATTACAAAAAGAAAATCATATTGAAATTACCAGAGGGAAATAGTAAACTAACACCTGATGTGGGTATATTAAATATTTTATCATCAGTCTAATTTATACAGAGGGCATGATATTTCGGGGGGGGGGGGGAGAGCAATATCTCAGAAAACACAATCTACCAAGGTTTACAGAAATACAAGACAAACAATGAACTATAACAAGAAATTTTGAAAGCTATTAAAAAGAGTAAACAGGAAAGGTGGATGGACCAGATGGATGATTATGCCCTAATTATAATCCTTTTGAGGATGAACAAAATCAGAGATTTTTCTGTTGGGATTAATGGACAGGCAAAATTCTGTTTTTATATACGGCAACCGCAATTACAATATGTTCAAAAGTGGAAAAGTTCAACACAACCCACAATACAGGAATGGTTGGTGAAGTTGATAAAGCTTGCCAAGATGGCTAAATGGTTTTCCTTGATTAAAGAAAGACAATTTCCACATTTATGGCTGCCTGGAAACCCCTTTCAGATTTTTCAAAAAAAGAGAATAAAATGCAAAAAGGCACAGAAAAAAAATTAAATGGAAAAACGAAAGAGGTAGGAAAAAAGCAACAGCAAACAAAAAAAGGGGGGAAGTTATAGAAAAAAATAACCTTGACTTTCTTCCGTACAGACAGAAATCTAAAAATCAACGACCCTTTGAACTGGAATAAACTATAACAAACAGCCTTTCTACCATCGTAAACAAATCTAATTGTTAAAACCCAAGATGAAAATTTCATTTATTCCAGTTCCAAAGATGTTTGCAAATAGAAACGAAGCTGGATGAAGTCTTTTTTTTTAATCAAAAGAGTCAATTTTGCCACCTCCACCCAAACTCCATTCATTTTCACCATCCATTCTTGCATTGTGAATATGTGTGAGTCTTTCTTATATGTCCACTAGATAAAAACACCCTTCAGACTGTTTATCTTTCCAACATACATTTGACACATCTGCATACAACTCTGACAATTTAAAGGTAAAGATTCCTCTCGCATATATGTGCTAGTCGTTCTCATCTCTAGGAGGTGGTGATCATCTCCGTTTCAAAGCCAAAGAGCCAGCAGTGTCTGAAGACGTCCCCATGGTCATGTGGCCGGCATGACTAGATGCTGAAGGCACATGGAACACTGTTACCTTCCCACCAAAGTGGTTCCTATTTTTCTACTTGCATTTTTTACATGTTTTCGAACTGCTAGGTTGGCAGAAACTGGGACAAGTAATGGGAGCTCACTAGGGATTCAAACCACCGAACTGCTGACCTTTCTGATCAACAAGCTCAGCGTCTTAGACACAGCCACTGCATCCCTAGTATAATCACCTTTATCAGGTGCTAAATACCAGTGGTACATCATTTTTTCAAAATTCTCTTTTAAGTTATACTTCAATGTAAATTTCAGTCTATCATCTCCTCCGTTCTCCTCCATATTCATTTGCAAGAGGAATTTATACAACTTAACAATCATGTTAAGGTTTACTTTCAGAGAAAGTCAATAAATCAGAATACATAAACCAAGTTTGTGTCATTTCTGTTCTAAAAATGCCTTTTTTATAGAAATTATTTTCAGGCCTGCAAACATAAAGGAATTTTAGGAGCCATTCTTACTTTATAACTATTCCAGACTTTCAAGATGGAACAAAACTTGTGGTTTTGATTATTAGAAAAAAAATACATAATAGAAAAAGTGAGGTTTTTTGTATTCACACAGTAAGGAACCTTTACAATCATACTTTCCCGCAAAGAAAATTGGAAGCTTTTTTCTATTTCTTTTTATCTTTTCTCTCTGCACTTTTTCCTTTCTCTCCCTCTTTTTCTTTCTTTATTCTACATAGAGTTTTGTTACATTTTATGTTCCCTTTAAAACTTTTAATAAAATCTCTATACATGAAAAATAGCAGCCTTCTCTGTTCTTTCTTCTGTGCAGTCACGATGGTTCAAAGGTTTTTTTTTTATTTGTTTGTTAATATCCCAAAATCTTCTCCAGTGTTATTATATAGCTGAATTAGCATGGATTCTTATTATTTCCCACCTCTCTATTTATGATTTCCCCCTATTTCTTTTTTTAGCTTTTCTGAACATAATTACAACCTTTTTGGAACATCTCAAACGCAAGAGTCTAATAGGGCTCCAAATAAACTTCTTTTCAAATAGCAGCTGAGCCATAAAATGCCTACCAGAACCAGAACAAAATAATGCAAGGCGAGTCACCAAGATTATAATTGTCTCTTCATACTGAGGAGGTTTTTTTTCCCCCTTGGGCACATAAATTTTTCCTCCAGCATCCACAGCTGACAAACCTTTTTAGTTTTGGAAAAGCATTTCCCAAACCCCTTCAGTAGTTCTATTTAAAGATTTCTTTTGTAGATTAATAATATGAAATATAAGTAGTCCTCGACTTATCACCACACTTGAGCCCAAAATGTATGTTACCGAGTGAAACATTTGTTAAGTGGGTTTTGCGACTTTTCTTGCCACTGTGGTTAAGTGAATCATTGCAGTTTTTAAGTAAGTAACACGGTTGTTAAGCAAATCTGGCTTCCCCGTTGATTTTCAGAAGGTCACAAAAACTGATCACGTGACCCCCAGAACCCTGCAACCATCATAAATATGAATCATTTCCCCACTGTTTGAATTTTGATCATGTGACGATGGGGATGATGCAATGGTCATGTGTGAAAAATGGTCATGTAACTTTTTACAGTGCCATTGTAACTTTGAGCAGTCACAGAATGAACTGCTGTAAGTCAAGGCCAGTGGTGGATTGCAGGGGGTACGCCCCGGTACAGTCATACTGGAGCCTGCCCGGAGCACCGGGTACTGTTCTGGTATAATGCTCCGGAGGCCAACCTGCCCATCAGTGGTGGGTTTCAAAATTTTTTAGAACCTCTTCTGTAGGTGTGGCCTGCTTTGTGGGAGTGGCTTGCTGGCCATGTGACCGGGTGGGAATGGCTTGCCAGCCATGTGACTGAGTGGGAGTGGCTTGGCAGTCATGTGACTGGGTGGGCGTGGCCAACTTGTAAAATGTGGTGAAACTCACTTAACAACGCTCTTGCTTAGCAACCAAAATGTTGGCTCAGGACCTCTGGCATTTGAAGCACGCAAGTCTTAAAGCCACGTGTCACGTTATAAGACCTTTTCACCCCTAACCTTTTAGAAAAAAAAATCCAGGGGTGTTCAAACTTGGCAGCTTTAAGACTTGTGGACTTCAACTCCCAGATTTTCTCCTCTTGCTTTTCATCTTGATGATGTGCAGACGGGCGGAGGGAGGGAGCTGGAACCGGTTCTAAATGGCACTGTAGATTTGTGGAACTTCTTCTATAGAAGAGGTAAGAATTGGCAGGAACCCACCTCTGCCACCCGGCCTCGCTCTTTACCTGTCCTTGAAGCCTTAGGCGCTTCCATGCATGTGCATGGCACATACGGCGCTTGTGCAATGCTCTACCGAGCAGCTGGAGCATTGCGGAGGCATGCAGAGGTGTTGCAGGCAGGTACGATGTATGCGTCATGCTTGTCCATATGGATGATGCTGGGCCCATTCCAACCGTACCGGTTGGAACAGCATCCGGAACCAACCACTGGTCAAGGCCTACCTGTATGGAAGACTGATTCACAAAAGAATATTGGCTATTCTTTTTTTATAGTCCTCAACATACAATGGTCATAATGGAGCCTGCCCATTATGGTTGTATGTCATGTGACCCTCAAAACATGTGACTGACTCAATTTTACAATGCTGTGGTCATACATAGGAATGCCACAGTCATAAGTACAAACACCCCAGTCACCAAGGGAATACCCAGTCATGAGGTAAACAGCTGTTGTGGCCTGCCAGCAGCCAGCAGAGCCAGTAGCCGATTTGGACAGTGATGTACCTTTTTGGGTGCATGAGAGGCCTTCTGTTTCTCTTAATAAATCATTCAGGATAGTTGTGTAATTACACTGCCCCTATTCCTGCTTTGAAATTCATTTTATTTGTGTTTTTTGCCTGCCTAGCCACATAAACTTTGGGCAGGTGGTTGTTGTTAATCGCGAAGTTGCATCCGACCCATCACGACCACATGGATAATGTTCCTCCAGGCCTTCCTCTCCTCTACCATCCTCTGGAGTCCATTTAAGCTCACAACGACTGCTTCTGTGACTCCACCCAGCCACCTTATTCTCTGTTGTCTCCTTGTCCTTTTGCCCTCAGTCTTTCCCAGCATGAGGCTCTTCTCCAGGTTCTTCTCATTAGGTGGCCAAAGTACTTGAGTTTCCTCTTCAGGATGGGCAGGTGACAACTGGTTAAACGCACGAAATCAGCCATAGAAATATTGTTTTTGGAGGTTAACTATCAAATTCTGGTGGCTACAAGAGGAATGGGATCCCATTCCTTGGATGATCATAATTTGATCGCTCTTCTGGCAAGAGAAGTGCAGGTGTTGGAGAGAACATGAGGTGACAATTAACCTTCCAACTCTTCCAAATACCCTGGAAGAAAGCAGTGGCTTGCCAAGCAAGGTGCCAACTAGTGTCAGTTGATCCTGATGCTCACCACTCAGCAAGAACTTTTTTTTTTTTTTTTTTTATAAGGTTTTATTTGCATTTGTAGGCCGCCCTTTTCCCTGAGGGGACTCAGGGCGGCTCACAGAAACCAGGGAAGGGGGAAATACAACATTGAGACAACAACACATAATAAAATAATGAGCAACATGCATACAACATTCGGGCGGGGTAGGAATCCTTATCCCCAGGCCTGACGGGCGAGCCAGTCTTCAAGGCAGTGCGGAAGGCCTGGACGGTGGAGAGGGTACGAATCTCCACGGGGAGCTCGTTCCAAAGGGTCGGGGCTACTGCTGAGAAGGCCCTCCTCCTTGTGGTTGCCAGCCGACACTGGCTGGCCGATGGAATGCGGAGGAGGCCTAATCTATGAGATCTTATAGGTCGTAGGGAGGTAATTGGCAGAAGGCGGTCTCTCAAGTATCCAGATCCACTGCCATGTAGGGCTTTATGGGTGATCAATAGCACCTTGAAGCGCATCCGGAGATCGACAGGTAGCCAGCGCAGCTCGCGGAGGATAGGTGTAATGCGGTGTGAATCGGGGTGCACCCGCAATCACTCGCAGCGGCTGCGTTCTGTACTAGCTGAAGTCGCCGGATGCTCCTCAAGGGCAGCCCCATGTAGAGCATGTTGCAGTATTCAGTATTCCAGCCTAGAGGTCACAAGGGCCCGAGTGACTGTTGTGAGGGCCCTCCCGATTCAGGTAGGGTCGCAACTGGCGCACCAGGCGTACCTGGGCGAATGCCCCCCTGGTCACAGCCGCTATATGATGGTCGAATGACAGCTGTGGATCCAGGAGGACTCCCAAGTTGCGGACCCTCTCTTGAGGGTGTAAAATTTGACCCCCCAGCCTGAGTGTTGGATTATTGGCCAAATCTTTGGGAGGAAAACACAACAGCCACTCGGTCTTTTCTGGGTTGAGCACAAGCTTGTTAATCCTCATCCAGCCAAACCCCCCCACGTGGGGAGGTGGAACCGACCAGGTGGTTCCGCCCAGGCGACCTGATGGACCCTGTTAGGTTCCAGACGGAGCTTGGGGTCATTCCAGACGCTCTCGCCCACAGTTCGGCGGAGACTATTGCTGCGTGCCTGGCACTCGGCTCGGGCATCGGAGTCTCTGGACCGAATGCGCCACTACGGCCCCTCCGGGTCAGCGGCTCGCGGAGACCCCTTGGTCACCGAGGAGCTCCGCGAGATAAGCGCCGGAGGAGACGCCTAGAGCACCAGTGGAGGTCCGACAGGTCCGTATCGAACCGAGCACTGTTGACAGCTTGCACCAAGGAGTATATTTGGGCATTGAGAACCGCCCAAAAGATCACACATTGCCTCCTTGGTAGCGTCCGCCGAGTCTCTGCCCAGCCGCCCTGTTTAGGATAACCCGGTCCTCCTAGATAGGAGGGAGACGGGGAACCCCCTGCAGGGTAAGGCTGCGGAATCTAGTCAGTTCTTGGCGGACAAAGTTGCTCGGTTTCGATCGGAACTGGACTCCACCCCGCAGATCCAGCGGGACACAGGGGAATAACTTGGTAGACATCTCTGGGTTGAGTTCAGGATGTTGCCTCTGGGGATGTGGACAAGGCTATGCGAGCTGTGAGTTCCTCCACTGCATACTGGACCCGTGTCCCTCTTGGCTGACTACCAACAGCAGAGAGGTGACACGAGGCTGGATCCAGGCGGTTGTTACCGCCTCTCTTCGGGAGGGACACCTCCCCACCGCGCTTAAGGCGGCGGTGGTGAGGCCCCTCCTGAAGAAACCGTCTCTGGATCCAGCAGTTCTTAACAACTATCGTCCAGTCTCCAACCTCCCCTTTCTGGGGAAGGTTGTTGAGAAGGTGGTGGCCTTACAGCTTCAGCGTACCTTGGAGGAAGCTAACTATCTTGACCCCTTCCAGTCTGGCTCAGGCCCGGTTACAGCACTGAAACCGCTTTGGTCGCATTGACCGATGATCTCTGGAGAGCCAGAGATGGAGGCCACGCGTCCATCCTGGTTCTCCTCGACCTCTCAGCGGCTTTCGATACCATCGACCATGGTATCCTTCTGCGACGACTGCGGGAGGTGGGGGTGGGCGGCACTGTTCTACAGTGGTTCTCCTCCTACCTCTCGGACAGGTCGCAGTCGGTGTTGGTGGGGAGGGAGAGATCGTCCCCGAGGCCCCTAACCTATGGGGTTGCCGCAGGGCTCGGTTCTGTCCCCCCTGCTATTTAACATATACATGAAACCGCTGGGCGAGATTATTCGGAGGCACGGGATTTAAGTACCACCAATATGCGGACGATACGCAGTTGTATCTGTCCGCCCCGTGCCAACTCAATGAAGCGGTGGACGTGATGAACCGGGGCCTTGAGGCTGTTTAAAGACTGGATGAGAGCTAACAAACTGGTACTCAACCCGGAAAAGACCGAGTGGCTGTTGTGTTTTCCTCCCAAAAATTTGGCTAATGTTCCATCAATCAGGCTGGGGGGGCAAAATTTCCACCCCTCAGACAGGGTCCGCAACTTGGGAGTCCTCCTGGATCACAGCTGAGTTTTGACCACCACTTGTCGGCTGTGACCAGGGGGGCATTTGCCCAGGTTCGCCTGGTGCGCCAGTTGCGGCCCTACCTGAACCGGGAGGCTCTCACAACAGTCACTCGAGCCCTTGTGATCTCTAGGCTGGAATACTGCAATGTGCTCTACATGGGGCTGCCCTTGAAGAGCATCCGGCGACTTCAGCTTAGTTCAGAACGCGGCCGCGCGAGTGATTATGGGCGCACCACGGTTCGCCCATATAACACCAATCCTACGTGAGCTGCGCTGGCTACCTGTTGATCGTCGGGTGCACTTCAAGGTCCTACTTACCACCTATAAAGCGCTCACTGGTAGTGGATCTGACTATTTGAGAGACCGCCTCCTGCCAATTAGCTCCCTGCGTCCCAATCAGATCGCACAGAGTAGGCCTCCTCCGAATTCCATCCGCCAGTCAGTGCCGACTGGCGACTACGCGGAGGAGAGCCTTCTCAGTTGCAGCTCCGACATTATGGAACAACCTCCCCGTGGAGATCCGTACCCTCACCACAGTCCAGGCCTTCCGCACAGCCCTCAAGACCTGGCTATCCCGTCAGGCCTGGGGATAGGATTACTCTCACCCCGCCCGAATGTTGAGTGAATGTTGTGTTTTTATGGATAATTTTCTTTTATTCACGATTTTTTTTTTTTTTCTTTTAAGTCTTGTCTTGCACCCCCTTCCCCTCATTATTGTAAGCCGCCCTGAGTCCCCTCAGGGAAAAGGGCGGCATATAAATCCTTAATAAAATCCTAAAAAATCCTAAATGACGGCTTCAAGCCCCCGGTCCATCACGTCAACCGCTTCATTGATTTGGCACGGGGCGGACAGATACAATTGAGTATCGTCCGCATATTGATGGTATCTGATCCCGTGCCTACGGATGATCTCTCCCAGCGGTTTCATGTAGATGTTAAATAGTAGGGGGGATAAGACCGAACCCTGCGGCACCCCATATTTTAGGGGCCTTGGGGACGATCTCTGCCCTCCCACTAACACCGACTGCGACCTGTCCGAGAGGTAGGAGGAGAACCACCGTAACACGGTGCCCCCCACTCCCACCTCCCGCAGTCGTCGCAGAAGGATACCATGGTCGATGGTATCGAAAGCCGCTGAGAGGTCAAGGAGGACCAGGATGGAGGGATGTCCTTCATCTCTGGCTCTCCAAAGATCATCCATCAATGCGACCAAAGCGGTTTCCGTGCTGTAACCGGGTCTGAAGCCTGACTGGAAGGGGTTCTAGATAGTCTGCTCCTCAAGGACCGTTGGAGCTGGAAGGCCACCACCTTCTCAACAACCTTCCCCAGAAAGGGGAGGTTGGAGACCGGGCGAAAGTTGTTAAGGACAGCTGGATCCAAGGATGGTTTCTTCAGGAGGGGTCTCACCACCGCCGCTTTCAGTGCGGCGGGGAAGTTCCCCTCCCGAAGGGAGGCGGTTACAACCGCCCGGATCCAGCCTCGTGTCACCTCACTGCAGTTAGAAACCAGCCATGAGGGACACGGATCCAGGACACAGGTGGAGGAACTCACAGCTCTCATGGCCTTGTCCACATCCCGGGGGTAACCTCCTGAAACTCAACCCAGAGCTGTTCTACTTGGTCCCCCTGTGCCTCGGCTGGAGCTGCAGGTGTGGAGTCCAAGTCCGTCCGAAACCGAGCAATTTTGTCCGCTAAGAATTGGGCATATTCTTCAGCTCTGCCCTGCAAGGGTTCCCCCGTCTCCCTTTTGTTCAATAGGGAGCGGGTTATCCTAAACAGGGCGGCTGGACGGGACTCAGCGGATGCGACCAGGGAGGCTATGTGTGATCTTTTAGCTGCCCTAAGTGCCCTAGTATATTCCCTGGTGCAGGTGGTTACCATTGCTCGGTTCGATGCGGACTTATCGGACCTCCAACGGTGCTCTAGGCATCTCCTCCGGCGCTTCATCTCCCGGAGCTCCTCGGTGAACCAAGGGGGTCTCCGGGATCCGCCGCCTCGGAGGGGCCGCAGTGGCGCAATCCGGTCGAGGGCCTCTGACGCTGCCAAGTGCCACGCAGCAGCCAGAGTCTCTGCCGGACTGTGGGCGAAAGTGTCAGGAATAACCCCAAGCTCTGTCTGGAACCTTGCTGGCTCCATAAGACGCCTGGGGCGGAACCACCTGGTCGGTTCCTCCTCCCTACAGTGGGGGTTTGGCCTCCGGAAGTCGAGCCTCAGTAGGCAATGGTCTGACCACGACAGGGGTATGATGTCACTCCCCCTCAGACCAAGATCACACATCCACTGCTCCGAGAGAAATACGAGGTCAAGCATGTGTCCCGCTGAATGGGTTGGGCCTCGGATTACTTGAGCCAAGCCCATGGCTGTCATGGAAGCCATGAACTCCTGCGCCCCATCAGAGTTTTCACCGAGCGACGGCAAATTAAAGTCCCCCAGGACCATCAACCTAGGGAACTCAATTGCCAGCTCGGCTACCGACTCGAGGAGCGAGGGGAGGGCTGCTGCAACGCTGTTGGGAGGCAGGTACGTTAGCAGCAAACCCACTTGACCCTTGAGGTCCAACTTTAACAGCAAGGACTCACACCCGACAATCTCCGGAGCAGGGACCCTACGAGGAACTAACGACTCCCGGATAACAACGGCCACACCCCCACCCCTTCCCTGGGCTCTCGGCTGATGTAGCACCTGAAATCCTTCTGGGCACAGTTCTACAAGGGGGACTCCTCCCTCTGGGCCCAGCCAGGTCTCAGTAATACATGCCAGGTCTGCCCTCTCGTCTAAAATTAAGTCCCGGACGAGAGGTGCTTTATGTACACAGACCTGGCATTTAGCGACAACAGCCTGAGACCAGGGTCCTGACTACTTGCGCCATCTGGTCTTGGAGTGGGACTCCTAGGGCCGGAAGGAGGGATCTCTGTGATGTAGCGAACCCTCCTTCCCCGGTAATGGCCTGCCCTAAAGTCCCCGCCGTATCTGCCCCTCCCTGTTACGACCGCAATACCCCGACCCTCTCCCGTGTCTTTAGTCCCCTCAACCACCCCCATAGCCCCCGCAATTCCCGGCAGGTCCTCCGAATCAAGCACACTCATTTATACACTCAAGCAATCCCCACGTAATAATTAAAAACACATAAAAAAAAATACAACAATCATGGAATAATAAAAGTGGGATCATCCAGTTCACACATACAGTCACATGCACTCACCATACCATTTAAAAATTTGCGCAGCGTGCGTAGATCTTATAAAAGAATATATATAGAAGGGGAGGTAGCATTTCTTCCCTTCTTACGTAGTTGGGAAGGTCCCAAAAGTCCAGGCGATTAAAAGAAATCGTCAAAGATGTTAAGTCCGGTTTGTCAATAATGTCAGTGAAGGCAGAGTCTGGGTAGTTGAGATGGTTTCCCTGGGACGACGAGGGGCAATATTAACCAGATGGGTACAATTTGTTCGTACGTGAGGAAGCCCAACAGATGTAATTGTAGATGTAATTATAGGAGGGGTGGGTAGATGGTAATTAAAGAGGCGGTAAAGATGATAAGATGGTAAAAAATGATGAGACCAGCCAAAGGATGGAGGAAGTGTCAGTAATGGCCACTGGGGGAGTCTGAGGTCCACATACGCTGCCTTTCCGGAGCAATGGCGTCCAATACAGAATGGTCCGGTGGACGATTTTGCCTAACGTGGCCCTCCTGAGGCAGAGCAGCAGCAACAGATGATACCCAACACAACAAAGAGCCTGTCGTTGAAATCCTGGGATCACAGTCCAGGTGGATAGATGATAAATAAAACGTTGCAGAGCCCAGTGGAAGCAACGGCAAAACACAAAAAGGATGCCGTGCCAGGGGGAAAGGAAGCAATCAGCAGGGCCGCAGTACAGAACAACAAAGTTGCGGTGGGGGTAGAGAGCCAGTCCTCCAGTCCAAACAGGCACTTCCATACAGTTCCCTACCCTCTGTTCAGGGCACAAATCAAGCCTCCCAGGGTAGCGGGGCAGCCTCCTAAGGCAGCGGGGCCGAAGCCGCCGCCGCTCGCGCAACGCCGCCAACCGCCGCCGCCCAGCTGTTCGAAAAGTCACCGAGGGAGGTAATACCGTCCAGGGGCCACCCGAAGGCAGCCCCCTCCTCAAATAATTACCTCCCCGGGAAGCCCGAATGTTGATCTCTTGCAAGGACCCCTCCGTTGTCATGTTCGGGGTCCTAGTCGCCTGGAATCTATCGCTATTATTTCTCAATAGCCGGAGCGTTGAAACTCGGCGGCCATTCCCATTCTCACGCATGCGCATCAACAAAAACACCTTCAGGGTCTGCTGGATAGAAAACAGCAGGATGGATTTTTTTTCTCAAGGAGAATCATTGCACGTGGGGGGAGGGAAAGGGGGCAAAATGCAAACAGAGTTAAGAGAAGGACAGATGAGTTTTAGAGCAGCAGAATGTGATAGGTTGGCCCGTCGGAGTGTGAAACCTGAGCCATGGCCCCAAAATTTGTATTTGACCCAAACATGCAAAGAATGTTCTGTTAGTATGAAAAGGAAACACACCTACACAAACAAATTCTATCGTACAGAATTGCATTAATATACGGTATGTCTCATCTCATTTCCAAGCCTAAAGATCAACTGTTTTGTATGTGTTGGCTGCCTCTTTTCTTCCAATAATTATGTGATTTTTAAAATTATATTTGGTGTGGTGAGTTTGGCATCCCTCCAATGCAAATAATGGGTACTACCAGTGGTGGAATTCACATTTTTTTACTACCGGTTCTGTGGATGTAGCAGGGGAAGGATACTGCAAAATCCCCATTTCCTTCCAATCAGCCAGGACTCAGGAGGCAGAGAATAGATGGGGGTGGGGCCAGCCAGAGGTGGGGTTTGCTGGTTCTCCAAGCTACTCAAAATTTCCGCTACCGGTTCTCCAGAACTGGTCAGAACCTGCTGAATACCACCTCTACTGTGGTGGCCCTAGTGCTCTGCCAGTAAAAAAAGGACACCCAAGCTCCATCTTTGGCTGCCTGCAACCCCCTGCCAGCGAAAACACAGCTCGGGAGGGTCACACGCACTGTTTCTGGGCAATCCTGTGGGCCAGATCTTAACACCCCTTTGACACCCCTGATCCAGGCCGAGGTATTTCTGCTTCTGGAGTGATCTTCCTGGGAAATGTAAAGATATTTCTCTTTTAATTCGAGTCGTCCTCTTCTCTCCTCCAATGTGCTGCTGGTGGCTTTCATTGTTCATTCTGCATTATCCTAGCTTTTCAAATGGGGCACTATTTCTATGGCCAGTATTGGGAGTTAGATTGAAAGGTCTGCTCTCAACTGAAATCAAGACCCAAATACCAAAAATAATTGTACTGTCATAAACCAAACAATACAATCTCTGGCCATAAGCAATACAAATGAGACCATTAAAAACTTAATGAGTTTAATAACCAAATATCTTCTGAATCTCACTGTCATTTCACCTGTAGAATCCATTGCTAATAGAGGAGTTACTTCAAAGAAAGAAAGCTTTTCTCCCTTTAATAATAATTTACCTTTAAAATCATACGATTAGAGTAGAGTAGAATAGAATAGAATTTAGAAGAGAAGAGAAGAGAATAGACTAACAGAGTTGGAAGGGATCTTGGAGGACTTCTAGTCCAACCCCCTGCTTAGACAGGAAACCCTACACCACTTCAGACAAATAATTATCCAACATCTTCTTAAAAACGTCCAGTGTTGGAGCATTCACAACTTCTGGAGGCAAGTTGTTCCACTGGTCAATTGTTTCTAACTGTCAGGAAATTTCCATCCATTGCTTCTTGTCATACCCCAGGTGCTTTGGAGAATAGGAGTTTATGTTTGCCTTGTAGGAGGAGAACTTAGTTGGTCTATGGGGACAAAAAAATATCAGAGCGTAGCCCCTTTTCCAGCTAACTCATTAAATGGGTTAAAGCTTTCTTGAGCTGCAGCTCATTTGATCACATGTATAAAGTGGCTAAACTGATGTAGGATTTAAAGGGGGAAAGGGAGGAAATGAAGAGAAGAATGTTTATACAGATACAGGATGTACATGAGACAGATTATAAGTACTTTATCAATTAACGATTGAGATGTGTTCAAAACCCATTACATTTATTCAGCCTTTCTGCCTAAAACCTTTTGATGTGAATCGAGCATTCTCTTGCTCATTTTTTTCTTTTTCTTTTATATCAGAGAGTGAAGTACAGGAGTCAAAATTAAATGAAAAAATTTAAAAGTTTGATGTAGAAATAAATAAATAAAAATTGTTTTTTACTAGCAGTTCTGTGGGCGTGGCTTATTTTGTGGGCATGGCTTGGCAAATTTATGTTTCAGATTGGAGATGGGAAATAAAATATACTGTAAAACTTTTTTTTAAAAAGGCCAAAGAAAGCAGCAACCTGAGCCACGCTGAGTTGAACACAGGAGAGCTGGAGGGTCTGAAGAGTGTGTGGTTTTGTTCACTGCCTGTCAGCTGCAGGGAGAAGGGGGGCAGCAACTGAGCGAGCAAGCCAGAAATCTGACAGCTGACAGTACCCTGCTGATGAGTAAACTTGCTCACGAGTAAACTGCAGATTAGAGGCAGCTGGCAGATCTTGGCATGCTTGCTTGGCTGCTCACCCACCCATCCACCCCACCCCACCCCGGAGCTCGCAGGCAGCAAACGAAACTGCTGCCACCTGCCTCTGTGCATCGACGTGGTGGGGAGGCTTGATCCCACTTAGGAAGCGGTGGTTGCGAAGTCTCAGGGCTCCCTAAGCAGCCCATGCTGCTTACCTGTGTGTAGGCATTAGGAGGCAGTTGTGTGGATGCACGTGGCGAAGACGAGGCAGGGCGAGCGCCGGAGCGAGCCAGTTCAGGGGCATGGCCAGCCACGCCCAATTACCACTACTGCTTCTCCCGAACTGGGAGCAACCCACCTCTGCTTCAGAGGTTCCAGAATTTACATCCCAGATTAACTTGGTTCCTAAGCCAAAGCCAAAGCCAAGCCAAGGTCATTATGGCTGGAGTTTACATGGGATTCCAGTTCTTGGGTCAACCAACCCAACCAAAGACTTGCGGAGCAACCAAGTGACAGTTGCAGAACAGCACAAGGAAGGCTCAGTCATATCATGACGTTTCTTACCAGGGTGATTGAGCTGCATAGTACTCTTGCTCCACTGGGACAGCCCCACAATAGCCACCATCTTGGCACCCAGGCTGGATCGCCGCTTCTTAGTGGAGGAGAGACTGGCTGAATCGGAATTGCCACCATTGCTCTTCTCTATGTTGTACATTTCTCCACTGATGCTGGAGCTGCGGACCACATTCCTGGCTGCAGAGCTGCTCGTCTCCCCATTCAGCATGGCCACCTGGGTAGACCTCACTGGCTGCGAACCAGATGGGAGAAGCTGCAAGAGAAGAGCAGGAGACATGAAGGAGGAGAAGTTGGTCCCTCTGTTAACAACAGAGGCAGGGAAGGTGCTTTGGGCTGAAAAATAATGTGATCAGTACTCTCTATACTGAGATGTCTCTGAGCCGCAGTGGCTGCAGTGGTTAGAGTGCAGTACTGTAGGATACTCCAGCTGACTGCTAGCTGCAGTTCGGCAGTTCAAGTCTCACCAGGCTCAAAGTTGACTCAGCCTTCCATCCTTCTGAGGCGGGTCAAATGAGGACCCAGATTGTTGGGGGCAAAATGCTAACTCTGTAAACCACTTAGAGAAGGGCTGTAAAGCACTGTGAAGCGGTATATAAGTCTAACTCTGTGATGGTGAACCTATGGCACACATGCCACAGGTGGCATGCAGAGCCCCCTCTGCAGGCCCACAAACTGTTGCCCTAGCTCAGCTCTGCTGCGCATGCGTGCATGCCTCCTGCTGGCCAGCTGGTTTTTGGGTCTCTGCCACGCATGCGGGAAATGTGTGTGCATGCGGAGAGGGAGGGTGCATGCATGGGGGGCATATGCAGGGGGTCATGCATGCATGTGCGGGTGCAGGAGTGTGTGTGGGTCGTGCGCACATGCACAGGGGCATCACACATGCATTTCATTATGGGTGCACATGCGCTTTCAGCACTCCATGCCAAAAAGGTTAGCCATCACTGGTCTAAGTGCTATTGCTATATACTTATAGTATATATTACTATATACTATATGCTCTGACCTGAAGCCATATCAACATGGGTCCAGCTAACTCCCTGGAACTATAACCATAGCACTTGGATTTATATACTGCTTCACAGTGCTTTACAGCCCTCTCTAAATGGTTTACAGAATTAGCATACAGTAGAACCTCTGGTCATGAACGCTTCTGACCACGACCAAAAATTGGGTCACAATTTTTTTCCTGCAACTGATTTCCCCTTCTGTGCCATTTTTTTTGTAAGTGCCAAATTTCCAAAATTAGGTTCAGTTCACAACCTAATTGGTTTGCGACCAAAGTTATGGAACAAATTATGGTTGTGACTAGAGGTTCTACTGTATTGCCCCCAACAATCGGGGTCCTTATTTTACCCACCTTGGAAGGATGGAAGGATGAGTCAACCTTGAGCCAGTGAGACCCGAACTGCCGAACTGCTGGCAGCCAGTGATCAGAAGAAATAGTCTGCAGTACTGCGTTCTAACCACTGTGCCACCACGGCTCTTAATATATACCTGGACAAGGAGGAATGGAGACTGAATGAAAATTCTCCAGAACTGTTAGATCCAGCAATGCTTTCTTGAGGTTCCACCACCACCTTGGCAGTGCTGGAGGAAGAATCATTTCATCTCTTGGGCATGAATTTACCATCATGGATGCATCATACATCATCACCTGGGAGGCCTTAATTAACCAGGAAGGTCATGGATCTAATAAGGAGGTGGACCAAGTAACAATTGTGAAGATCCTGTCCACTTCTGTAAGACACTTTCCAGGCAATAGGAAAAAACCAACTCAACTGAACCTGCCCAGAGCCTAATTTAGATGAGATCCAAGTGTCTTTATCCAGCGGAAGACTAGACTATTCCTCATGGAAGCTTTGTAGATAAGTTGGGAGAGGAGGAAGCAAGGGACATTTCCCATTTTTTTATTCTTACAACGACAACCCAGTAATGTGTAACTAATGCCAACTTTTCTAGGGAGTTTTCATGGTTGAGGGAGGTTTCCAAAAGATGCCTTAATTAATTCATGAGCCTTGAGCCAAGTTTCGAAAGAAAATCAGCCATTTATTAGGAACAACATTTCGGCAATACCCAAGTGGAGTCAGATCTGACCTCATGTAAGTTACAGCTGAACTTTGCCCCTGTTTTCCCCCTCCCTTCAGTCTGTGTCATAAATCACATTATCCAACCAAGTGCTCCAGCAGGCTGAGGAATTCCATGCCTCACAAGCCTGCTGTGGTAATCTGAAATCCGACTCTAGCCAAAGGTATGTGTGGAATGTGCTCCCCCCCACCTTTCCTCACATGGCAACTCAATAACAGACATGGAGATGCTTTACGAGTTTGACATGCATCTTGGTCTCTCCACTCCTGGTTCAACCCCTGTACCACCACACCACAATGGCATTACACCACAATAAACTGGCACACAATGTTTATAATACAATTATTTCCCCCAGAAGTTGACTCTGCCTGGCAGGAAGGTGTCTGTTGCTTTCTGTTCTGTTCCAAAAGGATAAAATGAACAAGGGATTGCCTGAATTTTAGAAAAGGTCAAAATGCCCATTACTGAAGATACATCCTGGATGCTTTTGCTGGTGAATTTTTATTGGTTTGTTTGTTTTTTGTTTCATTAAAAATGATTATGGTTTATAAATGCCAACCCTTTCTGCTTGTTAAAGTTCATGTCAGAGTGTTCTATTTGTACTGTTGGATGACCAATACCAACCACCAGATACAGTCAGGGGTGGGCTTCAAAAATAGCAGCAATGGGTTTGCTGCCCCGTTGCTTGATGGGCGTGGCCATGGTGGGTGTGGCCTATCAGGGGGAGGGTGTTTTTCACCCTCCCCAGGCTCTAGAGGCTTTCCTCGAGCCTCCGGAAGGGCGAAAACTGCTTCCCCCAGGCTCCAGAAGCTCTCCAGAGGCCAGAAGTAGGACCGTTTTTGAATTTCCAGAACCTCCGGTAGGCCCATTTCCCCCCTCCCTGAGTCTCTGCATGGGGCCCTGCACTTATCTGGCAAGGTGAATGGGCTGTGTGGAGATTCCTGGGAGGGGAGGGGTAGGAGGGGAAGGGCAGGCAAGGTCAGCCAAGGGTGGCATTTGGGGGTTTGCCGAACTGGGCAGAATCCTAGCTAGAGGATTGCCCAACTGTCATTGTACACTGAAGATCACATTTAATTTTGTTGTACAAGGTGCAATGACAATAAAGTAAACCAACTAACTAAACCAGTGCAGACCTCCAGCAGCCCACCCCTGGATACAGTGAAAGCCAATCCTTGCCCTGCTGGAGATCTAAACGATATTTAATGTTCAAAGGGGGCTTTCTAGGATGCAAGAGTAGAAACGGTAAATATTCTGCACTGCTTCAGGAAGAAGTGATTGACATCCAAAATTCTCAGAATGAATTCAGGAGGACCTGTCTTATAACAGCTCAGTGGGTGGCAAAATACCTTCCTGGAAGTCATAATATGTACTCTAGAATCAGTTCTTCTAATCCCAGAATGCTTGTTATCAGCCTCCACAAACTAAGAAAAACACACTGTGATTCTATGAGCCATGGTGGCACAGTGGTTAGAGTGCAGTACTGCAGGCTACTTCTGCTGACTGTTGGCTGCCTGTAGTTCAAATCTCACCAGGCTCAACGTTGACTCATCCTTCCATCCTTCCAAGGTGGGCAAAGTGAAGACTCCGATTGTTGGGGGCAAGAGGCTGACTCTGTAAACTGCTTAGAGAAGGCTGTTAAGCACTATAAAGTGGTATAGAAGTATAAGTGCTATTGCTATTCTTCGAAGCAGATTTCTTTATTGTTCCTCACTTATAGACAGAATCTTGCCAAACTAAAGCAAATTACCAGCCTTCTACACTATTAGGGAGGAGCTGTCTTCATCCTCTGTCTCTCACACAAGCTATCTGAGTTGTCTCTTGTTCCTCTGAAATGCACTCCTTCTTTCCTGGGAGTATCTTACCTCAGTTAAGCCTGGACAGGGACAGGAAGAGAATATTAGAAACTTAAATTGGTTCCACCTTAATTCTCTTGGTATTAAGAGGACGGGTGGAAAAACAATCTCAGCCTTAAAATATCCCTTGGACTTGAATTTGACACCCCTGCTTTAGCAGAAAAAGACTTATTTTGTTGCATTGTTTGTTTAATTATTTATCAAATTTAGGTACTGGCTATCTCATTCTCTGAGTGACCCTACTTTTTTTGTCTCAACGATTGCTGTTTTTGTGGCTTTGGAGAAATGAATCCTGCTAGCAGGAGCAATAAATTTGTTCATTTTGTTAAAAGCTTTGAACTTCAAATATTATGCAAACTTAGCTAGGCAGCCTGAAACCGAAAACTAACAGAGCTAGCATATCCAGATGACTCAGTTATTGAGATAACAAGCAGTAACATTGCCAGAAATGCATTTGGTGCAGCTTTGCTAGATCTAGAGCTAAAAATGCCCCTATTTCTGTATATTCCTCTGTCACAATTTTGGGCCTGATTACATTTTTTCTAAGAAACATCTTCCCTCCCTTCAAAAGCATTTAATGTAAGTATTTATCTTCTCCAATCTTGTCCATATTTTCCTTCATTACTGATGCTTTGGCTATGGTTTTCCCAATTGCAATGTATGGCTGTGAAGGTTGGACCATAAGAAAGATTGAGAGCCAAAAAATGGAGGCCTTTCAACTCTGGTGCTGAAGAAGACTCCTGTGAGTCCCTTGGATCGCAAGGCAATCAAACTGGTCAGTCCTAGAGGAGATCAACTCTGACTGCTCTTTAGAAAGCCAGAGCCTGAAGAGGAAACTCAAATACTTTGGCCACCTAATCAGAAGGAAGGATTCACTGGAGAAGAGCCGAATGCTGGGAAAGACTGAGAGCAAAAGAAGAGGGTGGCAGAGAATGAGGTGGCTGGATGGAGTCACCAAAGCAGTAGGCATGAGAGTAAATGGACTCTAGAAGATGGTAGAGGACAGGAAGGCCTGGAGGAACATTGTCCATGGGGTCACGATGGGTCAGACATGACTTCGCAACTAACAACAACAAATGATGCTTTACTAATATCTCCTTTCTTAAGACTTTCTCAATCTTGGCAGCTTGAAGATATGTGGACTTCGACTCCCAGATTTCTCCAGCCAGTATAGCTGGCAAGGGAATTCTGGGAGTTGAAGTCCACACATCTTCAAGTTACCAAGGTTGAAAAACACTGCTTTAAATGTACAAGTTCTGAGACTTGTATCCCAACACAACTAGAGATCACGTAGAGGGCAAAATCTATTCAAGAAATATATACTGATTGATTCACATGATACACTTAAATCAGGTCAGTTCTACTTCTGTTAGCTGCATTCTCACATTATCCACAGTCCAGCTAAGGTTAACCTGCATTTCTTTTTTATTTTATCCTTTAGCATGTTATGTGAATCCAGATTCATAGTTCAACTTGTACAGACTGGCTGAAAAAGGAGCTACATATTAGCTAAACCCAGACTTTGATTGAGAAAACATCACAAAAGCAGCTCAGCGGGGCATTTTTTGACAAGGTATATATGTGATCAAAGGCAATTGAAAGGAAGAAAACTCAAACATCATATTTCCCGCATTATTCACTTCTTAATTGTGAAGCCAAAGCTGCTTTTTTTTTTCAAAACAACACCAACGTCATGCTACAAGCATTCTCCCAAGATGCCTCAATATTATTAAAATGTTTGCTGGAAAATGGCAAAATGGAGAGAGTTGCAACATTTCTATTTCCAGTGCAAAATTGGCATTCTGTAGATGTTCTATGAATCTTCCAGAATAAATTTTCATGAAATCTTATAACCAGTGTTTCTTAATCTCAGCAATTTTCAGCTGGGTGAATTTCAACTCGCAGAATTCCGCAGTCAACTATTGAGATTTTTTAAAAGATTCATATTTCTTGGAAGTCTATGGAGATACTCAGTCATCCAGGACATGGTTGTCCCAAAGATGCTTTTCCAAAAGGTAAGTGGACTTTCTTTGTTTTTCCTTGAAGATGTTTCACTTCTCATCCAAGAAATCTTCTCTATCTGGTACCTTGGCAGAGTGCAGATGCTACAAGTTGCATCTTGGGAACTTGAGGAAACTTGCCCCCTTCCTCCCCCACCTCCAGATTCCAAAATCAGAGCATTCCTTGGACCATTTCTGCTTTTGGGTCAGCCTAGGACCTTGGTCTTTCAAAACAGACTTCTGATTTGGGGCACTGCCAGAAAAGGTGTGAAATGCCCAGCTGGATTACTTACTAGCTTTGGGTCCGTCGTCGTCCCCCCCCCCCTTGCTATGAATAATTCAGCCTTCCAGGGCGATGGACACCTCCTTCTTCCTGAGGAAGCTAAATTATTCATTCCCAGCCACTTTGCAACAATGGAGGGAAACAGTATTGGCAACACCTTGGAAAATGTTTCCCGGAACACCACTGAGATGAAAAAGGAAGAGAGAGACAAAAAGAGATGGAGGAAGCAGAGAGGAAAAAGGAAAAGAAGAGAGAAAAATCACCCCTCTTGGCTGCTGAGCAGTAAATGGCACACTTTACACCAGCTTGTCAAACGAGAACCAAATAGTGGCATTCAGCAACTGTAGAGGGTCAGAATGAAACAGGGAGCAACTTTTCCTTCTCTTCCCTTGCAACTTCTGGGGCTTTTCTTTTAGGGAATGGATGTTATTTTGATCTCCAAGTAGCGGCTGGTGAAATCAATTCATTTCGCCAAGCCAAGCCAAAGTGTCCAAGTCAGAGATGGGTCAATTGAGAGCCATCAATAGAAATCAGACCACAGCTGTTTCCCCCGCCAAAATCTCAGGATGCCCATTCTGAATCACAAGTGTCGGAAGAGCTCTCTCCATTTCTAAAGAGAAAGACCATTTTTCATAGGTGGGACTTCTTACGTGTATCATGCGAGGAACACATTTGTTCCACAATCCACTTCTTTGTTGTCCCCCCTTTTTTAGAAAAAGCACTTTGTTTTGCTTTTGTATTATTATTATTATTATTATTATTATTATTATTATTATTATTACTGTTGTTGTTGTTGTACAATTGTATCGCAGCGGCCAGTTGTTTCACCGGATTTGGCATTGGTTACTAGTCGGGCCCCACCCAGGGGCCTAGGACGTCGTAACGTATTTTCGTAATATGCGTGCAGATCCAAGCAGTGCGGCTTTTTGCATTTGACTGATGGTGATTTTGTCAATTTTTAACTGTTTTAAATGTAATTCCAGTGCTTTTGGAATAGCACCCAGTGTGCCAATTACCACTGGAATTACCACTGCTGGTTTGTGCCATAGTCGTTGAATTTCGATTTTTAAGTCCTGGTATCTTGCAATTTTTTCATGTTCCTTCTCGGCGACCCTGCTATCACCTGGTATTGCGATGTCTATGATTGTGACCTTATTTTTCTCAACCAGTGTGATGTCTGGTGTATTATGCGCCAGTATTTTGTCAGTTTGTATACGGAAATCCCACAAGATCTTGACCATCTGATTTTCTGTGACTTTTTCAGGCTGATGTTCCCACCAGTTTGTTGCTGTTTTAATATTATAATTTTTGCACAAATTCCAATGGATCATTTGTGCTACTGAATTGTGCCGCAATTTATAATCAGTCTGCGCGATTTTTTTACAGCAGCTGAGTATGTGATCAACAGTTTCATCAGCTTCTTTGCAAAGTCTGCATTTGGCATCATCAGAGGATTTTTCGATTTTGGCCTTAATGGCATTTGTGCGGATAGCTTGTTCTTGCGCAGCCAGGATTAGTGACTCTGTTTCTTTCTTTAATGTACCTGTTTTTAACCATAACCAAGTTTGTTCACTGTCCACTTTATCTTTTATTTTTTCCAGAAATTGACCATGCAGTGCTTTGTTCTGCCAACTCTCCATTCTTGATTTTATCACATCTTTTCTGTATTCTTGTTTTGTCTGTTGGGCCTTCAGTAGATTTTTGTTCTTTACTTCGATTAATAGATGTTCTTGACTTTCTTTTAAATAATCAGCCAGTGCATGTTTTTCTTCTTCAACTGTTTGCTTCACTTGTAATAATCCTCTGCCACCTGATTTTCGGGGCAGGTACAGTCTATCAGTATCACCACGTGGATGTAAACTGTAGTGCATTGTCATTAGTTTCCTGGTTTTTCGGTCCAAAAGGTCCAAATCAGCTTGTGTCCAGTTAACTATGCCAGCTGTGTATCTTATAACTGGTATTGCCCAGGTATTTATGGCCTTGATTGTATTTCCACCATTCAATTTAGATTTCAAAATTTTCCTAACTCTGTTGGTGTACTCTCGCATGACAATAGTTTTTACTTCTCCATGCTTGATGTTATCCAACTGCAGAATGCCTAAGTATTTGTAGGCTTCATTTTCTTTGCATTTAGTTAGTTGGCCATTGGGCATTTCAATTCCCTCACATGCAGTGATTTTGCCCCTTTTTATGGATACAGT
The DNA here is from genome assembly GCF_009769535.1 of Thamnophis elegans. Lineage (NCBI taxonomy): Eukaryota > Metazoa > Chordata > Lepidosauria > Squamata > Natricidae > Thamnophis > Thamnophis elegans. The sequence goes on from NC_045552.1 coordinate 25,505,818, forward strand.
GGCACATTTTTCCATGCCAAACTGCATTGAAATATCGGTGCTGAATACTCGGACTGTATTTGTCAATGATTGGATTTCTATTTCTGACTTTCCATAGAGTTTCAAATCATCCATATATAGTAAATGCGAATTTTTTTCAGCTTTTTTGGCTGTTTGGTAGCCTAATTTCATTTTTTTTAAGATTATTGATAGTGGGATCATTGCGATGATGAAGAGGTGAAAGTGAATCACCCTGGAAAATTCCTCGCTTGATATTAACCATTCCGTAGCTCTCATTCCCTATTGCCAACTCAGTTCTCCATTGTTTCATTGCCTTTTCAGTAAAGGATGTAATATTTTTGCTAATGCCAGTTGTTTCTAAGCATTTTATGATCCAACTATGTGGCAGTGAGTCAAATGCCTTTTTGTAATCAATCCAGACCATATTCAAGTTTGTTTTTCTGTTCTTACAATTTTCTAATATCATTTTATCAATTAGAAGCTGATCTTTTGTGCCCCTGCTCCTTCTTTTGTTGCCTTTTTGCTCTACTGGCAAGATGTTGTTTGTTTCCAAATAATCCATCATGTTATCTGCAATAATGCCTGTGAGTAATTTGAAGGTTGTTGGTAAGCATGTTATTGGTCTATAGTTTTCAGGTGTTGTTCCTTTAGTTGGATCTTTCTGAATCAAGTATGTTTTTCCAGTTGTCAACCATTCATCAATTTGGCCCTTTTGTAAAATTTCATTCAGTTGCCTGGCCAATATTGCATGTAAACTGGTCAGATATTTGAGCCAGAAACCATGTAATTGGTCCTTTCCAGGTGATGTCCAATTCTTTACCTTTTTAACTCGATTTTTGATCATCTCAGTTGTTATTTCTAATACTTGCATTTGTTTGTTGCCAATGCTTTTCTCAAAGTCATGTATCCACTTTGCTTCCTTGTTGTAGTCCTTTGCATTTTCCCACAATTCTTTCCAGAATTCAACTGTGGCCTGCTTTTCTGGTTTTTCACTTTTGGTGTCGCCATTCACATTAAGACTTTGATAAAAACGCCGTTGGTCTGATCGAAATTGCTGATTTTGTTTATATTGGATGATTCGTGCCTCATATCTTTCAATTTTTCTAGCTGTTGCTGTTATCTGCTGTTTTACAATCTCTACAGCTTCATTGATGTTTCTTGTATCCAATCTATATCTTCTGATTAGCCGATCTATGATTTTGTTGTTTTTAAGCCGTTGCTCATGCATGTTCTTTAAGTTACTAGCATCTGCCCTTAATTTTTTGATTTTTTGTTCTAGACGGATTTTCCACTTTGGCTTTGATGCTTTTTCTGTTGTGTGACTAGGTACTTTAATTTTAATGCCTAGTTCATTAGTGACTATTACAGCTGCGCTGTACATTAACTGGTTTGTTTCCAAGATGGATCCCGGTTCAATTGTTGAAAACACTGCATTAACCATTTTCATGATAGGGGCCAAAATTTTCTTAGGCACAGTTTTTAGTGATGGTAAACGTTGCCTTTCCTCATTAAGCAGAAAATGCTCCATGATCTTATCCTTCAATTCTTTTTGTTTTTGAGTTAGTTCATCAGTTGGTTCAATGATAACTGGTTCTAGTGGTGGTGATGTTATTTCCTCCCTGAGAGCTTCTTCTGGGAGTTCTACTATAGTGTCTTTAGTTGTGTCTTGAATATCAGTTATTTCCGCTTGTGATATTGTTTTTTGGGTTTTGCAATTTGCCTGAATTTCCTCATGTTCAACTTCACTAAACACTTTATTCCGTATAATAAATCGCCTTTGATCTGCTAGTCGTTGTTCACTAACATTTGAATCTGGATATTGTTGTTTCCATAATTCATACATTCGCTTTAAATATCCTCTTTTTTCTGGCTCTGAGTTGTAGTAACAGGCCATTATGGCGCGGTTTTCATCTGCACTATATTTTTGTCGTTTTGTTGGCTGGTCCACTTGTAGCCCACTTGTCGGCGGATGTCCAGGGACCCCAACATCCGCCGCGGCCCTTGTTAACCCGCGCGACGACCGATGCGGTATGGAATTCTTATTCGTTTTTTTCACCATATTGTATGGGTTGGCGGGGGGTTTTTTTACGGGACCAGATGCTAACCTGATCCCAACCTTCCTCCTTTCTCATCCGGGCTTGGGACCGGCAACGGCGGAGTTGTTGTTATTATTATTATTATTATTATTATTATTATTATTATTATTATTGTACAATTGTATCACAGCGGCCAGTTGTTTCACCGGATTTGGCATTGGTTACTAGTCGGGCCCCACCCAGGGGCCTAGGACGTCGTAACGTATTTTCTTAATATGCGTGCAGATCCAAGCAGTGCGGCTTTTTGCATTTGACTGATGGTGATTTTGTCAATTTTTAACTGTTTTAAATGTAATTCCAGTGCTTTTGGAATAGCACCCAGTGTGCCAATTACCACTGGAATTACCCCTGCTGGTTTGTGCCATAGTCGTTGAATTTCGATTTTTAAGTCCTGGTATCTTGTGATCTTTTCATGCTCCTTCTCAGCGACCCTGCTATCACCTGGTATTGCGATGTCTATGATTGTGACCTTATTTTTCTCAACCAGTGTGATGTCTGGTGTATTATGCGCCAGTATTTTGTCGGTTTGTATACGGAAATCCCACAAGATCTTGACCATCTGATTTTTGGTGACTTTTTCAGGCTGATGTTCCCACCAGTTTGTTGCTGTTTTAATATTATAATTTTTGCACAAATTCCAATGGATCATTTGTGCTACTGAATTGTGCCGCAATTTATAATCAGTCTGCGCGATTTTTTTACAGCAGCTGAGTATGTGATCAACACTTTCATCAGCTTCTTTGCAAAGTCTGCATTTGGCATCATCAGAGGATTTTTCAATTTTGGCCTTAATGGCATTTGTGCGGATAGCTTGTTCTTGCGCAGCCAGGATTAGTGACTCTGTTTCTTTTTTTAATGAACCTGTTGTTAACCATAACCAAGTTTGTTCACTGTCCACTTTATCTTTTATTTTTTCCAGAAATTGGCCATGCAGTGCTTTGTTCTGCCAACTCTCCATTCTTGATTTTATCACATCTTTTCTGTATTCTTGTTTCGTCTGTTGGGCCTTCAGTAGATTTTTGTTCTTTACTTCGATTAATAGATGTTCTTGACTTTCTTTTAAATAATCAGCCAGTGCATGTTTTTCTTCTTCAACTGTTTGCTTCACTTGTAATAATCCTCTGCCACCTGATTTTCGGGGCAGGTACAGTCTATCAGTATCACCACGTGGATGTAAACTGTAGTGCATTGTCATTAGTTTCCTGGTTTTTCGGTCCAAAAGGTCCAAATCAGCTTGTGTCCAGTTAACTATGCCAGCTGTGTATCTTATAACTGGTATTGCCCAGGTATTTATGGCCTTGATTGTATTTCCACCATTCAATTTAGATTTCAAAATTTTCCTAACTCTGTTGGTGTACTCTCGCATGACAATAGTTTTTACTTCTCCATGCTTGATGTTATCCAACTGCAGAATGCCTAAGTATTTGTAGGCTTCATTTTCTTTGCATTTAGTTAGTTGGCCATTGGGCATTTCAATTCCCTCACATGCAGTGATTTTGCCCCTTTTTATGGATACAGTGGCACATTTTTCCATGCCAAACTGCATTGAAATATCGGTGCTGAATACTCGGACTGTATTTGTCAATGATTGGATTTCTATTTCTGACTTTCCATAGAGTTTCAAATCATCCATATATAGTAAATGCGAATTTTTTTCAGCTTTTTTGGCTGTTTGGTAGCCTAATTTCATTTTTTTTAAGATTATTGATAGTGGGATCATTGCGATGATGAAGAGAAGAGGTGAAAGTGAATCACCCTGGAAAATTCCTCGCTTGATATTAACCATTCCGTAGCTCTCATTCCCTATTGCCAACTCAGTTCTCCATTGTTTCATTGCCTTTTCAGTAAAGGATGTAATATTTTTGCTAATGCCAGTTGTTTCTAAGCATTTTATGATCCAACTATGTGGCAGTGAGTCAAATGCCTTTTTGTAATCAATCCAGACCATATTCAAGTTTGTTTTTCTGTTCTTACAATTTTCTAATATCATTTTATCAATTAGAAGCTGATCTTTTGTGCCCCTGCTCCTTCTTTTGTTGCCTTTTTGCTCTACTGGCAAGATGTTGTTTGTTTCCAAATAATCCATCATGTTATTTGCAATAATGCCTGTGAGTAATTTGAAGGTTGTTGGCAAGCATGTTATTGGTCTGTAGTTTTCAGGTGTTGTTCCTTTAGCTGCATCTTTCTGAATCAAGTATGTTTTTCCAGTTGTCAACCATTCATCAATTTGGCCCTTTTGTAAAATTTCATTCAGTTGCCTGGCCAATATTGCATGTAAACTGGTCAGATATTTGAGCCAGAAACCATGTAATTGGTCCTTTCCAGGTGATGTCCAATTCTTTACCTTTTTAACTCGATTTTTGACCATCTCAGTTGTTATTTCTAATACTTGCATTTGCTTGTTGCCAATGCTTTTCTCAAAGTCATGTATCCAGTTTGCTTCCTTGTTGTAGTCCTTTGCATTTTCCCACAATTCTTTCCAGAATTCAACTGTGGCCTGCTTTTCTGGTTTTTCACTTTTGGTGTCACCATTTACATTAAGACTTTGATAAAAACGCCGTTGGTCTGATCGAAATTGCTGATTTTGTTTATATTGGATGATTCGTGCCTCATATCTTTCAATTTTTCTAGCTGTTGCTGTTATCTGCTGTTTTACAATCTCTACAGCTTCATTGATGTTTCTTGTATCCAATCTATATCGTCTGATTAGCCAATCTATGATTTTGTTGTTTTTAAGCCGTTGCTCATGCATGTTCTTTAAGTTACTAGCATCTGCCCTTAATTTTTTGATTTTTTGTTCTAAACGGATTTTCCACTTTGGCTTTGATGCTTTTTCTGTTGTGTGACTAGGTACTTTAATTTTAATGCCTAGTTCATTAGTGACTATTACAGCTGCGCTGTACATTAACTGGTTTGTTTCCAAGATGGATCCCGGTTCAATTGTTGAAAACACTGCATTAACCATTTTCATGATAGGGGCCAAAATTTTCTTAGGCACAGTTTTTAGTGATGGTAAACGTTGCCTTTCCTCATTAAGCAGAAAATGCTCCATGATCTTATCCTTCAATTCTTTTTGTTTTTGAGTTAGTTCATCAGTTGGTTCAGTGATAACTGGTTCTAGTGGTGGTGATGTTATTTCCTCCCCGAGAGCTTCTTCTGGGAGTTCTACTATAATGTCTTTAGTTGTGTCTTGAATATCAGTTATTTCCGCTTGTGATATTGTTTTTTGGGTTTTGCAATTTGCCTGAATTTCCTCATGTTCAACTTCACTAAACACTTTATTCCGTATAATAAATCGCCTTTGATCTGCTAGTCGTTGTTCACTAACATTTGAATCTGGATATTGTTGTTTCCATAATTCATACATTCGCTTTAAATAGCCTCTTTTTTCTGGCTCTGAGTTGTAGTAACAGGCCATTATGGCACGGTTTTCATCTGCACTATATTTTTGTCGTTTTGTTGGCTGGTCCACTTGTAGCCCACTTGTCGACGGATGTCCAGGGACCACAACATCCGCCGCAGCCCTTGTTAACCCGCGCGACGACCGATGCGGTATGGAATTCTTATTTGTTTTTTTCACCATATTGTATGGGTTGGCGGGGGTTTTTTTACGGGACCAGATGCCAACCTGACCCCAACCCTCCTCCTTTCTCATCCGGGCTTGGGACCGGCAACGGCGGAGTTGTTGTTGTTGTTGTTGTTATTATTATTATTATTATTATTATTATACAATTGTATCACAGCGGCCAGTTGTTTCACCAGATTTGGCATTGGTTACTAGTCGGGCCCCACACAGGGGCCTAGGAAGTTGTAACGTATTTTTGTAATATGCGTGCAGATCCAAGCAGTGCGGCTTTTTGCATTTGACTGATAGTGATTTTGCCAATTTTTAACTGTTTTAAATGTAATTCCAGTGCTTTTGGAATAGCACCCAGCGTGCCAATTACCACTGGAATTACCACTGCTGGTTTGTGCCATAATCGTTGAATTTTGATTTTTAAGTCCTGGTATTTCGTGATTTTTTCATATTCCTTCTTGTCGACCCTGCTATCACCTGGTATTGCGATGTCTATGATTGTAACCTTATTTTTCTCAACCAGTGTGATGTCTGGTGTATTATGCGCCAGTATTTCGTCTGTTTGTATGCAAAAATCCCACAAGACCTTGACCATCTGATTTTCAGTGACTTTTTCAGGCTGATGTTCCCACCAGTTTGTTGCTGTTTTAATATTATAATTTTTACACGAATTCCAATGGATAATTTGTGTTACTGAATTGTGCCGCAATTTATAATCAGTCTGCGTGATTTTTTTACAGCAGCTGAGTATGTGATCAACAGTTTCATCAGCTTCTTTGCAAACTCTGCATTTGGCATCATCAGAGGATTTTTGATTTTGGCCTTAATGGCATTTGTGCAGATAGCTTGTTCTTGTGCAGCCAGGATTAGTGACTCTGTTTTTTTCTTTAATGTACCTGCTCTTAACCATAACCAAGTTTTTTCACTGTCCACTTTATCTTTTATTTTTTCCAGAAATTGGCCATGCAGTGCTTTGTTCTGTCAACTCTCCATCTTGACCATCTGATTTTCGGTGACTTTTTCAGGCTGATGTTCCCACCAGTTTGTTGCTGTTGTAATATTATAATTTTTGCACAAATTACAATGGATCATTTGTGCTACTGAATTGTGCCGCAATTTATAATCAGTCTGCGTGATTTTTTACAGCAGCTGAAAAAAATTATTTATTATTATTATTAATAATAATAATAATAATCGCACAGTCAGCCAGATGTTCAGTCTGGGTTTGGCATTTTTGTCTTCCTATCGAGTCCTTATCAAGGACCTGGGATAGGCAAATCTGGATGTTGGGTGGTGTTACAGATATTGTCGCAGGATGGAAGCAGTTCAAAGTAAAGCTGCCTTCTGCAATTGACTGATGGCAAATTTGTCAATGCCTATGGTGGTTGTTTTTTTGTTATTACTATTATATTATTCCTGTTTTTTTATATTAAATTTTATTAATTTTATCAAAATATAATATTCCTATTAACTGCTTTGCCAGGAATAGAATAGAACAGAACAGAACAGCTACTTACTGGCCAAGTGTGATTCGACACACAAGGAAGTTGCCTCAAAAGATTCTGATTGCAGAGAAAGGTTTTAGAAAGAAAATATAGTACGCTGCCCAGGGTTACTGTATGCCAAGATGGTTGGCTAATAAATTTTACAAACACATAAATAAATATGAAGCAAGAAAATCCCCCGTTTGTTTTACTTGGGTACAAAACAGCCAGCTTCTCTTTGCAGACCTGCTCCAATGAAATTCTAGAAAGAAAGCCAAACAGCCTATCAGAACTCCAGATAACTTCATGTATTGTGTGTGGTGTCAGTGCGATCTCAATTGTGCTTATTTTCACAGCATGGTAAAAAACACTAACCTGACCTGTGTGTCTTGCATAATTAAATGTTTAAAAAGATTCTTTTTACAAACTAATATAAAATAAAGAAAGAAGACAGAGAAAGAGAGCAAAGAAAAGCAGAGTGCAAAAAGAAAAAAGATATAAAGAAGTGGCTTATGATAGCCTTCATAGCAATTATAAGTACAAATATTTTAACCTCTCTAAAGTTATATACTAATCTTGTTTCTATAATCTATTATTTCTCTAATCTAACTTTCAATTTCAGCAAAATTAGTCAGTTTCACTGACCATTCCTCCATAGTGGGTAGTGTCAACCTTTCCATCACTGGAATTGCTTTCCAGTAAGCCTATATTGAAATAATCTTCCTTTTTTGGGGGGGGGAGGGTCTATTCATCCTAAGAGGAAAAGTTCTGGTTCTAAACCGAACTGTGAATGAAGGACAAATATCCTTCTCATTAGCTGCTGAATCTAACAGCAACAGTTCAGTTGAGGGCATGAATTTTTCCCATCTATTTTACATGAACTTATGCAATAAATCTTTTCCAATAGATCTGTGTTTCTCAACCTTGGCAACTTGAAGATGTGTAGACTTCAACTCCCAGAATTCTCCAGCCAGCTTGCTGGGAGTTGAAGGCCATGCTATCAGGGTCCCAAGTAACACCCCCAACGAAATAAAACTCCGGGGCTTGAAGTTCCTTGAAGTTCCATTTTATTAGAGATGTCATATTGGCACATCTGGGAAAACAGAACAGAAGGCAAGACAAAAGGGATGACTTGGGAGTAAGGCTTGGAGGTGATTGGCCTCTGCCAAAGGACATAAAGGAGGAGCAAAGGCTCGTGAGTCTTTGCAGGAAGCAACTTTGTTCATGCTGGTCACTTTACCTTCTGAAACTCCGTTTTGACTCTTTGCTCCATTTGGCCTTGCCAAGCTAATTGCCAATTGTCTTTGGCAGCGTTTCAAGGAAGATAAAGGTGGGTGCTTATCAGCTTTATCTGAAAAGACATTGGCAGCCTACTGTCAGACTCTTTACAAACTATTTGTGACTCATTGCGGGCTGTGAATGAGCATAATTCACAGCCTTTGAAATAAAAAGAGGATTTTTGGGATTAAGCATGTGCTTTTAACTGTATCAGGAAGCCTCGGTCAGAACATGTCCTTTGTCGCTTGCCTGCACTGGCTCCACATTGTGGGCTAACAATCTTTTTTCCCTTTTCCTAAAAGGATTAGGAAAACCTATGTGCAGGGGTGGGTTTCTGCCAGTTCTAACCTCTTCTATAGAAGAGGTTCCACAAATCTACTGTGCCATTTAGAACTGGTTCCAGCTCCGTCCCCCTGCCCGTCCGCACCACGCTTGCCCCACCTGCCGCTCACTGATTGGCTGGCTCACCAATCGCCCCGCCCGCCTCTAAGAGTCCTATCTAAACCTTAAAGTCTTAAAGCTGTCAAGTTTGAACACCCCTGGGGGTTTTTTCTAAAGGGTTAGGGGTGCAAGGGTCTTGTAACTTGACAGCTTTAAGACTTGCACACTTCAATGCCAGAGTTTCTGAGCCAACATTTTGGTTGCTAAGCAAGAGCGTTGTTAAGTGAGTTTCACCACATTTTACTAGTTGGTCACGCCCACTCAGTCACATGGCTGGCAAGCCACTCCCACCCAGTCACATGGCCGGCAAGCCACTCCCACAAAACAGGCCACACCTACAGAAGAGGTTCTAAAAAAATTTGAAACCCACCACTGCCTATGTGGAAATGCCATCCTTGCCAATGCCACCCCAGCCTCAATTAAGCTGGCAAATCAGCCGTTCTCCAGGAAATCTGTACCAACAGACCTTTCCTGCCAGGCTTTTAAACAAAAGACTTCAGAGGGTTAAGCAGCAGCAAAATAGGTTAGCGGGCACTGTTTCTTTTCTCTGAAAAACCACAAGGCAGGGGTTTCTTTCACCACACCAATGGCAAATGTCAAAGCAATACTTAGCACAGTGGTACAAATTAAAGAGTAACACAAATAATAAGGCCCTTCACTTTTCTGCCTGCTCTGTGTTGAAAGAAGTATGTTGGTTTTCATTTAAACGTAATTGGCAGATTTTTGGCATCCATCTCATTCCCCCAGGCCACTTAGCCATTCAGCAAACTGGGTTTAAAGGCACAGACAAGTAGGAAGGTGTGAAATAGGTTTCCTCAGACTGAACTACCCCATTAGTAAATTTCAGTTCTCAAGAACCACAACTAGCATGGCGTGATGGGAGTTGTAGTCCACACTTTTGATAGCAGTCAAGCTCAATAAGGCTGTGGTTAAATCAAGAAGGCATCTTCTGTACAAAACAATAACAGGAAAACATAGACCTGGTTCATAAAGGTAAAGGTAATGGTTCCCCTTGCACACATGTGCTAGTCATTCCTGACTCTAGGGGGCAGTGCTCATCTCCGTTTCAAAGCCGAAGAGCCAGCACTATTCAAAGACATCTCGTAGTCATTTGGCTGGCATGACCAAACACCTAAGGTGCACAGAACGCTGTTACCTTCCCACCAAAGGTGGTTCCTATTTTTCTACTTGCATTTTTTATGTGCTTTCAAACTGCTAGGTTTGGCAGAAGCTGGGACAAGTAACGGGAGCTCATTCTGAACTGCCAACCTTTCTAATCAACAAACTCAGTGTCTTAGCCGCTAAGCCACCATATCCCTTTGGAAACCTGGCTCATACTCCATGCTAAACCACAGCTTATTCAACCATCACTAGTTTGGCGTAGTGATTAAGGCATCAGGCTAGAGAGCAAGAGACCCTGAATTCTACTCCTACCTTAAGACCAAAGCCAACTAGATGATCTTGGGCCAATCATTTTCTTGCAACCTTACAAAGGAGGCAAGGGCAAACGACTCCCCACCCTCCCAAAAAACACTTGCTAAGAAAACTGCAGAGACTCATCCATGCCAGAAGGCAACACTGATACAAGGGCATGTTTAAAAAAATGAAGAAACCACAGCTGGTGAGAATATTATTGGTTTTTGATTAATCTACCATGTCTAAATTAGTTTCCCATGCTAAAATATCAACAAAGGTGTATAAGATAGAAGGATTAAGTACAAGCAGGGGTGAAATCCAGCAGATTCTGACAGGTTCTGGAGAACCAGTAGAGGAAATTTTGAGTAGTTCGGAGAGCTGATAAATACCACCTTTGGCTGGCCCTACCCCCAACTATTCTCTGCCTCCCAAGCCCCAGCTGATCAGGAGGGAATGGAGATTTTGCAGTAACCTTCCCCTGGAGAGGGGAGGGAATGGGGGTTGTACAGTATCCTTCCCCTGCCATGCCCACCAAGCCACACCACGCCCACCAAGCCATGCCCACAGAACCGGTAGTAAAAAAAAATGAATTTCACCACTGAGTACAAATTAAACCAAAACAACAACCCACTAGAGCAGGGAGGAAAGGAACATTGCAGGTCCTGTGAGATACATCTAGCGGGACCCAGAAGAAAGGCCTTCTCCGTGGTGGCTCCCTGTTTCTGGAACATCATTTCCCCAGAGATTAGAATGGCTCCCCCCCTCTTTCGGAAGGCCCTTGAAGATGTGGTTCTGTCAATTGGCCTGGGGAACCCAGAGCAGGATGAAGCCGATTCAATGGTTAGTATGAATGTGTCTTGTCACCAGGGTAGGTGGTGGTGGTGGAGGGTTATTATTTCATTATTTTTCTTTTTATTATTTCTCATTTCTTTTACATGCTGTTTTTATATCTTTGTTTAGCCACCTTGAGTCACTGTGTGCAAGTAGACGGCAATATGAAATTTCTATAAATAAATAAACAAATGGAAGAACTTTGCTCCAAGCATACTGAAGAGAAGGGGACGGCAGAGGCTGAGATGATTAGATAGCATCATTGACGCAATGAGCATGAATTTGGGCAGACTCCAGGAGACAGTGGAGGATAGGGGGGCCTGTCTGGGCTATATCTATCGGTTCATGAAGAGTCAGACACGATTTAGTGATGGAACAACAAAGTCCAAATATCTTTTCAGGATGTGGCAGCAATCCATGGATGACTTCCTCCGCTTGTAACCAGGTTTCCCTACAGCAAAAGCCTATAATGTACCATATTTTTCAGAGTATAAGACGCACCGGAGTATAAGATGCACCAAGATTTTGAAGAGGCAAAATAAAATAAAAAAGTTTTGCACTCTGCAGACCTCCCAAAAATTGGCCTTTTTCACAAAAATGGGATGTTTGGCCTCCTGAAACCCCACCCCCTTTGCAAAAATGGCCATGCATAGCCTTTAGGAGGCTTGTAGAGTGCTACTGGGTGGTGGGGCAAAAACACCTTCCCCAGGAGCACTCTGAAAGCCTCCTAAAGGCTATGAATGGCCATTTTTGCAAAGGGGGTGGGGTTTTGGGAGGCCAAAAATGATGTATTCAGTGTATAAGACGCACCCAGATTTTCACCCTTTTTTTAAGGAAAAAGGTGCATCTTATACTCCAAAAATACGGTAAGTAGGACAGAGTGAATGAATGACTGGCTCAAGATCACCCAAGGAACTCTATTGTCAAGTGAGAATTTGAGCCCAAATTTCCTATATCCAAGCTCAACCACTTAACGTGACCTGCACCCCCCCATCTATAGTTGCCCCTTACATCAGCAGGCTCAACCTTGGTGACCGTCTGGACTTCAACTCCCAGAACTCCCCAGCCAGCACTGCCTTAATTGTTGTTCACATATGCATCCATTGGTTTTGCAGGGCTTTTGCCTGCTGTAGTTGCAGAGACAGAGGTAGATATTTTAGCTTAGAAAAAGCATGGAGGATTCTCTGTTAGCAAGTCCTTTATCCCATCTCAGAGCTATAGTGTCTGAAGTCCTTTAGGGAGAAAAAGCTCTTGAGCGGATTTTAAAAGTGCAAACCTTTTAGCAGCTTTTATACACAAAGGGAATTTAAGCCATGAATCATTTCGAGGAGTTAGCACCAATCTTGGTTCAGCTTGAAAACTTACATATGGTCAGATCAGATCTAGTTAGCATTTGAACAAGAAGCTATCAGAAAATCCCTGGGTTGTAGGCAATACTGGGAAGTTAAAGAATATATCCGGGAAGCAGCAATAGAGATATTCTCCCTCTGTATCAGGGGTGTCCAAACTTAGCAATTTTAAGACTTGTGGATTTCAATTCCAAGTATTGCCCAGCCAGCCAAGAATTCCCCAAGCTGGCTAGGAAATTGTGGACACCGAAGTCTTAAAGCTTCCAAGATTAAACACCATTGCCCTATACCACTGATTGCTAACCTTTTTGTTGTTGGGTGCCAAAAATGTCAGCACGCGCAGGAGATAATGTGCGCATGTGCCAGCACCCATAATGCAAAGCGTGTACAACACCACACACACACTTCTCCCCCACGTGCGACACACTGCTGGTGCACTGCTCACCACCAAGCTGAGCTTGGTATTACCTCTGGGGGACCAGAGGAGGATGTTTTCACCCTCCCCAGGATCCAGAAAAGCCTCTGGAGCCTGGAGAGGGTGAAAAAGGGACCTACCAGAAGCTAGAGGCCCATTTTTTGCCCTCCTCAGGCTCCAGAGGCTTTCCTGGAGCCTGGAGAAGGGAAAAACGGCCTCCCCCGGCCCTCCGGAGAGGTTGAAAACCAGCTGTTTGGCACATGGATGCGCACTGGAGCTAACATAGGACATCAGTTTGCATGCCTGCAGAGATGACTCCGTGTGCCACCTGTGGCATGCGTGCCATAGGTTCACCATCACAACCCTATCAGAGGTGGGTTTCTCCCGGTTTTACTACTGGTTTGCTTTGCCCACCCTTCACAGGGCCGAACCAGAAGCAACCCACCTCTGGGCCCTATACCGTTTTCAAGAGAATCACAGGGTTGTGTGAACAATATTCCTGGAGAAAACTAGATTTTTCCCTGCATGTTTTTAAGGGGAAATGAGCTTGACATGTCACCCAACTTTAGATGTGAACTTAAGGTAAGCTTCAAATGCTTAAAGATATTGCTTACACCAATGTGAATGAATTTTTGCAGCGTATAAGCCGTGTTCAACAAAGTAACATTGGATGGGTGTCTTTGGAGAAGTATTTCTCAACTTTGGCAGTTGAAGTTATGTGGACTCTAAGTCCCAGACTTCCCTGCCTGCTTAATTATGAATAAAATTATTATTTAATTGTGAAATTTAATTACAAGCTAGATTATTAATAATATTAAATTATGAATGCAGTCAAAATTGGGAATATGCATCAGCTAGATTGCAGTAGAGGTGTATCAAAGTAGGAATCCATCCATCTGTGCTGTGTTTCTCAACCTCGGCCACTTGAAGATGTACAGACTTCAATTCCCAGTATTGAATGACTAGGGAATTCTGGGAGTTGAAGTCCAAACACATCAAAGTCCACAAGATTGAGATTGCTCCAGGTAGAAGGTGAGAGTTGGTAAATTCAGCACGGTCTCAGTTCTGTGTCTGTTTCTTCCTCCAGGTAGTACCATCTGTCCATTTCTGTGGTGCAACACTAAGCCTTTTCCGATTTGTTCCTCATTAGATGTGCTTGAGGACAATCCCCATCAACCCCGGGCAGGATGGCCGAAGCTGTAACACGGTGGGAGTAGCCATCCAACACATCTGGAGGACATCATCTTGCCAGCAGCTAAGATCTTATTTCAGGAGTGGAGGAGGCAATGGATTCACAGCTGGCTAAATGGCTAAACAACTAATTTCATCCTATCAAGTAGGTATTTCCAATAGAAATAATTCTGGTTCCATATCTATTTGCTGTTTAGTAATTTCTTCATTTGCTTATTCTATTCCAATATTGTTTAGCCTTGGGCATAACCACCACATATGGTAATAGGTTCTTTGATTTGCCTACATTTCCAATGATTAATTTCATCCTATATAAATGCCTGAGATTATCCCCCATTGAGTAACCTTCCTGGGACTAAAGGTAAGGTAAAGGTAAAGGTTCTCCTCGCATATATGTGCTAGTAGTTCCCGACTCTAGAAGGCGGTGCTCATCTCCGTTTCAAAGCTGAAAAGCCAGCGCTCACCGTAGTCATGTGGCCAGCATGACTAAATGCCGAAGGTGCACGGAATGCTATTCCTTTCCCACCAAAGGTGATCCCTATTTTTTACTTGCATTTTTACATGCTTTCAAACTGCAGAAGCTGGGACAAGTAATGGGAGCTCACTCTGTTACGTGGCACTAGGGATTCGAACCGCCAAAATGCTGACTTTTCTGATCGACAAGCTCAGTGTCAGCCACTGAATTACCGCGTCCCTCTGGGGGACACATTCCTGGATGCTTAAACAAGGTTGAAGATGGTAATGCCAGATATTCTTTCGGAAATATGATGATATTAAACCTGTCTTTACATCGGTGGGAGTCACTTGGATATTCTTCTAAAAAGTAGAGAGAGAGAAAGGGGGGTGCACAGAAATTTTCCTCCCTCCTCATCGTGATAGCAACATGCAGCACACAAACAACAATGCTCTAGCAACAAGAACGTAATGCTCTGGCAGGAATGCAAGGCTTTAGCAACAAGAAACAACTTAATTGATCCTTGCGTGATAAACCTGTTATTTTCCCCATGTCCTGTCAGTCCAGGAAGGTTTCTGGCAAGGATGAAGACCCAGAGTATGGGTCCTTTGCCTCCTCCCCCCGCCCCCCTCCATCATTCACCCAACTCTGGAGAAGATCAACCACTGCTACGAGAGAAGGAAGTTTCTCCTTACCAAGACACGCAGCAGCCGAGGAGGCATGGAATGGACTCATCCACCAGGCCTCCACCACCGACACACCTCCCAGGCTGAAGCAGTCAGGCAGTGCTTTGCTCCTACACCCAGGACTGGGACTCAGATCTTCAGCCTGATGACTCTAGTTCCATCTGTAACAATCAAGGTTTCTTCTGGATGGCGAGAGCAGGGAGAGAAAGCAGGCAGGCGAGCGGGTGCGGGGGGAGTGGATGATAAGGGAGACTGTCTTTGCTTAAGCATTGCCATGGTTACTTCCCTGACCCAGTTTTTCTCACACCCAAAAGCAGAAAGATGGGGAGGGAGGGCATAGAAGTGGCAGAAAATAAGACAGACAGGAAGAACAGAGTGGGCACGGCGGAAGAAGCAGCATCCAGGAGCAAGCAAACAAAGCTTTCTTCCATGGTGCCCAGTGGCCCTTCCTCTGAGTTGAGGGGGAAGGAACAGACAGCCATCTTGCAGTCTAATGTCCTCCAAATGTGTCGAGTCTTTAGTGCCCCACTGGAGGGAATAACAAGAGGTCCGGTCAACTAATTTGGAGGGCAATTCCAGGAAATTGGAACGAGTACGGCAACATCGCCATTATATCTGAAAGAGAAGCTTAGTCTGGCTTCCGGTATTAGGAACAATTTCTTGATTAAATTACAGCATAATAATGTAATCATAGGAATCGTGATCCTCAAGAGGGGAAGCTTCCACCCCTGAAATCCATAGGGTGAGACTTTCATTAGAACTAATGAAAGAGAAAGGATGCCTTGGTAAGGCCACACTTAGAATAATGCATCCAGTTTTGGTTGCCACAATGTAAAAAAGATGTTGAGATTCTAGAAAGAGAGCAGAGAAGAGCAACCGAGATGATTAGGGGACTGGAGGCTAAAACAGATGAAGAACAGTTGCAGGAACTGGGTATGTCAAGTTTGATGAAAAGAAGGACAAGGAATACATGATAGCAGTGTTCCAATATCTCAGGGGTTGCCACAAAGAAGAGGGAATCAAACTATTCTCCAAGGCACCTGAGGGTAGGACAAGAAGCAATGGGTGGAAACTAATCAAAGAGAGAAGCAACTTAGAACTAAGGAGAAATTTCCTGACAGAACAATTAATCAGTGGAACAACTTGCCTCCAGAAGTTGTGAATACTCCAACACTGCATGTTTTTAAGAAAATTTTGGATAACCATTTGTCTGAAGTTTCCTACCTAAGCAGAGGGTTGGACTAGAAGACCTTCAAGGTCCCTTCCAACTCTGTTATTCTATATTCTAAAAGAGCCTGCATGTTTCTGAGTTCTCCAGAATTCTTGACCATGCAGAATGATAACCAAAAGCCAGAGATGGGGAGGAATCAAGAAACTCACACATCAGGCCAGATGTTTCAAAAATGAAGGGGCATATTTCAAGTCAGTTTCCAAACAGAGCATTAAGTACCAATAGAAGAGAATATTTGTAGCTTGAACTGTGGAGTCCTTGATGCTCCCTAATCTTCGTTGTTTTCTTGTGGATGTGTCATTACCCAACTAGGTAATATCATCAGTGCTCAAGTTACCAAGGTAACTGATGACGTTACCTAGTTGGGTAATGAAGCCTCAGCAAGGGAGTAACCAAAAGAGCACCAAGGAATCTACAGCACTAAGTACTATTGGTGTGGAGTTATACCTAGAATTTGGGGTAAGGAAAATGTCTGTGGAAAGCCTGTCCTCTCCTAGAAGGGAAATCTTGGCTCCTGAAACCCTGGAGAGATGCCACCATGACAGCCACGCCTGGGTCAAATGGACAAATTGCTTTGATTCATAAATGTGCATCTTTTAACTATGACTACATCAGGCAGATTTCTTGGGTATGAACCAAGAATGACAGGTTCAATGCCAGGGACAGAGTTTTTGGACTGAAATAATCTCTCAGTAACTCAAGCACACTTTGTTCTCTGGAGAAGAAAAATCAGACCCCTCTCTTCTTCTGTGCCTGATCCTTTCTGCACCCTCTTTTCTTAGGCTCTTGGCATTCGACTCCAGCAACTGCTAAAAGTCCATTTTGAAGGCACTGTTTGCTGCTAGTTTTGATCACATCTTGTATCTTTCCTTAAATTTAAGCTTATAGCCTACGAAGCAAATGCCACCTCTGATGGCCCCACCCAATCTATTCTCTGCCTCCCGAATCCCAGCTGATCAGGAGGGAATTGGAATTTTGCAGTATTCTTCCCCTGGAGTGGAGAGGGAATGGAGATTTTACACTATTCTTCCCCTGGAGTGGGGAAGGAATGGAGATTTTGCAGGATCCTTCCCCTGGGGAGGGGAAGGAATGGAGATTTTGCAGGATCCTTCCCCTGGAGTGGGGAGGGAATGGAGATTTTGCAGTATCCTTTCCCCTCCCACGCCCACCAAGCCACGCCACACCCACCAAGCCACGCCCACAGAAATGGTAGTAAAATTTTTTGAATCCCACCACTGCATCAAAGGGAAGTTTTGGGGGACATCAGGTGCATGAGATTCTGCATTCTTTCTCTGTGTTAATGAAATCAAGCAACCTGAAACAAAATACTGATTATCGTCCATTGTATCCGTACTCAGAGAGTACAATGTTTTAATCATTGCACAAAATGGCTGATTTTGCACATTACTAAGACATTTGGTTCTTTTAGCAATAATTTACTGAACCCACTAAATTTTCTTGGCTTACATAAAGCTTTAAGATCTAAACCGTAGTTTACAAAGCTGAGTTCACACAAAACACTTAAAAATAAAAAAAAGCTTAGCAAAATGTTGGAGTCTTTTGAGCTTATTCAGTAAAGTGGAAAGTTGTTGCTTTAATTCTTGCTATGTCCTGAACTGACCCATTTTTCTCAGTTTGCACAATAAACTAACCAAACAGGTTGGTTTCGGGCAACATATTAAGCCACAAGGAAACTCTCTGTGTGTAGTTCTGTTGTGGAGACATTAAATTTGTAACTGATTTGGCAAACAGAGCCAGCCAGCAGCTCAAAAACACCCCCAAATAAAAAATCAATTAGACACTAGATGTGAATTTCATTGGACAAACAAGACCTGAATGGTTGCAGGAATTGGGCATGGCTTGTCTAGTGAAGAGAAGGACCAGGGGAGACATGATAGCAGTCTTCCAATATTTGAGGGGCTGCCACAGAGAGGAGGGGGTCAAGCTATCTTACAAAGCACATGAAGGCCAGACAAGGAATAATGGATGGAAACTGAACAAGGAGACATTCAACCTAATTAATATTCTTGTTCGACTGTATTGTATTGGCCTGCCATTTTTAATTGCATTGATAATATCACTGGTATTTAATGTTTGACAGACTGAAATCTTAGAACTTGGACGGTGTACAAATGTATATCAATAATAAATTTATAAACAGATTTAACAGACTAACAGAGTTGAAGGGGACCTTATAGATCATCTAGTCCAACCCCCTCTCCCTGCCCAAGCAGGAGATCCTACACCATTTCTGACCGATGGCAGTCCAATCTTTTTTGAAAGTCTCAAGTGATGGAGCTCCCACAACTTCCAAAGGCAACTTCTGTTCCATTAGTTGATTGTTCTCACTGTCAGAAAGTTCCTTCTTATTTCTAGGTTGAATCTCTCCTTGGTCAGTTTCCATCCATTGTTCCTTGTCTGGCCTTCAGGTGCTTTGGAAATAGCTTGACCCCCTCCTCTCTGTGGCAGCCCCTCAAATAAAGGAAGTCTGCTATCATGTCTCCTCTGGTCCTTCTCTTCACTAGACTAGCCGTGCCTGGTTCCTGAAACTGTTCTTCATATTTTAGTCTCCAGGCCCTTAACCACCTTGTTGCTCTTCTCTGCACTTTTTCTAGAGTCTCAACATCTGGATCTGTCTGATCTTGCAACACTGATTATGTTCAGGACCTGGTTTCTGGCCTAGAAGTAATGCATCTTGACTGCCTGCCAAGATCTTATTTTTCTATGCCTTCTATACTTCTGCAGAGTTTGTGAATGGTCTTCTTCTCATTTGCAAGAATTTTTCCTTATCCCACCACGCAGATCTTGTTGCACGGCATCTTTTCAACAAAACAGAGGAATGGGGGCTTTTCATCTTAGCAGCTCCCCCTCATAGCAACAATATGAAGAAAAAATGTGGATGAGATGGTGCCATTAACTGTATTTTCTCTTATTTTTTTGTAGACTGGGAAACAAAAGATGTATGTTATTCCAAGGCCAGTAGTAGCATGGAGTGAAGCTCAGAAACAGAGGTGGCATTTAGCAGGTTCTGACCAGTTTTGGAGAACCAGTAGGGAAAATTCTGAGTAGTTTGGAGAACCGGTAAATGCCACCTCTTAGTGGCCCACCCCCATCTATTCTCTGTCTCCCGAGTCCCAGCTGATCGGGAGGAAATGGAGATTTTGCAGTATCCTTCCCCTGCCATGCCCATCAAGCCATGCCCACCAAGTCATGCCATGCCCACCAAGCCATGCCCATAGAACCGGTAGTAAAAATAATTGAATCCTACCACTGCCCAGAAAGATTATTTTTCTGAGGTTTTGGATATTCCCGGTATTCTCAGAAAATAATCAAGATCTATTGCGAGCAAAGATTGTAGAAAATGTCCCTCTGTATAACATGGCAACTCTGATTGTGCTGTGGAAACTTGAAAAGTCAGATTCGTGCAACGTGTTGTATGATTAGGGCCACCCTTGAAGATTGCTCAGAAATTTCATTTAGCTCAACATTCAAACAGTAAATTCCACCCTGGATCTATCTGTTGAATATGGCTTCCCATCCTTTCAGGGAAATATATTCCCAAGATGACCATGAGCTACCCTGTGCTCAAAAGGGTAATGGTGCAATTGGCATCTACACAGGTTGTACAACGTGTTTATCAAAGAATAAATGAAATTGTCACATCTTCTTCTTGTGAAGGGAAGGTCTCCCCCACTCCCCACTCACCCCCACTTGTCACCAAGACAGCATACTTTGTGTTGCTATGAGGGAGGACTGCTAAGCTGAAAAGCTCCCATTCCTCTGTTTTGTTGAAAAGATACTGTGCAACAAGATCTGCATGGTGGGATAAGGAAAAATTCTTGCAAATGAGAAGAAGACCATTCACAAACTCTGCAGAAGTGTAGAAGGCACAGAAAAATAAGATCTTGGCTGACAGTCAAGATGCATTACTTCTAGGCCAGAAACCAGGTCCTGAACACAATCAGTGTTGCAAGATCAGACAGATCCAGATGTTGAGACTCTAGAAAAAGTGCAAGAGAAGTGCAGAGAAGAGCAACAAGGTGGTTAAGGGCCTGGAGACTAAAATATGAAGAACAGTTTCAGGAACTGGGCATGGCTAGTCTAGTGAAGAGAAGGACCAGGGGAGACAGGATAACAGTCTTCTGATATTTGAGGGGCTGACACAGAGAGGAGGGGGTCAAGCTATTTTCCAAAGCCCCTGAAGGCCAGACAAGGAACAATGGTTGGAAACTGAACAAGGAGTGATTCAACCTGGAAATAAGGAAAACTTTTCTAACAGTGAGAAAAATCAACCAATGGAACAGAAGTTGCCTTTGGAAGTTGTGGGAGCTTCATCACTTGAGACTTTCAAGAAGAGATTGGACTGCCATTTGTCAGAAATAGCGTAGGATCTCCTGCTTGAGGCGGGTTTGGACTCAGTGGTAGGTTCCGGATCCCGTTGCAACCAGTATGGTTGCAATGGGGCCCGGTGTCCACCACATGAACGGGCGTAGTGCCCGCGCACACGTGCACAGCGCATGCATGTATCGTTACCTCTTGCAACACCTCCATGATGCTCCAACTGCTCAGCAGAGAATCGTGCAGGTGCCCTGCACTCCATGCGCGAAAGCTCCGAAAAGCTGAAATACAGGTAAGGAGCTCGGGCATGCAGGCAGGCACTCCAGAGCACCATACTGAAATGGTACCCAGTGCTCCGGGCAGGCACTGGTATGCTCGTACCGGGGCGTACCGCCTGCAACCCACCATTGGACTAAATGACCTGTAAGGTCCCTTCCAACTCTGTTAGTCTGTTAAATCTATTTATAAATTTATTATTTATATACATTTGTACATTGGTCAGGTTCCAGATTTCAGCCTCTCAAACATTAAATAGCAGTGATTTTATCAATCCAATTAAAAATGGCAGCCCAACACAATACAGTCAAACAAGAATACTAATCCGTCACTGAATACCCCTGAAACAATATAATTTCTTCCATGGTTCTTTCTCCCTCCAGAAATGAAATTGTTCCCACCAGAAGGAAGACAGAAAGGAAAGTAAAAAATAAGAGAAAGAGATTGAAAGAACTGCAGCTAAACAACAGTTGTGATGTCCGAGCAGGGATTGCCATCTCTGCCAGTAGTTTCCTTAATCCCAGGAGCAGAAAAGGCAGAGGCTTTTATGAAATGGCTGATTAACTTTCCTAATCCAGTTAACAACAGAAACGACAGCCAGAAGCAATTTCTCTGGGATGTACATGCTCAAAGAGGTCTTGGACACTCCAACTGGGAGGTACATAAAGAAGGTGGGAAAATTTGGACATGGGAACCAGAATAGATGCTGCAATTGACCGGCTCTCACCGAACTGCCATCTGCTCGTACTCTGCAGCATCGGATGCCCAATCACAGAGAAGCATGCAAATGAGGGAGGTTTTGAAAGCAGGGGAGGCATGCCCCCAAATTTCATGGGAGGGGAAAGAAGGGAGGGGAAGAGGCAGCCACAGCTTGCTTGAGTATCATCCACACATCAGGTGATTCCACCCTTAATTCAGATGATGGCACTTTCATGAGGCTGCATTTTATATTGTTGCAATAATATTTGGGGAATAGAAAAGGGGAAGGCAGGGAGGTATCAGGTTGTTCTAACTCCCTGGCTCTAGTGTGCCAATGACATTCAGCTATATTGGGAACATGCTATGAGGCTTGGCCACCATCCTGCACCTCCACTTCATGAATCAGATGGCTTAAGACCAACAGAAGAGAAGGTTGACCCAAGAATTTGCTCCCTTTGAGCACAAATTCGGAGAATTGGCTGATTTTATTACTGGAATTGGAAGGGTCTATCAGGAACCCAGTCAAAAGTGCAGCTCGAGCAATTAAGCCAATAGGTGTGAGCTTAAATGGACTCCA
Organism: Thamnophis elegans; assembly: GCF_009769535.1. Lineage (NCBI taxonomy): Eukaryota > Metazoa > Chordata > Lepidosauria > Squamata > Natricidae > Thamnophis > Thamnophis elegans. Next base: position 25,528,157 of record NC_045552.1, read on the forward strand.
GAGGATGGTAGAGGACAAGAAGGCCTGGAGGAATGTTGTCCATGGGGTCAGGATGGGTCAGACACAACTTTGCAACTAACAACAAGAATTGGGGACTTCCAGATAACTGAATTACTTTTACAAGGCCTTTGTGTATGGCCATGTTGTTCTGGCCATGTTGGATCATCAAACCATCTGATCTTCTCTACTGTCTCAAAGGCAGAGGTAGTATTCAACCGGTTTGAACCCGTTCAAGCAAACCAGTAGCAGAGATCGTGGGTGGGCCTGCCTATTTAGCCATGTTTTTGAGACCGGGCACTTGCGTGAGCAAAGTGCATACACAGAGAGCTGGGTGCACGTGTGGAAGCTATGCGCGTTCGGTGAACCAGTGGTAAAAATAAGTGAATCCCACCGCTGCTCAAAGGGAAACATTTTAACAAGGTGTAGAGAGGGGGCCTCTGGGGGTCTTATTTTCAGGGGGAGAAAAAGGAAGAGAGGGACACAGAAAAATGAGAAGAAAATGAGGTCTATCAATAGCTTAATGTGTACTTGGAGGATAGGATGTTATTTGTATCCTGTTCCATCGGCTTATCGCAAAAAAAAGCATACTTGGATTTCCTTGGTTTTCCACTTACATGCACATCCTTGTATGCATCTAAATGGTCATATTTGACTTTCTGTTTGGCACGGATGGCAAGACTTACTCACCCAAGCTGTCACTCTCCCTATATAGCGGAAGATGAAATTCACCCATGAATAAACAATTTTCGCCAAAACAGAATCTGTCAGGGATGTTGAGTACAACTCCACGAATTCCTAATTCAACCCAAACTGTTTTCATCATAAGGTAAAGGTTCCCCTCCCACGTATGTGCTAGTTATTCCCAAATCTAGAGAGCAGTGCTCATCTCCATTACAGAGCCTCATCTATCAAACTGTGGATCTACTGGACAGTCCAGAAAGCCGGATTAGGTCCTGCAAGAGATTTGCAATCAGTATTTTTGTTGTTTGATGCCTACTTCTGAAGCATCTGGCTGATCTTCAAAAAAAAAAAAAAACCTTCCCCAAGTTTCATTAGGCCAATGCAACCTCACCAATGAGAATGTAATCTTTCCTTTGGGAGGCCTCTAAAGAGATTGGCACAAAACCCTAGAGGAGATGGTGTGTATTACAAACAATAGAAAGGTCGGTGTGTTTGTGGGTGAGAGAGAGACATAAATTGGTTCACGCAACATGCTTACTCCTAGTTTGACTTCTCCTAATTGCCTGGATTCATACAACACACAAGAGAGCGCAATGTAATCAGCCACAGTACAGCTTAGGGATTGAATGAACTGAAACAGTGACTTTATAAGTCAAGAAAAGTGCAGCAGTCATATAATCAATCATGCTTCAGGATATATCTATAGTTTCACATATCATGCTAACCCAAAATCAGAGAAACCAATACACGGTTTAGCACAGTGCACTAAGTCTACTTCTTCAAAGAGGTAGGGGACACTTTCTTTTAATACGTTTTTACAGAAACTTCTACTTCCAAATTAAGTGCCAATTACCCGATCCACATTCTGCAGAAGCTTCAATTCTTGGACATTTGCCAGAATATAATTCCCCTTATTCTCCATGGCTTGGCTAGGTGGAAACCCTGAAAGATATACCGTATTTTTCAGAGTATAAGACACACTTCCCCCCCAAAAGAGGGTGAAAATTTGGGTGCGTCATACTACAAATGTAGCCCTGACCATCCACCCACCGGTCCCCACCTTTCGGCCTCCACATGTCCTCTCAAATGGTGCTTTTGGAGGCTGCAAAGGCAGCCGCTCAAACAGAGAGCCTCTCAAACAGCCTCCGAAAGCTCCATTTGCAAAGGCAGCCTCTCAAACTGCTAGTGCTGAATCAGGCTAATGTGATGAAGCTGACCAAGCCATTTGCTGCAAGGACGCTAGGCAGATGAATACCAATGGATATTGGTAGGCGGAGGCAGAATTTACTTTTTCTTATTTTCCTCCCCCCAAATTAAGGTGTGTCTTGTATTCCGGAGCACTTAAACTCTGAAAAATATGGTAATTAAATTCTTCTGGCAGGCTGTACACATGGCAAAACTGTGCCTCTTAATTTTTCTGTTGCAGAGTACCTTTCAGTGGCATAGATCTGATCCCCATTTTAATACCAAAGTGCACTGGGTTGTGACAAGCAACGAAGATGACTGGGGCCTAAAGGCTAAAACATACGAAGAACAGTTGCAGAAATTTGTATGTCTAGTCGAATGAAAAGAAGGACCAGAGGTGACATGATAGCAGTGTCCCAATGTTTGAATGGCTACCGCAAAGAAGAGGGGGGTCAACTGGATTTCCAAAAGACCAGAAGGCAGAATAAGAAGCAATGGATGGAAACTAATGAAAGAGAGAGACAACTTAGAACAAAGAAGAAATTTGCTAACAATGAGAACAATTAACCAATGGAACAGCTTGCTTCGGACGTTGTTGGTGCTTCATCAATGGGAGCTATTAATAGCATTAGCACTTAGACATATACCACTTCACAGTGCTTTACAGCCCTCTCTAAGTGGTTTACAGAGTCAGCCTCTTGCCCTCAACAATCTGGGTCCTCATTTTACCCACCTCGAAAGGATGGAAGGCTGAGTCAACCTTGAGCCTGGTGGGATTTGAACTGCTGAACTGCAGCTAGCAGTCAGCTGGAGTATCCTGTAGTACTGCACTCTAACCACTGCGCCACTTTAAGAAGAGACTGGACAGCCACTTGCCCGAAATTGTATAGGGCTATGATGGGGAATCTATGGCATGCATGCATGCAGAGCCATATTTGTGGGCACAACAGCAGTTAGCTCAGGCACACATGCGCACGCTGGCTGGCTGATTTTTGGCCTTCCGGAGGGCGGGGGTGTTTTCCCTCTCCCAGGCTTCAGGAAAGCCTCCAAAACTTGGGAAAGGGGTCATGTGCACATGCGCTGAGGGGTGGCGGTGGCGCACACATGCACAGGTGGGTGGGGAGGGTTGAATTGGTGTGGTCACACATGCGCGCATGATAGAGCACACACACATAATTTTGGCACGCTATAAGGAAAAGGTTCCCCATCACTGGAATAGGGTCTGCTGCTTGAGCAAGGGTTGGATTTGAAGGCCTCGAAGGTCCCTTCCAGCTCAGTTACTCTGTTATTCTCGTTCAGTTCCAGTTACCGCTAGCCACAAACAGCCTTTCAAAATCCTCTCTCAAATTTGTGGGAATCATTTTTTTTCCCTAGAAGTCTTTTGAGTGTGGACATCTAAGGAGGCCGAAGACCACAGTAAAACCAATTCTTCAAGGTAAAGCAAGATTTTCATAACCTTTTTTGGCCACTTTGGTTACGAATTATGCACCAGAGAATTTTTTGCAGCACACCTGAAAGAACCTTCCCTCCCTCTCATTGGAAAGAATGCGTGGATGAGAGGTTTCCTTTGCATTCACAAGAACTGGTACAGGAAAAAAAAGAATATTCATACAGGGGGATGGATCTCTCCAGCCTTAATTGATTGCTGCTGTTTAATGGATTAGACGCTGAAAGGTGTTTCCATACCAGCAGGTATTACAGGCTTCTTTCATCTTCTTCTGCTTAATGGATTATTTATATTAGTGCGGGAGGGGGAGCCAGAAGTGATTATGGGAAAATTGAGTAGGCTACGAAGAGAAGAGCTCGCTATCTGAGTTTCCCCTTCTAAAATGTTTCGAATGAGGCCAAGAAAAGCTCTGCCAGGAAACACTCTGGTGATCAGGATCATATGAAAGCATTAAAAAGAAAGAGCTCCAGGGGACACCTCCCACCACAATCCAGAGGCAATTAGTGCCACTAATTGCTTTACATCCTGATATGCGATACTGCAACTAGCCCAGATCAATGGTTGTGCTGGATGGAGAATACAGGAGATTTACTGCCAAATATCGCTACCCTGTTTCCCCGAAAATAAGACCTTCCCAGACAATAAGTCCAATTGGGCTTTTGAGCACATGCGCTAAAATAAGCCCTTCCTTGAAAATAAGCCCTCCCCAAAAATATTTAAACGCATGCACAGCCGGTCCCCGCCATTTCCTGGGGGGGGGACATGCCCCACACGCCCTGCATGCACCTATCATTCACGTGGACTGGCCTCTTAGAGGTTGCTCCTGCAAAACCTGTGTCAGGGTTCCAAATAGCATCTAAAGGTAAATCAGAGTCCAAGGCAAAGGATTCCTCAAAGTTCCAATTTATTAAGAGAGCCATGTTGGCACATCTGGGAAAACCTGAATCTGAAGCTTCCCGGTTTTCCCCACCCAGTTGAAAGTTCAAGATCTTGCCCCCACACACAGAAGTCCATTACATGGCCCAATCTTCCACTGCCATGCTGGCAATTCCAGTCAGGTGCAGAGATGCAGAGACAAGGGATGACCTTAGCTTCCTAGAAAGAATTTTGTTATGGCTACATCGCATCTCACTCCTACAATCCCCCCTCCCATTTTCCCACAATAGAAATGGCATAGTAGAATAATAGAAAATGTGGCAGGCCAAAGATCCAAAAGGAATATGGCTGCGGCCTGACACCCCAGCTACCACACCCCTTTTCTTAGTGGCAGCTGAAAAAAGAGTGGCATGCCCAGCGACACTAGGGCTGGCAAGAATGTACCAGAAACAGAAACTGAGCGTCTGGCCATCTCTGGATCCGTGGGCCACAGACTGAGGGGCCTCCTGTACCTCAAAAATAATAAGACCTCCCCAAAAATAAGGCCAAGAGTTTATTTCGGGGGTCAAAAGAATATAAGACCCTGTCTTATTTTGGGGGAAACACATTAATATTCAGGAGCCAAACAGGACTGCCTTTGCATATACTATCATTAATCCTGGATTATGTGTAGTCCTTGTTTTACAATCATTAATTTAGAAACCATTCAAAGATAAGACAGCACTGAAAAAAGTAACTTGTAACTCGTCCTTGTACTTAATATGGCCATCTGTAGCATCCCCATGATCACTTGATTGTGATTTGAGCACTTGGCAGCCGGCAGCATCATGGGGTCACATGACCCTCATTTGCGACCTTCCCAGCCAGCTTCCAACAGGCAAAGTCCATGGGGGTGTAGGAAGTTAGCACCCACCCCTCTCCCAGAAAAATGAAATATTTTAGGAAATATTAAAAAGGACAGAATATTCCCTCTAAAAGGGAGGCAGAAACTTATTCCCCCACCTTTGTCAAAGGGCCATTAAGGCCTGAGCCAGAGAAACATGTTTTTAGGCAAGAAACAGACTCACTCTTAATAGCTCCCCCACCTTTGTCAATGGACCATTAAGGCCTGAGCCAGTCTATTCTGCATAACAAAGATCTACCTCCTTCAGGCAGAGCCATAGTAGGAATCCCAAAGCCCTTTCATTACACCATCACCCAGCAACAGCTCAACCAAGACTGGGAGACAGACAGCCTATAGTTAGCTAAGATCCCCGATTCTGATTGGTGGAGTCTGACCACCAATCAGAATATATTTCTTACACAGAAACAGGAAACTCCAAGGGGGGGGGGGGTATAAAACCCAGGGATTCTAAGCATCTCTGCCCTTTTTTACTTCAAGATCTTCAAGGTATGTGATCCCCATTTTTCCCCAGGACCTCAAACCATGTGAACCTGTCCACCATGAAACCATCCTTCCATGTTTCCAGTGTCTTTCTCCCCACTTGGAACTGAACCCAGATGGGCATTTCTTCCAACAGGGGAAGCCAGATTTACTTAACATCCGGGTGATTCACTTACCAACCCTGGCAAAAAGGTCATAAAATTAGGCACAGCTCACTTGACCACTGCATTCTGGTTACAACTGTGGTTGTACGTTGAAGACTAGCTGTAGTCTTCATGAACCGCATAAAGCCAAAACCCATTTTGGCTTAGCACAAAACCTTACGAGGCTGGATTTCCCCAGCAAGAAGGCATGCAATTCAGTAAAAAAAAAATGGCTAAGAAAGACACTGGGCAGTGGGCAAGAACTTGCTTGTACCCAGCAGGTGGAGGCCTAGTGACAGAAGCTCAAATCCAAGAAAAGAACATCAGCCTCAACAATGCAGGAAAAGGTTCATGTCTTAATAGGTAAACTATCACATGAAGGCTTCCAAAGAAACGGATGTCAGAGCTTCGGGCAAATTAGGATCCTGTGTAGCAGTGGTGAAATCTATTTTTTTTTACTACTGGTTCGATGGGCGTGGCTTCATGGGTGTGGCTTGGTGGGTGTCATGTGACTGGGTGGGTGTGGCTATGTAGTCATGTTACTGTGGCTCAAAAGACAGAAACCCACTTTAACAATGTCCTGCTGGAGCAGGGTTGGACTAGATGACCTCCAGATCCCTTCCAGCCCTGGATTATCCTCTGAAGCTGTATCTAGTGCCAGGTTTGTAATCCTTCCTTCCTCTCCTTTTTTCCTCCCTCCCTCCCTCTTTCTTTCTTTCTTTCTTTCTTTCCTTCCTTCCTTCCTTCCTTTCTTTCTTTTTTCTTTCTTTCTTTTTCCTTTCTTTCTTTCTCTGCACCCCCCCCACCCCCGTGTTTCTGGAGAACCTGTAGTAAAAAAAAATGCTTAAAATGTTTTTAAAAAAAAAGTTCTGAAGATCAGCTGTGCGTCAAAACGTTTTTTAAAAAAACTTTTTTTAGTATTTTTTACTACCGGTTCAGGCGAACTGGCCCAAACCAGTAGCATTTCACCCCCGCTGTGTAGTGGTTCACCTATCCTATGAGGGACCACCTAAAGGTGACTATTCTACAGAAGATCCTGGCTTTCCCGCAAGAGATCTCACACCATTAGAATGGGTACACCCTCTTCTAAAAAGGGTGCAAGTAATTTTTTTTTTTTTTTACATTTGGCAGGAATGACAGTGAAATACAGGTTTTCCAACCCTATTTCTATGAATTGTACATGTTTTTGAGCTGCTTCCATTGCTGAAATAATTTACAGGCTTCTAATGATCTTCAGTACAAATTATTTATTCCTGTTTCTGCGTTTTCTTCTGAACTGGATTCCACCAACTGGATTCCACTTGATCAGTTCTGATGTAGCTTCTTGTATCAACCCAACCAGACTGGTCTGTAATCCAGAGCTTGTTGCTCTATGAAGCAACAGTAAGTAGTTCTTAAGTAGTTCATTGTACAGTAAGTAATACTTCTGGCTCATTGAACAAATTGCGGTTAAGTAAATCAGAATTTCAGACATTGTGTCACCCAGATTCTGGCTTTTTTCTACTTCCATTTGTATCTGCTGAACTGGATAGGTTAGCTTTGAAAGAAAAGAAAGCAGCAGCAGCAGCAGCAGCATAACTGGGAGATGTCATGCTACAACCTTGCTCTGCTGCTAATGAAATCAGCCACTCTGGACTCACAAGATCCTCTCCCAGGGCAGCGGGTGATGTAAGCCAGCACTCGGCTAATTGCTTGTTTAGCAGAGCTTGGAAGAAGCATTGCAAATCTATCTGCCTCCTCGGGACTGATTCCCATCACTTCACAGCCAGCCATTAAGAGTGGCTGGGGAGAGGGCAGGCCCTCCTGAAGCCCAACCCCCTTGGAGGACACATGCTGAAGAAGACCCTTTTCAGCAAGATCCATTTTCCAAGGGTCTCCATGCATTTCAAAACATAGGCAAGGAGGCTCACAGCAAGTGAATCTTCCCTGCCGTTTGAGCAAAAGATACAGCTTTCACCAAGCCTGTTCAACATTAATCGACCAGAATTGCATTCATTTCCTGAATACTCACTCAATGTCTGAAAGAGGCAACATGGAAGCTGACACAGGGCAGCTGTTCTGGCCAAGTGAGTCAAGTATCTAAAGAGGAACATCCTTGAAAGGGTTGCATGGCTTAAGATCCTGAACTCCGAAATTCAGACCTATATGGCCCATGTTGGAACGTGTAAAGCTCAGCCAGCAGTGCCCTGGAGAATATAAAGATAAAGATAAGGTTCCATTCACACATATGTGCTACTCGTTCCCAACTCTTGGGGCAGTGCTCATCTCCGTTTCAAAGCTGAAGAGCCAGTGCTGTCCGAAGACATCTCCGTGGTCATGTGGCCGGCATGACTCAATGCTGAAGGTGCATGGAACGGTGTGATCTTCCCACCAAAGGTGGTTCCTATTTTTCTACTTGCATTTTTAAAGTGCTTTCAAACTGCTAGATTGGCAGAAGCTGGGACAAGTAGCGGGAGCTCACTCCGTTATGCGGCGCTAAGAATTCAAACTGCCATACTGCCGATCTTTCTGATCGACAAGCTCAGCGTCTTAGCCACTGAGTTACCATGTCCCTCCTGGAGAATATACAGAGGCAGTGGTGAAAATCAAAAATTTGGTTGGGCATGGCAGAGGAAGAATTTTGCAAAATCTCCATTCCCTCCCCATTCTGGGGCCAGCCAGAGGTGGTATTTGCCGGTTCTCCGAACTACTCAAAATTTCCGCTAGCGGTTCTTCAGTACCTGTCAGAACCTGCTGAATTTTACCCCTGTACAGAGGGTTTATGCTCTACTAACTCTAAAATATATGGAACACTTTTGCTTTCCCTACCAACCACTCAGTGAGGCTAAATTTTCCAGCATTTCTCTTTCGAGCAATTAAACCTAGAAAGACACATTCTTAGGCAAGATGTGCAACAGTCCAGGAAGCGCTGGAGAGGTGACAGCTCAACCTATTGGATTCTTGCCATTTATGCAACCGTTTGCAGGCCTCAAAAACCCTGCCAGAGAAAGAAGGTGCCAGTTAGAGCACAGAAACCTTCCAGCATTCATTCTTGGCTCTTTCTTCCAACATTTTCTTTCCTTCCTTCTTCCGTCCCTCCTTCCAGTTTGGTTTTAAGATCCCAGCAACAGGGCAAACCGTTTCAGCTTGCCATCAGATAGTTCTGGCCACATATCCCCAAAGGGACTCCTGCCACAGCCTTATTACAGCTAATTGGAAGGGAACTTCTGGTGTCTAAAGGTAACATGTTAACCCTTGGCTGGCCAGGCTTTTGCAAAAGAGCCTCGCTTTTCATTTTTCCCTGACAATCCTGGCCTGTTGCATGCCACACCCTCCCTTGGACAAAGGCAGACAACCTCAGTCTGGTAACACATTTTCCAGAAAACACACTGGTTGCATTCGCTCAACATGTTTAACCAAGTCAGTTGGAAACTGAGCAGTTGCATTTTGTGCACCAGGCTATATAAAAAAGACCCTTCATTCAATTTAGTTGTGGGGATTGATGCATTGTGTAAACCCACCCCTTGCCTGGTTCCACACATTGGGCGAAGCCATTTAAAAAATGGATTAATTCAGGAACCGAATTGAGTGCATTGACTGAACATTGCCCTTCTTAAGCCCATGCCTTCATTTGCAGAGGTGGGATTCAGCCGGTTTGGACCATTTCTGGAAAACCGGTAGTGGAAATTTTGAGTAGTTTGGAGAACCGGCAAATACCACCTCTGGCTGGCCCCGCCCCATCTATTCTCTGCCTCCTGAGTCCCAGCTGATCAGGAAGAAATGGGGATTTTGCAGTATCTTTAACCAAGCCACACCCACCAAGCCACGCCTACAGAACCAGTAGTTAAAAAAATTCAATCCCACCACTGCTTCATTTGCAATGATGGGTTTGCTTCTGGGTGCCATTCAAGGCACTGGTTATTACTTTTAAAGGCCTACATGGCTTGTGGCCAAGTTGTATAAAGGACCCCTTGCCCCAGTTACAGCTACCTGGCCCATCAGAGAGGACAGGCGGGATAGGTTACAGGTGTCATCTAACCAGTGAGAACTAAAAGAAAGGCCTTCTATGTGGTGGCTCCCTTCCTCTGGAATATCATTCTCCCAAGATATAAGAATGGTCCCTGCATGGATATTTTTCCAGAAAGCCCTGAATACATGGTTCTGCCAATGAGCCTAAGGACCAGCGGTGGGTTTCAAAATCTTTTACTACTGGTTCTGTGGGTGTGGCTTGGTGGGCGTCGCAGAGGAAGGATACTGCAATATCTCCATTCCCTCCCCACTCCAGGGGAAGAATACTGCAAAAGCTCTATTCCCTCCCCACTCCAGGGGAAGAATACTGCAATATCTCCATTCCCTCCCCACTCCAGGGGAAGGATACTGCAAAATCTCTATTCCCTCCCCACTCCAGGGGAAGGATACTGCAAAATCTCCATTCCCTTCCTTCTCCAGAACTGGTCAGAACCTGCTGAATACCACCTCTGCTGAGGACCCCAGGTTAACAGAAAGGCCATCAAGTGAGTAGTATGATTGTGTTTGCTGCCATCGCTGAGGTGGCAGTGGAGGGGGGAGGTAGGCTATTTTTTATATTGTGAAATAGTGCAAGCCAGAGGTCTCCAACTGCTGGGCCGCAGTCCAGTGCCAGGTGCAGCCTGTTCAAAACTGGGCCATGGAAGTGATGGGTGAACACACTCATGCACAAAACCATCCCTTCTCTCCCCCCCGCCCCCACTGCTGCTGCAGCAGTCTGCCAAACCAGAAAGTTTGGAGACCGCCAGTGTAAGTTATCCAGAATCACTGTGTGTGAGTTGGGCAGTTCTTTTAATATAGGATTCAAATCCAGGGATGATTTGAAAAAGTATTTTTCTCCAGTGCCGATTTGAATCTTGCAAAGATATTTTCCACTTCTCTAGCTGGGATGCCAGAGATATTTATCCACTTACAGCCATTTGTGTAGTGACTGTTCGAAGTTCACACAGTGCCGAAAAAAAGTGACATGACTATTTTTCACACTTAATGACTGTTGGATCCACCTTTTGCCACTTTCTGACTAGCAAAATCAGTGAGGAAGCCAGATCCATTAACAACCGTGATACTAATTTAATAGCTGCAATGATTCACTTAACAACTGTGGCAACAAAGACCGTAAAGTAAGGGAGGGGGGAATTCACTTAACAACTGTTGTGTTCATCAGTGGAAATGTTGGGCTCAGTTGTGGTTGTAAATCAAGGATCACTTGTCTTCCCATAGCTGGGAATTCATAACTGTTTCCCAGCTCATCTGGAAGGTGCCACATAAGAAAGCACTACTGAATCCATGATTCAGCCAGTTTGGATTTGTGATTAAAACACCATGCTAGAAACCAGAAAACCAAGAGTTCTAGTCCCACCTTAGGCTGGCTGGGAGTCTTTGGGCCAATCACTAGGAGACGGTGAATTCTAGTCCCGCCTTAGAGTGAAAGCTGGTTGGGTGATTTTGGGCCAGTCCCCCCCTCTCTCTCAGCCCAACCTACCTCACAGGGTTGTTGTGGAAAAATAAGAGGAGGAAGGAGGATTAGATATGTTTGCCAACTTGAGTTATTTATTAAAAAAATAATAAAGATGGGATTAAAATAAATAAAAAGCCTTCTCCTTTAGTCCTTAATAGAAGCTACAATAAATAGAAGGTTGAACCTTTTCACTACCGAGATCTTTACTGTTTTATTTATTTAAATTATGTTTATCTCTTCTTAAAAAGAGTATATCTACCTAGGCTTAGAACTTGATCAGAATCTGAACAAGCATTTTGTAATGACAGCAGGGGAATGCTCTATTTTTTATTGTATATTTGTTTTTGTTTTTTTCAGACTGAGTTCCCCAGACATCCAAGTCAAATAAAATAAACAGTTACACAGTAGTGATACATGTAAAACTAGATTACACTGAATTTACAGAATGGGGCATTTTTTTAAAAAAACACCACTTTTCAACTACTTTTAAAACCAATTAGCATTCAATGGTGTTTAAAAGTCATGCTCCTAGCAAAGATAATGAGCTACATAAATATAACGATCACAATTCTTAACAGTCAAGACAAGAAAATTAAACAGAAGGTATTGCTGGAGTTTTGGACGAGAAACAGGTGAAATCCAGGCCTTTATTTAAGACTGACCAATGAACTTAAAACCCCACCCCTCAATTCAGCCATCCTCTCTAACCACATTCCCATGAAATCACTACCTTTTACTCTGAACATTAACTTGTTTATTGTTGAAACAGGAAAATGCAATTCAATATTTAATGTTGTAAATACTGAGTTAAGTACCATGATTGATTATTCTTATCTTGGAAAATTAAAGGGGATTTAGAGCTCCAGAATAGCTAATTATGATTGGACTATATTTAAGTTGTGTCCAATTCAATACTTGCAACAATCGTCACAGACCCCCCACCCTGAAAAGCCTAGCTAAAGCATTTTTTTCAGGCACAATAAAAATAGGGTACATAGCTAAAAGTAGACAACATTCACACAACAGTTTTAACTTGGTTATTGTATGAAGCCATCTTGCACATTACAATGAGCCCTAAACTATCTAAGCAAACTGTGGGTCACTCAACAGTTTAAGTCACCCGAAATCAACCCCAGGTAAATGTTAGCTCAACTCAGTAGATGAATGCCATAAAAAGATGTGTAACCAGCTCCGTAAATCTTGCATAAACCGATCGACCTTATTTCATCTTAGCCAATTCCAAGCAAATTCAGGCGAGCCATTCACTTATGGAAGAGCCGGCTTAAGGCAGAACCAGCAAATAAAGGCTAATAGAATAAACGAGGGTCCCGCTAATTACGTGTGAGGCTGCAATTGTGCACTCTCTTCTTTCTGCTGCGAAAGTGATAAAAGCCCAGTCAAGAAAAAAAGAAGAGCGAGAGGTCTGCGATTGTCCAAAGCGCACACCCAGTTTGAATTCAGCCAGGGTTCCTAAAAAAATAATTGCCATTTTCTTTTTAGGGTCGGCGCGAGGGAGAGGGCACTAAATGGAACAGATGTGCAGCATCCACACACAACCCGCTGAACTAAAGTATGATTGGCGGCTCCCCGGTCGTTTCAGTGCGAATGACACGGATCGCCCGAGCCAGCGGGAAACGGGGAGAAGGGAGCATAACGGAGGAAAAAGCCCGTCAGCCTTAACCGGCTTTAGCCCCCCGCCTCCCCCCCCCGGGCGAAATCGTAGCGCATCGCACCCCAGACTAGCCTTCACGCGCTATGGGCGATGGGCTCGGGGGTCCGGAGAAGGCGCTGGGTTGGAGAGGGGCTTTAGCTCTTTCAGGGGGGTCAGGGAAGGCTTCCAACCAAGAGCTGCTTCTTCCCGCTTCCCGGCCAAGCTGGTGCCCCGAGACGGACCGAGCGGCTGCCTTCCTGGAGAACGGCCGGAGCCGCTGACTCACCTCCCGCCGCTGGGCTCCCGCCGGCGGCAGCGGCGCCGAGCTGCTCCCCGCGGCCTCCTGCATCCGCCCACCCGGCGCCCTGGCCAGCCGCGGAGAAAGATGCTGCTAGGCGCTCGGCTGGCAGCTTTAAGCGCGCGGGGTGGGGACCGACCCTGGCCTCTCCCGCAGGCGGCCCAGCCTCCGCAGCCGGGGCGGCGGCCAGAGAAGCCGGGCTGGAGAAGGGCTGGGCCACGCCGGGGAGGGGAAGTGCCCACCCGCACCTGAGCTGCCCTCCCGCGGCTGGCTGGAGCGGACCCGGGAAAGGGCTCTGCGCCGCGCCTCGGACCAGATGCGAAGCCCAGGTTGACACTTCGCGCTGCGTTTTTAGGATGTTATGTGAATAGAATAGAACAGAATGGAATTGGAATTGGAATTGGAATTGGAAATGGAAATGGAAATGGAAATGGAATGGAATGGAATAAATTCTTTATTGGAAAAGTGTGATTGGACACACAAGGAATTTGTCTTTGGTGCAGATGCTCTCAAAATACAAGCTACATTCATCAAGAATCATAAGGTACAACAGTTAATGATAAGTCATAGTGTACAAATAAACAATTAGGAAATAATATCAATATAAATCATAAAGATACAAGCAACAAAGTTACAGTCCTGCAGTCATAAGTGGGAGGAGATGGGTGATAGGAACGATGGGAAGACTAATAGTAATAGTAATGCAGCCTTAATGAATAGTTTGACATTTTTGAGGGAATTTTTTGTTTAGCAGAGTGATGGTTTTAGAGAAAAAAACTGTCCTTGTGTCTAGCTGTCTTGGTGTGCAGTGCTCTATAGCATCATTTTGAGGGTAGAAGTTGAAATACTTTATGTTCAGGATGTGAGGGGTCTGTAAATATTTTCACAGCCCTCTTTTTGACTTGTGCAGTGTCCAGGTCCTCAATGGAAGGCAGGTTGGTAGCCATTGTTTTTTCTGCAGTTCTGATTATCCACTGAAGTCTGTGTCTGTAGCTGATGGGCATGCTAAGTGACCACCTGATTCAGCCTGGCACACCAACCCAGTGCCACTTTCTTTTCTTCTTGGTATAGGGGAAGTAGGCTTGTACCTGGGGGTCAGAGATGCGAGGGGGAAAATCACCCTTGGGCTGATATGGTTGTCTGAACCCACCTTGAAAGTCAAAAAGGAAACCTCACTCATCTCACTGACCACGAAGAAGTTAGTTTGGGCTCAGTGTGGCGTGCAAATTCAGCCCTTCTGTTTGTGCCTTATTCAACCATCCACCAGCTTAAATAGACCATGATTTATCAGGATTTGGGCATCCAGAGAAGTTTTTTAAGCCATTGCGCTACTGATTCACAGTATTTTTCTGACGGTGCCAGAAGATGTCATCTTCTACCTGAAACCCTCTGTGTTTCAATTTTTATTTTCCTTAGCAGAAACAAAAATACACCTAAATCCATTTAGAAGAAAAACATGAAAAATCTTTTGACTGTGTCAAGCATCTTCTGTCTGAAAGCATTCCCCGCTTCTGTTAGTTATATGTCAATTTTTCAGAGGCGACCTGGATAATTTCCTGCAAACTTCTTGACAAAGGTTTTTCAGAAGGGTTTGTTATTGTCTCCTTCCTTGGGCTGACAGAAAGTGACTGGCTCAAGGTCACCCAGCTGGTTTTGTGCCCAAGGTGGGACTAGAACTCACAGTCTCCCAGTTTCTAGCCTGATGCCTTAGTCCAGTATTTCTCAACTTTGGCAACTTGAAGATGTGTGGACTTCAACTCCCAGAATTCCCTAGCCAGCCATCTTCAAGATGCCAAGTTTGTGAAACACTGCCCTAACCACTACACCCAACTGGCTCTTATTTGAAGCATTTAGGATGCTCTGAATTGCACAACAAAAACAAAGCACCTTAAGGATGTCCTTCTGTTTAGATGTGGTATTACAGAAGTGATGTGCTTTCAACAATGAGCCTTAGAGCTGTTGTCCATTTGGGGCTCCAGGGGCTCTTTCTTTGGACATCACCCCAGAGATTTCTGTAGACATGGGTAGCATGGCTTCCCACTTATCTTCCTACAAATGATTATGCATGCACTGAAAGAAGCTTCTTCTTGTTATTATTATTATTTCATTTATTCATTAAACATGAAACTCAGTCAACTGAACATTCAAAAATGCATCACAAATACCATTGACTGATGCTAATGGTTGATACGGGTTGCTGCCAGCATCTTAGGTATCAACCAGATATCTTCTTAAAATCTATGATGTTCCTAGTAGCACCGTTTTTTGCAGTTCCACTGGTGTCATTGCAGGAAGCTGCAATTTCTTTATGTGTTTTGTAAAATTCTTGGACATGATACCAAGTGCCCCAATGACAATGAGTATCACTGTTACACGCTTCATCCATAGCCATGTACTGTAGTTTTGATGTCCAGGTTGCAATATTTTGTGATTCTTTCCAGTTTTTTTTCTTCCACTCTGGCATCTCCTGGTACAGTGATATCAATAAACTGTACACTTCAGTTTTCAACAACTTTGATATCTGACGTGTCGCATTCCAAATGATGAACCGTCTGTATTCGAAAGTCCCACAAGATCTTCACCTTCTCATTTTTGGTAACTTTTTCTACTTTGTGCTCCCATGACTTTTTAGATACAGGTATGCCATATTATTACAGTATATACTTTATTCATTAAACATGAAGCTGTCAACTGAACATTTAAAAATATGACACAAATACCATTGGCTGGTGCTAATGGGTACGGGTTGATGCCAGCATCCGAGGTATCGACCAAGATGATGATGATGATTATTATTATTATTATTATTATTATTATAAAAACAAATTACCAAGTAGTGGCGTGATGGCTCAGTGGTTAAGATACTTAACCACTTTGAGCCCCAAGCATCATGCAACAGGGTGCGCACCTGTCTTTGCCCGGCTCCTGCCCATCTAGCAGCTTGAAAGCATGCAAATGTGAATAAATAGGTATCACTTCAATGGGGCGGAAACATTACTGGCCAATGACCATAGGAACATCTTTGGACAGTGCAGGCTCAATGGCCTTAAAACAGAGATGAGTAAAAAAAAACCACCTCTATAATCAGAAATGACCAGTGGAATAAAATCCACGGGGACTCCTTTCCTTCCTTCCAAGTCAACCCCCCAAATCTGGAAAACCAAGCCCTGTCCCACTTTAATGAAATGCTTCTCCCCACTTTCATCAAGTTAGTTGCCTCCTAGTTATTTACGTATATCCAAGTCAGAGGCTGTCTGACTCCAGATGACTCTGGGCAGGTTGCATGAAAAGAAAAAAAACATTGCAAGGAGGATGACACCACAATGACAACCCAGAAGGCAAACTCTGTACAACAGCCTCTGGCATCAGGAGGTCACCCAGCACTCTGCCTGAAGGGCTGAGAGAACAGCCAGTATGAGCATCATCAGGGTGGGAGCCAGCCACGTCTCTTGGGGGAGGCTGTTCCAGAAGGCAGCTGCTGCAACAGGGAAAGCATCCTTCCTTGGTCCTGAAAGCTGACATTATTTTACCAATGGGCCTTTATTTATCTCCTGGTCACCCTCATTCCTCAATCTTGTTTTAGAGCAGAGGTCCTCAAACTAAGGCCCGGGGGCTGGATATGGCCTGCCAAAGTCATTCATCCGGCCCGTGTGGGACCACGAGGCTGCCCCACCCACATCACCCCACCTTCAGGAGGCCACCTCCCTGCCAGTGGTGAAATTGAATTATTTTTACTACAGGTTCTGTGGTCGTGGCTTGGTGGGCATGGTGTGGCTTGGTGGACGTGGCTTGGTGGGCATTTTAGAAGATCGAGGGTAGAGAAGACGCAAGAGCCAGGACTTCAACAGAACAGGTTTATTGTAAACTAGTTTGACAGCGATTCAAATGTATCCTCCGCTTGACATTGTATTTATACAGGCAACAAGAACAGACGGACCAATGGGCGCTCACCAAGCGTCTGGCAACTGCTGATGCTGCGCCCCGACCAATCAGGATGGCTCGGGCGGCTAGCAACAGGCTATGCTGCGCCCCAGCCAATCAGGGCGCAGCCTGGTCTGTTGCTGGCCTCCCGGTCGTAACTACGAGGACTTTATGAGTCCTCAACACCCCTTCCCCCCGGGTTAGAGCGCATGCCCAAGATTGGAGCATTGTTTGGAACCATAACAGGTTGAGAGAAGTCAAGTGCAGGTTGGAACCCTGCAACAAAAGAGTAGGAGAGGCCTGCCTGGGGAAAGGCCTGGAGCGTTGGGACTGGCTGGCAGGCAGCTGTGTCGTTGGGCCCTGGATCCGTCGGGGCGCTGGTCTCCACGGGGAGACGCCTTCTTAATTGATCCACATGGCGCCTCCACTCGGATCCATCGGCCAGTCCGACCCTGTAGGAACAGGGGCCGGTTATGGTCACAACGGAGGCAGCCACCCATTTAGGTTCACCAGAGAATGAGCGGGCCCAAACCAGATCCCCCACACGGAAAGAGCGGGGAGGGGAAACTCCCAGGTTGCACGGCTGATCCCCTGAATAGAGCGGGTGAAGCCTATCCAGGGGGGTCCACAGGCGCCGGCCCATCAAGAGCTCCGCAGGGCTTTTGTTGGTCGTTGGGCAGAGGGTGGAGTGTTGGCTTAGCAGGTAAGCCGCCACCCTCGATTGTCAGTCGCCCCGGTCCATCCACCCAAGTGCCTCCTTGGCCGATCGGACCGCACACTCCGCCCGGCCATTGCAGGCCGGATGGTACAGTGCTGTGGGTGCATGCCGGATTCCCTGTCTGGCCAGGAATTCCTGGAATGTGGTGGAAGTAAATTGAGGCCCGTTGTCAGAGACAATTATGTCTGGCAACCCGTGGGTTGCGAACAAACGGCGTAGGGCCCTGACCGTACTCTCAGCTGAGATGAAGGTCATAAGGACCAGTTCCACCCAGCGAGAGGAGGTGTCCACCACAATCAGGAATGTCTGGCCATGGAAGGGGCCGGCAAAATCCACATGTAGGCGGGACCACAGGCCTCTTGGACCCTCCCACTCACGAGAAGGCCCGGCTGGGGGGTTAGGCCGGGAGAGCTGGCAAGTAGTGCAGCGGCCCACGTAGGCCGCAATCTCTGAGTCCAGCAAACGCCACCAGACATAGCTGCGTGCTAACGCTTTCATCCGCACTATGCCGGCGTGGTCTTTGTGGAGCAGAGGCAGGACCTGGGCACGCAGCGCAGAAGGGATCACCACCCAATCCCCCCAAATAAGGCACCTGCCATGTAGGGATAATTCGGCTTGCCGGGCCTTAAAGGACTGGAAGCTGTCAGCTACCTTCCCCAGGGGCCATCCTCGTAGGACCCAAGAGCAAACCTGAGCCAAGACGGGATCGGCCTTAGTGTGGGCTAAGGGGCAGGCTGGAGGAGGCAATTAGTAAAACGGACAGGGAAGGCACTGGGGCCAGGTCAGAATCCGGCAAGGGGCAGTGGCTAAGGGCATCTGCATGCCCCAGCTGCTTGCCCGGATGGTAGAGCAGCGTATAAGAATACGCCACAAGGAACTCTGTCCAACGTGTCATTCTGGGGGAAAGAATGGGGGGGTTGGCTTGTCGCCCGCCAGAAGCCCAAGGAGCAGCTTATGGTCAGTGACAAGGGTAAAGTGCCGACCATACAAGTAGTCGTGAAACTTTTTAACCCTGGACACTGCAGCCAGAGCCTCCTTGTCTATCTGGCTGTAATTGCGCTCCGCAGAGGAGAGTGTCCGGGAGTAAAAAGTCATGGGGGCCTCTGAACCATTGGGGAGGACATGGCTCAGGACCACCCCCAGACCATAGGGGGTGGCGTCACAGGCTAGCATCAGCGGCACTTGTCATTGTATTGCACTAAGACAGCCGCTGACGTAAGTGTGTCTTTGACAGCCATGAACGCATGCGCTTCGCGGCTGCCCCAGTGCCAGGCCGCGGATCGGTCGAGCAACCGATGCAGTGGCTCGACTAGTGACGCCTTGTGTGGCACAAATGGCGCGTAAAAATTCAAAAGCCCCAGGAACGCCTGTAACTCCGCCTTGGAGGAGGGAGTGGGGGCGTTCCTGATGGCTGCCACCTTAGCAGGTGTAGGGTGGATTCCTTGGGTGTCAATCAAGAAACCCAAGAACTCCACCCTAGGGACAGCAAACGAGCATTTGCTACGTTTGAGTTTTAAACCCACGCCCCTAAAACGGAGGAGGACCTTCCTAAGCATTTCGATGAGTTCTGAGCGGCTGGAAGCAGCGATCAGAACATCATCGAAATACAGAACCACGCCAGGGAGCCCATGGAGCAGTCGTTCCATGAGGCTCTGGAAGATCCCCGGGGCCAAGGAGATGCCAAATTGGAGGCGGCGGCAACGAAAAGCCCCACGATGGGTGATGATGGTTTGGGCGGCCGCCGCATCGTCATCCACCGGGAGCTGTTGGTAGGCCTGCGCCATATCCAGTTTTGCAAATGTGCAGCCCTGCTCCAGGGAATGGAGCAGGTGCTGCACAACAGGGACTGGATAGGGATTTGCCTGGAGGGCAAAGTTGATGGTCGACTTGTAGTCGGCGCAGATCCGCACCAACCCGTCTGGTTTGACATGGACAACCATTGGGGTCTCCCACTGCGAGTAGTCGACGGGTTCGAGTACGCCCTGCGCCAGAAGCTTATCAAGCTCGGCATCAACCTTGGCCCTCAAGGCAAAAGGCACCCTGCGAGCCTTCAGCTGAATTGGAGCAACCTGGGGGTCAAGGTTAAGGGAAATAGGGGTGCCCTTGTAAGAACCCAGCTGGCCATCAAAGATGTCTGCGAATTCCGTAAGGACATCTTCCAGGGAAGATGCAGCCACCCTATGCAACCCCCCAATGGACAGCCCCAGGGAAGGGAACCAATCAAGACCCAACAAAGCAGGCTGGGAGTTTTTTACAATGAGGACAGGCAAACGGCCGTGAAAGTCCCCATAGTCCACCCAAATGGGAAAAGACCCCAGGGTGGGAATAAGAGTCCCCTGGTAGTCTCTGAGGGAGGTGTCCACAGGCTGTAGCTGGTCACAGGAGACGTGGGGACACAGGCGGGAGAAGGTGGCCCAGGAGAGTAGGGAGCGGAAGGAGCCGGAGTCCACCTCCATGCGGCAGGGCTGACCTTCCAGATGGAGCACTGCAGAGACCTTCCGGGCACTGGCGGATGCCTGGCTGAGCGTCTCCCCGGCAACATCAGGCTGGTTGACGGCGTAGCAGTCTTCAGCCCGTCTTGCGGGCCGCGGCAGCTGGTGGCGCGGCTGGGTTTGAGGTGCGGCATGCTTCTGGAGGAAGGACGGCGCAGGCAGGGAGGCATGGCAGACCTGGGCGATGTGGCCCTTCTTGCCGCAACGGCGGCAAACCATGCCCTTGAAGGGGCAAGCTGTGCGGGCATGGCGGCTGCCACAACCCACACACCCAGACGTGGCATGGGCAGCTGGCGGAGGTGGTGGCCGTCTAGGTTGAGCCCGGAGCTGGACGACTTGTTCAGAGCTGGGGTCTTCGAGCGGCACCAGCTCATCGATGAGGCAGGCTTGCATGGCAGGCGGAGGGCACACAGGGAGCGCAGGAGGGGGTGGCGGTAGAGGCTGCATGCATTGTATGTCGGCCGTGGACTGCTCCGAGAGCTCAGCTGCTCTGGCTTCATCCACGGCCTGTTGCATGGTGATGTCGGGGTGCCGCAGGAGGCGGCGGCGTAGATGAATGTCCTTTACCCCGCAGACGAACTGTTAGACGAGGTTCTCGTCTAGGTTACGGAAATCACACTGTATTGCCATTACGCGGAGCGACTCCAGGAACTGGCTGATGGTTTCCGCCGGTTTCTGGACGCATTGGCGGAACGCGTAACAGCGGGCGATGCGGGAAGGCGACGGGGCATAGTGGTTCTTCAGCTTGGACTAACGTGTCCCAGCTGAGCTGATAGACCCGTCGCGGAGAGGCCAAGGCCCTGGCAGAAGCGAACTGCATTTTTCTTCCTGCGGTTGGTTGTGGTTCTTTGAGGCTATGAGGTAGCACTCAAAGCGCTCAAGAAAACCTTCCCAGGTCTCGCCTGCAGTCCCAAAAGGAGCGAAAGGCGGTAAGGCGGATGCCATACTAGCCGTAGGTGATCTCTTGGATTGGCAGAGAGAGAGGAAGAATTAGGGAGCGGAGAGGGAAAAAAAGTCAGCGGTTTGCCGCACCGGCGGGTTTGTCGCGGCTTGAGCGGCTATGCGGCTGATATTTCTTCTCGCTCTGTCCTAGGCTCTGCAATCAGGAATTGCTGGATCCCATCCTCGTCGCCAGTTTAGAAGATCGAGGGTAGAGAAGATGCGAGAGCCAGGACTTCAACAGAACATGTTTATTGTAAACTAGTTTGACAGCGATTCAAATGTATCCTCCGCTTGACATTGTATTTATACAGGCAACAAGAACAGACGGACCAATGGGCGCTCACCAAGCGTCTGGCAACTGCTGACGCTGCGCCCCGACCAATCAGGATGGCTTGGGCGGCTAGCAACAGACTATGCTGCGCCCCAGCCAATCAGGGCGCAGCCTGGTCTGTTGCTGGCCTCCCGGTCGTAACTACGAGGACTTTATGAGTCCTCAACAGGCATGGCAGGGGAAGGATATTGCAAAAATCTTCATTCCTACTCCACTCTGGGGCCAGCCAGCAATGGCCTTTGCTGGTTCTCCAAAGTACTCAAAATTTCCGCTACTGGTTCTCAAGAACCTGTCAGAACCTGCTGGATTTCACCCCTGCTCCCTGCCTCCAGAGATACAGATAGATGGATGGAGGGAGAGAGAGAGAGAGACAGACAGACAGACACAAACAGAAGTCCCTCACAGCCCCCCCCAAAAAGCAGCCATATCTCTTAACTAACCTGCTTTCCACCCCAAGGAGCATAACAAATTAAAGTTTAATTTGCGTCTATTGTTATGCACCCAGTCACATGACCACCTAGCCACACCCACCCAGCCAATATGTCCTTCCCCCCAACACTCTGAGGGACCATGACTTGGCCCCCTGTTTAAAAAGTTTGAGAACCCCTGTTTTAGAGATTAGGGCCTCTGAAACAGAACTGGATAGTTGTGGGCAGCACCTCAGGGGTGGGTTGCTGCCAGCATGACTGCCGGTTCCATGTGCTCATAATTTTGTTGCGCTCTGTGCGTGTGCACAGTTGACCATAAATAGGTCTGGGCATGTGCAAAAAGTTAAAAAATGGGCAGAGGAATTAAATGTATGCAATTAAAATTGTTCTGCGCATGGGCAGAACTGAAAAACAAGATGGCGGCACCTATGGCTCTGCACGGAGAACCGGTTTGAGGGCGTGGCAGGGCTGGGTCGCAGACGGTTCCAGCAATCCAGCCTGCCAAACCACTACCGATTCAGCCGAACCGGTCCAAACCAGTAGGAGACCATCGCTGCAGCACACCCTCCAAACAATTCCTGAAACAGGAATATAAATGCCGTTTACTTGATATCAGTGGCACTATGTTTGGGCAGGCGACTACTCAGCAAGCCATTTAAAACCCAGAAAAAAATTATATACACCCTCATTGTTTTGGGATCTGTCCTTCTATTCTTCTTTGAGTTCAGATCCATTTAGGAGTCATTTATCAATCATGGTTTTTTTTCTCCGTCCTTGAAAACAAATTTCCCCATGCCAGATGTTTTTCTACCCTTCTGGATGGCTTTGGACAGGATGTCATTAAGTCTTCAGTTGCAAGTCTGTTTCATTTGCCAGAATTGTGCAGAAAAGCGGTTCCCCCCCCCTTCTAATAAAATCTGTGTGTTTCATTTTGCAAAACATTAATCGGCCATCATATTTGATGAAAAAGAATAGTGGTTCACTTTTAAAAGCTGGTCTACAAAATAATTCATTTTGAAAAACACAGAACACAATAGTGTTGCAATGTTTTGAGTGCTGGATTAAGACAGGGATACTACTAACACGGAGTGGAGGTGTTAATGGCGTTAAGAAGGACAACAACACAAAAGCTTGCAATTGCCACTTTCCAAGATGCTCCCTAAAAGCTTTTAATGCCATCCAATTCGTCTCTTCTTTGCTTGAGGGCTCCTTACTTTTAAAATGCATTTGGAGCTGTAGTTCAAAGGTCAAGCAGGATTGGGTTCAAATTTCCACTTGAGCATTGAGCTCACGGGGTGATTTGTGAGAGCTGTCTCTCGGCTCCTCCTAATTTGCAAGATGGGCATGAACGCAACACTCAGAGAAATATGTGCATGCCCAGAAAACTAGAACCAAGACTCCATTGCATTCTGCTTCCTTTTAGGGTGCTCTTCAGCCAGGATTGACAGACAGCACAGATACCTGGAAAAACCTGAGCTTTGTCTGGTCTTGGATACTAACTAAGTGCTGCTTTGGTGCCAATCCAGGTACTGGAGGCTAAAACATATGAAGAACAGTTATAGGAACTGGGTATATCTAGTTTAATAGAAAGAAGGACTAGGGGAGACATGATAGCAATCTTTCAATATCTCGGGGTTGCCACAAAGAAGAGGGAGTCAAACTATACTCCAAGGCACCTGAGAAGCAATGGGTGGAAACTAATCAAGGAGGGAAGCAACTTAGAACTAAAGAGAAATTTCCTGACAGTTAGAACAATCAATCAGTGGAACGATTCATTGCCTCCAGAAGTGGTAATGTTCCAACACTGGAAGCTTTTACAAAGAGATTGGAAAACCATTTGTCTGAAATGGTATAGGACAATGGAACCTTTTCGATACCGATTACCCAAACCGAAATGTGTGTGCATGCATGTGTGCATGCGACAGAGCACCGGAAACCTGAAGACCAGCTGGCCGGCATATATGCACGTGCTGGAAATACTGAAGACCAAGTGACTGGTGCATGCATGCACACCGGCCAGCTGGTTTGGGGTTTCTGGCGCTCTGGCGTGCACGAAGACCAGCTGGCCAGAGCACATGTGCATGCCAGAAACCAGAAGAGCAGCTGGTGACAGTGCACGTGCCCACAGAGAGGGCCCTGTGTGCCACCTCTGGGACACATGCCATAACTTCGCCATCACGGGTATAGTCTCTTGCTTGAGCAGTGGGTTGGACTAGAAGATCTCCAAGGTCCCTTCCAACTCTGTTGTTCTGTTGCTGATACTCAGATGGCATCTGTAGCTTTCTGCTAGCCAACTGTTCTTCTTGACTGCAGAGCAGATGCTCCTCTGTTTTGCGAGCAAAGATTCCTGCTGCTGCTCCCTGATGCATCGTTTCACAGCAATTCCTCAGATTTGAGCATCACCAATCATCCATCACCTGCTTCTTTTCAGTAACAGCCTCAATGGTTGCTCTCTGACTCCACCTAGAGACACAGAGAGAGTTGGCAGCCTCTCTATTTGAGAGAGGGAATCATGAAAATAAAATACAAGTTGTTCTCATTTAGCAACTGCCTGGTTTAGTGACCACTTGCACGTACAATGGTGCCTCAGTACTCATCATGAATTGGTTCTGGCAGGCGTGACGAGTTCTAGCTTGTGCATTGAGTACCAAACAAACCATGAGTACGGGGACAAAATGTTCGTGTAAAAATGTGTTGAGTACCAAATTTGATGAGTTTTAAAGCAGTTGAGCACCAAGGTACCGATGGTAAAAGGGGTTGAAAAAGTAACTTTGTGACCCAGTGTTCACATTTATGATCTTCGCAGGTCTGTAAAGCAAAGGAAAGCTGATCCTAATCAGAGTCATGTTTTTGCTTAATAACTGTTTCAACAACTGAGTTGTTAGTGTAATCTCTACATGAGGATCACCTGCATAAATTTCCAGTTCTGGGTGGGGCTGACTATGTAGGATGGGGTTGAAAACAACCAATGTCATCTTAACTTGGCTTGCAGGATGTTCAGTTTTTAAATAGGCCTTGTGCATAAACCCCAGCTTGAAACAGGATGGGAGCACAGCAGGATATGAAGCTTTCACATACACTCCACCAAAATGTGGAGACTTAGTGGACAACCAATTAAATATGAGCCAGCAGTGTGCAGCTGCAGCCAAAAAAGCCAACACAATACTAAATTGGAGGTATTCAATCAGGATCAAGTGAGGTAATATCACTCTATAAAGCATTAGTGAGATCATACCTAGAATATTGCATCCAATTTTGGTCACCACACTATAAAAAAAAACCACACTATAAAAAAGATGTTGAGACTCTAGAAAAAGTGCAGAGAAGAGAAGTGCAAGATAATTAGGGGACCGGAGACTAAAACATATGAAGAACGGTTGCAGGATCTGGGCTTGGCTAGTCTAGAGAAGAGAAGGATCAGGGGAGACATGATAACAGTCTTCCAATATTTGAGGGGCTGCCATAGAGAGGAGGGGGTCAAGCTATTTTCCAAAGCACCTAAAGGCCAGACAAGGAATAGCTGATGGAAACTGACCAAGGAGAGATTCAACCTAGAAACAAGGAGGAACTTTCTGACAGTGAGAACAATCAACCAAAGGAACAGAAGTTGCCTTCAGAAGTTGTGGAGGCTTCATCACTTGAGACTTTCAAGAAGAAACTGGACTGCCATTTGTCAGAAATGGTGTAGGGTCTCCTGCTTGAGTGCGGGGTTGGACTAGATAACCTACAAGGTCACTTCCAACTCTGTTAATCTGTTAAAAGTAATATATTAAGCAGACAAGCATTTTTCACAGACCAGATTGAAACAATGATATCTGTGATCAACAGTTTGGACAACCTGAGCAGGTGAGATAAATTCATGCAGATCAAGCAGAATTATTTGCCCTGCTCTGTTTGTGAGGATGAGGCACAGGGGGGGCAAGGGATGCCATGATGACATCACAAAAATAATAGGATCCTTATGTTTATTATGATCGTTTCAGTCATATGAGGATATTATGACATAATTGTGTTTATACTGCACCCCACAATCTCCTGGTTGGCCAACGTAAGGACAAAACATTGGACTCAGTGGGTCTGTAGTCTGACACAGCAGGGCTCCAAAATGAAATCAGCAGCTCCCAACCAGTAAGGTAATCCTTGACTTATGACTTATGATCACTTAGTGACCATTGAAAGTTATGATGAATGTCCCAGAGGTATTTACTGATTCTGAACCCAAAGGTACTTTTTCAAGAAGCAACTGGACTTTGATTTTTCTTTGAAGACGTTTCACTTCTCCTCCAAGAAGCTTCTTCAGCTCTGACTAGATGGTGGGCAATGGAAGGATTTATATACCTTGCAGGCAGCTGGTTACATCCTTTTAGAGAGTTGTTGATAAGGGACGCGGTGGCTCAATAGCGAGGATGCTGAGTTTGTTGATCAGAAAGGTTGGCAGTTTGGCGGTTCGAATCCCTAGCGCTGCATAATGGAGTGAGCTCCCATTACTTGTCCAAGCTTCTGCCAACCTAGCAGTTCGAAAGGACATAAAAATGCAAGTAGAAAAATAGGAACCACATTTTGTGGGAAGGTAACAGTGTTTCGTGCACCTTCCACATTGAGTCATGCTGGCCACATGACCACAGAGATGTCTTCGGACAGCGCTGGCTCTTTGGCTTTAAGATGAACATTGCCCCCTAGAGTCAGGAATGACTAGCACCTATGTGTGAGGGTAACCTTTACCTTTACCTTAGAGAGTCGTTGAGGCCTGTCATTAAGGTTTATCTGTGTCCTTAGGTCACCTGGGTAGTGCAAATGGGTGTGGAGCCTTCTTGGAACTGTTGAAAGGACTGGGCTGTAGACTGGAGATAGATGATGTGCCAGTGCCTGGAGGCTGTCAGGGTCTGGATGGGAGCGAACAAGCTTGCACTCAATGCAGACAAGACCGAGTGGCTATTGTGTTGCCTCCCAAGGATGGTCCAGACATTCCATCTCTTAGCCTGGGGGGTGAAGTTATACACCCCTTGGAGAGGGCCCGCAATTTGGATGTCCTCCTGGATCCACAGCTGACGTTAGAACACCATCTGTCGGCTGTGACCAGGGGGGCTTTTGCTCAGATTCTCCTGGTGCACCAGTTGCGGCCCTATCTGGACTGGGAGGCACTTTGAATGGTCACTCACGCCCTCGTCACCTCAAGACTGGATTACTGTAACACACTCTACATGGGGCTGCCCCTGAAGAGTGTTCGAAGATTGTAGCTGGTCCAGAATGCAGCCGCGGCGAGCGATAATGGGTGTACCTAGATACACCCATGTTACACCTATCCTCCGCGAGCTGCACTGGCTCCCCATTGGTCTCCGGACCCGCTTCAAGGTGCTAGTCATTACTTTTAAAGCCCTACATGGTATTGGACCTGGCTACCTGAGAGACCGCCTCCTGCCATTTACCTCCCAACGACCAATAAGATCGCACAGGTTGGGCCTCCTCCGGACAATGCTGGTTGGCGGCTCCCCGAGGGAGGGCCTTCTCTGTAGCTGCACCGGCCTTGTGGAACGAGCTACCTGCAGAGATCCGGACCCTTACCACTCTCCCAGCCTTCCATAAAGCGACCAAGACCTGGCTGTTCTGGCAGGCCTGGGGCTGTTGATTAATATCCAGCCCCACTTGATTGAATGGATGATATATTAATTTTAATAATTGTATTTTTAAAAATTTTATATGTTTTTACTTTTGTTGTGAGCCGCCCAGAGTCCCAAGGGAGTGGGCGGCGTACAAATCTTATTAAAGTTGAAAAGTTGAAAGTTGATGTCATGTCCCTCCCCCTCTGTTGAGAAAGAGTTTCAATAAATTTTACAAATAAATAAATAAATAAATGGTGAACCATTGGTTTGCTTAACGACTGCAGCTTTTTGTTAACAGCCCTTTCCAAAAAGATCATCAAATCTGTCAAGTCCATGTGTGTAACCTGTTATAACATGACTTCATCAGCAGGCTCCATTACTGTCCTAATTGACAACTACCTATACTTGAACCAAAGGTGGTATTCAGCAGGTTCTGACAAGTTCTGGAGAATTGGTAGTGGAAATTTTGAGTAGTATGGAAAACCAGCAAATACCATCTCTGGCTGGTCCTGCCCCATCTATTCTCTGCCCTCTGAGTCCCAGCTGATCACGAGGAAATGGGGATTTTACAGTATCCTTCCCTGCCACGTCCACCAAGCCACGCCCACAAAACCGGTAGTAAAACACTTTGAATCCCACCACTGACTCGAACTGTGCAAAACATTCCCCAGTAAGCCACTCTTGCATTTGGGTTATATAATCCGGTTATACCTTTTCTCTTTCCTAATATTGAAAAAAAATGAGTTGTTCTTGTTTCCAACCTTCTAGCATTCTATTCACCCTGCACCGTAATTACACATTTGAAAGAGTTTTAACAAGTGGCACCTTGTCTTTTGTAAAGTTTATAATGTATTCCTTTGGTGCTATGCCAATCCAGCAACCAAACTTTGCATTTCAAATGTGATCTATACTTAGATTTCATTGTACAGTTCGCCCCTCATCAGGCTTAATGTTACAGCTCCAAAGTTAGAGAAGTACAGCATTAAATACACACCCCTGCCACTCCAAGCATGGAGAAACACCACCCACAACTTCTGATATTTTTCTTTTTTCTTGAAAAAGTTTTTTTTATTTTTATTTTCATACATGTAATTCCAAATATACCATTACATCTTAACAATCACTATTTTGTATTATCCAATATTATAGCAATTCCTCTTACCATCAATCCACAACAACTGTCGTTTGCTCTTCTGCTTTCCATACACCATATTATAGCCTATATTATACCTCCACCCGCTCCCTCTCTCCTCTACCTCCTTTTTTCACTCTACCATCCCTCTCTTCTTTACTTCCCCTTCCTCTCTCCTTTTCCTCTCTCCTCTTTCCACTCTTCCTCTTTCTCTCCCTTCTGTTTCCCTCTCTCCTATCCCCTCTCTTCCTCCTTTCCACTCTCTTCGCTTAGTTTGCATGGTGTATTTCAGCATCCGAGCAAGCTTCATTTAATATTGATGGTATTAATAATTGCATTCTAATAAACATGTTCCATATTAATAGCTTTGCCTATGTCCTCCTTTTAACAGTATATATATATATACAAGAATTCCATTGTTCTCCCCATCCACCCCAAAAACATATTTTCTGGCCAAAGTGTGAGCTGGGTTCAAGTTTCCAGCAATCCTCATAGTAATATTTACATAGTTGTACATTGTTAAGCACCCCAAATTTTTAAATCTCTTATTATAACTTCAATTATTTGTCTTCATTGGGAGTGTTTTCAAATTCCCCCTCCATTTTCAAGCCCATACATTTTCTCCTGATATTTTTCTTGAAGAATTACACCGGCGGTTACAGCTCCAAGAAAAAAACACCAGCCTTATACCAAAACCTTTGCTGTCACTTCGTAGAACATTTGCCTTAAAATAGAAGAGGGGAAAGTACATCATGAACAGAAATGCATTAGTGGTGCGAAGATATTGAAAACCAATTCCGTCTCACGTTGCAGAATCTCTTCAAGGCAGAGAGGAGGAAGGGACTGATGGAAGGGACTGACCCAGGACAGGCAGTCCTTGACTTACAACAGTTCATTTAGTGACCAAAGTTACAAAGGCACTGGGAAAAGCGACTTACAATCCTTTTTCACACATATGAATGTTGCAGCATCTCCATAGTCACATGATTTACATTCGAATCAGGCATGAAATGTTCTAATCTTCACTACCAGTTCAGAACTGGGAGCGCGCATGGGGCTTCTGTGCATGCTCACAACCTTCTGCGCATGCGCAGAATGTCTGGGATGACATCTGGGTGGGTGGGCAGAGCCTCCCACTGCTTTCACTACTGGTTTGCCCAAACTGGGGTGAACTGGCAGAAGACCACCTCTGATTCGGATGCTTGACAACGGGTTCACATTTATGACAGTTGTGGTGTCCCAGGGTCATGTGATCATCTTTTCCAAACTTCTGATGAGCAAAGTTGTTGAGGAAGTCAGACTCACTTAACAACCGTGCTCCTAATTTGACAACTGTAGTCACGAATGGGATTTGACCAGTTCAGACCAGTTCGGGCAAACTGATAGATCCGCCAATCAGCTGGGAGAGAACTGGTTCGCCCCAATGATCAGATGGGCCCACCAGCCCACCCGCGCTATTTTCCTACCTTTATCCTCTCAGCTGATTCCTGCGGCGGAGCTGATTGCCACACGAATCAGCTGTGTTACTCTTCTGAAGAAACCCAGAAGTGAAGATTTCTTCAAACTGCACACGTGACTGCAGCGCATGTCAGGTGTGGGCACTGCAAAATCTCCTGGTAGATGGCTGCGTTGACCCTGGACTTAATGAAGTACAGTGGACCAACACCAGCAGATGACATGGCTCCCCAAATCAACACAGACTGTGGAAACTTCACACTGGACTTCAAGCACCTTGCCGTGTGTACCTCTCCATTCTTCCCTCATACTCTGGGTCCTTGGTTTCCAAATGAGATGCAAAAGTTGCTCTCATCAGAAAAGAGGACTTTGGACCACTGAGCAACAGACCAAGTCTGTTTTCTTTAGCCCAGGTAAGCTTCCTACATTGTTTGTTGTTCAGGAGTGGCTTGACAAGAGGAATATGACATTTGAAGCCTATGTCCAGGATCCGTCTGTGTGTGGTGGCTCTTGATGCACTGATTCCTGCCTCAGTCCACTCCTTGTGGAAGTCCCCAACACTTTTGAATGACCTTTTCTTGACAATACTCTCCAGGCTGCGGTCATCCCTGCTGCTTGTGCACCTTTTTCTTCCACACTTTCCCCTTCCACATAACTTTCTATTAATGTGCTTTGATACAGCACTTTGGGAACATCCAACTTCTTTTGCAATTACCTTTTGAGGCTTTCCCTCCTTATGGAAGGTGTCAATGATGGTTTTATGCACAACTATCAGGTCAGCAGTCTTTCCCATGATTGTGATTCCTACTGAACCAGACTGAGAGACCATTTAAAGGCTTAGGAACCTTTGCAGGTGTTATGGCTTAATTAGCTGATTACTTTGAGCCTAGAATATTGCACCTTTTCACAATATTCTAATTTTCTGAGATTGTGGATTTGGGGTTTTCATGAGCTATAAGCCATAATCATCACAATTATGACAAATCAGGGCTTGAACTATCTTGCTTTGCATGTAATGAGTCTATCTCATATATTAGTTTCACCTTTCAAGTTGCATTATTGAAATAAATGAACTTTTGCACGATATTCTAATTTTTCGAGTTTCACCTGTAAATTTGAAAAAAATGGGTAGAGTTTGATTGTACTACCATCTCGAGCTTTTTTTTTTTAAACCTTTCCCTGATAACCAGACAAGCAGAGGGAAAGCTACCAGCTGCTTCCCTGTCAGCCATTCATTTTCAAAGTTTTCCACAACTTTGTTAGAACTGTATCTTCTTTACTATAGTAATTACAAAGAGCAGAAGATAGCGGCCCAAAGCCTGCTCAGCAGGGTGGTTTTCCACTGCTGAACTTTGCATCTTTTAAAAAGCAAATTGCAAAACACCAGATTTCAGCAACTGTCCCCCCTCAACATGTGGCTGACGATGAAGGAGCATCTCCCTGATAAAGGAGGAGGTCAGCAATTTTGCAACTCTGTTCAGATGCTCAGAATGCAGAAAACTTTACTTCCTTGGAGAGGCAGACTCCTTGATTTGCAAAAAGCAAACAAAACAAAAAAAATAGGAGGAGGGATATTTTCTACTGTAAAATAGCCACTCTTAGCATTTAGGGTTTTTTTATGAGAAGGCTGCTGGGAAGAAAATGAAGCTGAATTCTATTAGTGATTGAACTAGAGAGTGTTGGAAGAAATGTCCTTCTGGGGTTTAATTCCAAGCGGGGGAAAAGACACTGGACACATGGAGGCTGCTTGGAAAGATGGTTTAATGGTGGCCAGGATCACATGGCTTGAGCTCCTGAACAGAAAAGGGGGATCACATGCTTCCAGATGTTGGGTGAAGAAGAAAAAGAGACAGAGATGCTGAAAGTTCCTGGTTTTATGCCCTCTCTGGCCTTTGATCTTGAGCTTGTATTCTGATTGGTTGTCAGACTCCCATGGGGCCATGAAGAGGCACCTCTGTAGGCTGTCTTGACTCCACATTTGGTTGAGCATTGTTTTTCCCCAGGTGCCCTGTGGTGAGATGGGTAAGGGGCTAATACTATCATGCCTTAATCCCATCACCCTCGAGCTGAAGGGGGAGATTTTTGTTATGTAGAATAGACTGGCTCAGGCCTTTTAATGGCCCATTGACAAAGGTGGGGGCTATTAAGAGTGAGTCTGCTTCCTACCTAAAAACATGTTTCTCCATTTCTGATCCAGGGAAATATAATATTCTTCCTTTTCAATATTTCCCAGGATATTTCATTTTTCTACATTTTAAACAGCTTCACTGCTTTCATTCATTGTCTTTACAGAGTTAATGGGGACAGTGAACAATAGCCACTTTTTTGTGGATTTGGGATTTGGCTTCTGCTCCTTGACACTAACAACTAGATAAGACTGCTACATGCTTCTCCAATAGGAATAGAGGGGTATTTATGGTGATTGTTTTGGTGTTGTTTGAATGAAATAGATCCTGCCTTTTAAGATCAACTGTCAATAGCAAAGGAATCAGCACTCAAGAAATATATCACAGTCCAAGACTTAGCAATGAAGTGCCTGGAAAAGATATTCAGAAGTTGTGATATACCTATGTCTCTAAATATTAGAATCTTTGTACCAGAGGTAAAGGTTCCCCTCACACATATGTGCTAGTTTTTCCCAACTCTAGGAGGCGGTGCTCATCTCTATTTCAAAGCCGAAGAGCCAATGCTGTGTGAAGACGTCTCCGTGGTCATGTGGCCAGCATGACTAAATGCCAAAGGAGCACGGAACGGTGTTACCTTCCCACCAAATGTGGTCCCTATTTTTCTACTTGTATTTTTACATGCTTTCAAACTGCTAGGTTGGCAGAAGCTGGGACAAGTAACGGGAACTCACTCCATTATGCAGACTAGGGATTTGAACTGCCAAACTGCCAATTTTTCTGTTCGACAAGCTCAGTGTCTTAGCCACTGAGCCCTATCCCACAGGTACTTTTTCTAAAAGGCAACTGGACTTCCTTGTTTTTTTTCTTTAAAAACATTTTGCTTCACATCCAGGAAGCTTATTCAGTTCTGAGTTAAGAACCCAAGAAGTTTCTTGAGTGAGAATTGAAACATTTTCAAAGAAAAAAACCAAGATAGTTGCCTTTTGGAAAAAGCAATTTTGCGACAATCATGATAACCGTGACTTGAGAATCTCTATAAACTTTAGGATCTTTGACATTTTTCCCCCTCTGACAATCTATGGAAGCAAAGTTGAACTCTGAAGAAGCTGGATAACAAGAATATTGATGGTTTTTGAACTTTGATGCTGGAGAAGACCCAGAAGAGTACCAAAGACAGCCAGTTAAGCAAAAGGATCAAAGAGAGCAAATGGAACCAGAATTTTAACTCAAGGCACAAATGATCTTATGCAGAGATTTACCATATTTTTTGGACTATAAGACACACCGGTGTATAAGACACCAAGATTTCAAAGAGGTAAGTAAGAAAAAAATGTTTTTGTCCTGTGCGGCCCCCAGGAGCACTCTGCAAGCTACAGCAGGACTGGGGGAAGGCAAAAACACACCTGTTTTTATAAAAAAAAATGGGCGGAAAACAGGCCTTTTCTCAAAAATTGATGCTTTCTTGCCTTCCCCCAGCCCTGCTGAAGTTTGCAGAGTGCTTCTGGGGGCTGGGAGAAGGCAAAAACGCCTCAGTTTTTGTGAAAACCAGCCCATTTTTTTGCAAAAATGGGATGTGGGGGTGGGTTTTGGGAGGCCATAAATGGCTGTATTCGGTGTATAAGACACACCAACATTTCCATGCTTTTTGGGGGAGGCGGGGGGGGGGGGAAGGTGCATCTTATTCTCCAAAAAATACGGTAGTTCTCTTGAGAAGTCCATAATGGGTGAAATGTAGAAGGAAAGAAGATGACTAGGAGCAGAGTGGGTAGACCTAATTGTAGCAGCAGCTAAGTACACATTGAGTTACTTCAAAGACCAACATGAACCCAGGAGAAAGTCTGTTGATGTAGTTACTCAAAGAACATTAGCACTTAATCAATCTTGATGGTGAATAGATGGTTACAGTGACTGGTTATCCCCATGGATTCACCCAATAAATTCCCTTGAGGGCATGGTTAGTTGTTATGGAATGGGTCAACCTTTCTAGGAGGATCCTGGAGTCAGTTGGCAGAATTTCCAGAGATGCAAGGCCAAAGGTTCTCCTTCTTGGGAACCTAGAATGGAATCTCTTTTTGAGTCCTCTTTGTTTATCTTTGGATTTTCGGTAGCTGAGTCACAAATTACCATCACTAAAGTTTCTCTTCATTTGGAGTCTTTGCTGTTTTTTTGTAAGTGCTGGCAGAAACCAAGTCTGAAAGCACTAAGCGGGCAGTTCTCTTGCAACCAGGGATCCTCAGGGAGATCTGAACGGGTTGAGGATCAATGCCACTGCTTTTCCAAATGTTGATCAGCTCTTTTTCTTGGCATATGGGGTATAATCACAGGGTCAGTTGAGTTTAGGTCTTCCCAGGACATGAATGGCGAGCTGAGTGAAGTTATTTTAATCTTATACATGACTGGGTTTGTTTTGGGTTGAACGGAATCTTGCCAAATTTAGTCAGTTGGATCAATTAATCCTTTGGGTGTGTAGCCACATTTGATTCCCTCATTGACCCAGTTAAGTGTGTTGTGGAAAAAGAGCCAAGGTAATGTCTTGTTAGAAAAATATATATAATATTTTTCTGACCTTCCCATGGCTTCTGGAAAATGTCACTAACAGGATATGGAGCAATAACCTTCCTTTATTGTTACCCTGACTTCTGAGTCTTAAATTGTTGGAAGAAATGTCCTTCTGGGTTCAGTTCCAAGTGGGGAAAACGACACTGGAAACATGGAGGCTGCTTGGAAAGATGGTTTTAATGGTGGACAGGACCACATGGCTTGAGGTCCTGGGGAAAAGGAGGGTCACATGCTTCAAGATGTTGGGTGAAGAAGGAAAAGGGACCAAGATGTGGAAAGTCCCTGGTTTTATGCACTCCGCTCCTGGGCAAGAAATGCACTTTGATTGCCTGTCAGATTCCCATGGGGCCCTGCAGGGGCAACTCTGTAGGCTGTGTTTTTAGTTTGGTTGAGCCTGCCTTAATCCCATCACCCTGGAGCTGAATTGGGGGAGATCTTTGTTATGTAGAATAGACTGGCTCAGGCCTTTTAATGGCCCATTGACAAAGGTGGGGGTTATTAAGAGTGAGTCTGTTTCCTGCCTAAAACATGTTTCTTCCTATTCATTCCAATGAAGGTGGGACAGGTTAATGTAACTGGGATGAGACAGTTCTTTAGGTATTCATGTCCCGTGTCATGAAGGGCTTTAAAGATGATGATCAACACTTTGAACTGAACCTGGAAGCACACCAGCTCCCAATGCTGCTTGTGCAGCAAAGGTATTATATGTGCCACCCTCTCTCCAGGAAGTGCCCAGTAATCCATGCACTTTGACAGCAGGAGAGTTCTGGCAAGGCTCCAGCCTTTTTTGTTGGCCAAGCAGGCAACAGTAGGCATAGGTTGGTCAATGCAGTCAATACAATTCTTTTGTATACAATCATTTGGGTGATCTGTTCTCAGCTCCAAGTCTAGGAAATGAATGCTCTTATGATCTGGCTTCTTTTTTCAAGCCACTCCTTTTTCATCTTAGAGAACTAGATATGGAAAACAGTCAGGGATTGAGGTTTGGTATTTCCAGAATATGGGTGGATCAAGTTAGCCCTGGGTAAGACTGGTCTTTTTAAAGGAAAGTTTATTTCCCTAGGGTTAATGCCATGAAGGCCATTGGCCAATTCCAGTGTGCAAGAGAAGCAGCTAGAATGATAACAGTCGAGGTAGCTGTGGTGGTTTATTGTCTTTCTCACTTTTTGGTGCTCCCTGGTGCCCAAAAGGTTGGGGAGACACTACTATATAGGCTACAGTAGCTTCATTGGCTACCAATGTGCTTCCATGTCTGATTGAAAATGCTGGCTATCACTTATAGAGCCCAACATAACTTGGTTCTCAAATACTTATTTCTCCCACCAAGTTTCAACTTGTCCTGATAACTTAGAAATGGCTTCACCACGAGTGTGCTGAGGACACTCTTCTGGGACTTCCCACATGCTTCTGGGGTAAATGGTGCCCCTAACTTTCTGGCTTTTTAGATGACACTGAAGAACCATCTTATTTTGCAAAGTGTCTGTGCACAAATGGGAATAATACTGCCTTCAAATAGATGTTTCTTGTGGGAAATTATCTCAATTTCTATTTATTAATTGTATGCATCATAGCAAATGTCCTTGAGTCTTGTGAAGCAGATGGCATGTAAAATTTTATGTAAATAAAATAAGCCAAAGCCAAACAAACCAAACTGTGTTCATTCAACATTGCTTCAGTTATTGATTATGATATTATGCTCATTTTGCTGTCATAATATCCTTAGCCAAATGATGCCTTCACCCAACACTTCGGTTAGTTGCATCTATTTTTTTAAACCTAGCCTATTTGGTTAGTTAGTATGATGAACCCCAAATAAAATGTAATAACTAAGTTAAACATGCTGTGCAAATACAGCCATGATATCTTAGTGCGTTAACTAGGTACTCTGTTATAATTGTGTTTTGAGTTAGTATATTGTGTAAACACAACCACAATAATTTTATGATGATGATGATTGGTTAATCTTTGGTGAGATTCACAGCCTTTGGGGCTGGTTCATAGCTCAACAGCTCAAGTCCTAACTAAGGACCTAGGAACTGTTAAGGTAATGTCAGAGGATATAAGCTGTTCCAAATAGGATGGTTTTTTTGTAGAATCAGAATGTTCAAGTGCGATAAATTTAGAATTTCCAAATAGTGAGGTAGTCGTTTAGGTATTAATATAATTAAGGTATTATTATATACTTTATTCATTAAACACGAAATTCAGCCAACTGAACATTCAAAAATGCATTACAAATATCAGTGACTGGTGCTAATGGTTGATACGGTTTACTACCAATGTCCTAGGTATCAACCAAGTACCTTCTTAAAAAACAAGATGTTCCGAATAGAGCAGTTTTTTGCAGTTCCACTGGTGTTATTGCAGGAAGCTGCAATTTGTTGATGTCTCTTGTAAAATTCTTGGACATGGTGCCAAGTGCCCCGATGACAATGTCAGTGTTACATGCTTCATCCATAGCCGTGTAGTTTCAATGGCCAGGTTGCGATATTTCATGATTTTTTCTAGTTCTTTTTCTTCAACTCTGGCATCTCCAGGAACAGCAATATTGTAATTGTAATTTAATAAATTTATATGCCGCCCAATCCCATAGGACTCTGGGCAGCTTACAAATACAAGAATAAAATAAAAACTAAAATATAGGGAAAGAGAAAAACAGATTTAAAAACAATACACCATGCACTCAAACCTAGATGGGGCTGGACCTCATTTATGGGGTCAGCAGCCCTAGGCCTGCCGCAACAGCCAGGTTTTCGTGGCTTTTCGGAAGGCCGAGAGAGTGGGAAGGGTCCGGATCTCTGCGGGTAGATCGTTCCACAGGGCCAGAGCAGCTACGGAGAAGGCCCTCCCCCGGGGGGGTCACCAGCCGGCATTGCCCGGTCGACGGTACTCGGAGGAGGCCCAGCCTATAAGATCTTATCAGCTGTTGGGAGGTATGTGGCAGGAGGCGGTCTCGCAGATAGCCAGGTCCTAGGCCATGTAGGGCTTTAAAGGTAATAACCAGCACCTTGAAGCACGTCCGGAGACCGATAGGAAGCCAGTGCAGCTCGCGGAGGACAGGTGTAACATGGGTGTAACTAGGTACACCCGATATCGCTCGTGCGACTGCATTCTGGACCAACTGTAGTCTCCGAACACTCTTCAAGGGCAGCCCCATGTAGAGCGCATTGCAGTAATCAAGCCTTGAGGTGACGAGGGCAGTCGTTGCAGAAGGATACCATGGTTGATGGTATCGAAGGCCGCCGAGAGGTCAAGCAGCACCAGGATAGAGGAATGTCCTCTATCCCTGGCCTGCCAGAGATCATCGGTCAGCACAACCAAAGCAGTTTCGGTGGAGTAACCAGGCCTGAAACTGGACTGAAAGGGGTCT
Organism: Thamnophis elegans; assembly: GCF_009769535.1. NCBI lineage: Eukaryota > Metazoa > Chordata > Lepidosauria > Squamata > Natricidae > Thamnophis > Thamnophis elegans. Next base: position 25,566,360 of record NC_045552.1, read on the forward strand.
AGATAATCTGCTTCATCCAAGATCCGTCGGAGTTGAAAGGCCACCACCTTCTCAACAACCTTCCCTACAAAAGGGAGGTTGGAGACTGGATGGTAGTTTTTAAGGGTAGCTGGGTCCAGAGAAGGCTTCTTAAGGAGGGGTCTTACCACCGCATCCTTTAGAGGCTGCGGGAAAGATCCCTCCTGTAGAGAGGTGTTAACAATCCTCTGGAGCCAGCCTCGTGTAACCTCCCTGCTGGTCGAAACCAGCCAGGAGGGGCACGGGTCCAGTAAACAGGTGGAGGCACTCACCGCTCCCATGGCCTTGTCCACTTCATCACGAGTAACAAGCTGGAACTCGCTCCAAGAAATCCGATCAAGGCCCACCCTCGGCATCTCTCCACTGTCCAAGTGGAGTCCAGGTCCGTCCGAATCTGAGCGACTTTGTCCGACAGAAACTGAACAAATTCCTCAGCTCTTCCCTGTAAGGGTTCCCCCGCATCCCTCCCTTTCAGGAGGGAGCAGGTTATCCTAAACAGGGCGGCGAGATTCTGCAGATGCAATAAGAGCGGAAAAATGAGTACATTTTGCCACCCGTATCGCCAGTAAATAAGTCCTAATAAAGGCTCTTAGTTGTGTTCGGTCAGATTCGGAGTTACTGGCCCTCCAACGTCACTCTAGGCATCTCTTTTGGTGCTTCATCTCCCGGAGTTCCTCGGTAAACCAAGGAGCCCTCCTGAATCCACTGCTGCGGAGAGGCCGCAAAGGCGCAATCCGGTCAAGAGCCCCAGCCGCCGCTGTATTCCAAGCAGCGACCAAGGACTCTGTCAGATTGTGGGCAAGGGAGTCAGGTATCTCTCCAAGCTCCGTCTGAAATCCCAATGGGTCCATCAGGCGCCTGGGGCGGAACCATTTAATCGGCTCCACCTCCCTGCAGTGGGGGAGTAGTTTCCGAAAATCAAGCCTCAGTAGGAAGTGATCTGACCATGACAAGGGCGAGATCTCTATGCCCTTCAGTTCCAGATCACATCTCCACTGCCCCAAGAGAAACACGAGGTTGAGCATATATCCCGCTGTAGGAGTTGGACCCTGAATTACCTGGGTCAAGTCCATGGTTGTCATGGAAGCCATGAACTCCTGCGCCCCATCAGAGCGTTCACCGAGAGATGGCAGGTTGAAATCCCCCAGTACTATCAGTCTGGGGAATTCAACCGCCAGTCCGGCTACTGACTCTAGGAGCGCAGGCAGGGCTGTTGTAACGCAGCTGGGAGGTAGGTACATTAGAAACAAGCCCACTTGACCCCCTAGGTCCAGCTTCACCAGAAGAGACTCACACCCGACAGTCTCCAGAGCAGGGATCCCATGAGGGACTAATGATTCTCGGATGATAGCTGCCACTCCCCCACCCCTTTCTGGTGTCGTGGTTGGTGGAGCACCTGAAACCCTTCTGGGCACATTTCTGAGAGGGGCACTCCTCTCTCATGGCCCAGCCAGGTTTCAGTAATACATGCCAGATCTGCCCCCTCATCTATTAAGAGGAGGGGAGCTTTATGAATCACAGACCTGGCATTTAGCACCAGCAACTTGAGACCAGGGCCCTGACATCTCTTGCCACCTGGTCCTTGAGTTGAGCTATCAGGGCCGAAACGAGGGATCGCTGTGACGTAGCAAACCCTCCTTCCCCGGTAATGGCCAACCCTGGAGCTCCCGTCGTATCTGCCTCTCCCAAACGTAACCAGGATGCTCCGTGCTGTCCCAATGCCCATAGACCCCTCCTCCCCTCCCACGGCCCCTGCTGTCCTTGGCAGGCCATTTACACCATGCACTCTGGGCCGAGAGGCGGGTTTGGGCCCTCATCCACTTCTGCATTCAGTGGAGGGGGCTCCAGGCCACACTCTCGATCCCCTCATATATACCAAACAGCCATTCTCAACATGCATACCCCACTATAACATTAAAAGATAGGTATAATAAAACAGGGCATAAAAGTTAAAATTAATTAAAAAGTGGGATCATTCGCTAGCATACATACAACAAACATTCCACATACAAGACGGTTCGTGCAGGTCTTAATAGTTGTGCAGATGACTCTTAGAGTTTGAAATGGTTGAGAACCAGCGGTGGTCTACAGGTGGCATACAGGAGAATGTCTCGTCTTCCCCCTCTCCTGTAGGCTTGGGAAGGTCCAAAGTCCGGGGTGGCTGAGGCAGATCAAAGAAGGGGGGGGGGTGGTGCAACAGTTGAAGAAACGCTAAGTCCCCACCCATATTTCCGCCATCTTCCGTCACTCCTTCCGCAGAACAAATGCACCATAAATACACCACGGGGCAAACTGTGGGTGTTACCAACATGTCAGAGGGCTTTGCCACTCGTTGTAAATGCCCCCACCCGTCCAAAGTCCAAGGCGCCGTCATAAGGTGAATCAAGCGGGCGCTATCCGAGATGGTATTCCAGGGGCAGTGGCGGGTGGCAATGATCGAAGCAAATGGGGCTGAGGTGGCGAGTCCAGGAGCCCCGAGGTTGCGGTTGGGAGAGGCCAGGTGTTGAGAGGCCAAGATAGAGGAAAGCCAGATGTTAGGCAGGAGAAGCAGGAGGAGGCCCCACAGCAGCGAGGGCAGGCAAAGGAAAAAGCTCGCTAAAAGGGAAAAATCTAATCCCGCAGAGAGTGGAGGAAAGAGGAGGCAGCGCTGACGAGGAGGCCGAGCCAAATGGAGAGGGTAGAGGGCGTCCGGAAGGGCCACAGCGGCGGCAAGCACAGCCAGCCGCCCGATTCACCCAGCCCCGGCAGCAGCACAGATCGATCACCCCCTCTCCGGGGCGACGACAGTCAAACCAGGTCCCCCAAGGCTCACCAAGTCGAGCAGACAGAGTCAGCAGACTTCGCAACCACCGAGAATAGATGGAAAACGCCGTCATCAGCGCGGCACCGCCATCTTCACCACCGAGCAGCGTAGGTAATCCGAAAGCCGCTGAAGGTTGCGTGGTCCGGGGCCGCCCGAGAGTGGCGACCCCCTGAGATATCTGGTCTCCTCAGGTCCCCTGAATTTCAGTCATCCCCAGGGACCTTTTCTGGATGGTTATGCAGTTGGTTCTAAGAATTTTCCAGCGCTTTTTCGCCGAATTAATGCAGCGTAAAAAAGCCTGGCAGCCATTCCAAACTCGCACACGCGCAGTTTATCAATAAACTGTACACTTCGACCCTCTACAACTGTGATATATGGCGTGTTGTGTTCCAAATGACGATCCGTTTGTATTTGAAAGTCCCACAAGATCTTTACCTTCTCATTTTTGATAACTTTTTCCACTTTATGTTCCCATGACTTTCTGGATACAGGTAAATCATATTTTTTATATAATGACTAGTGGATTAATTTAGCAATTCGACCATGTCTAGCTTTGTAATCTGTTTGTGCGATTTTGCTGCATTCACATATTAAATGTAAAAGAGTTTCGACTTTGTTATTGCAAAGTCGGCAGTTTGGGTTGTCAGTGGATTTTTGTACCTTTGCTTTCATGGCATTAGTCTGAAGTGCTTGTCCTTGAGCAGCCAGTATTAAACCTTTCGTTTCTTTCTCTCTCCTTCCTTCCTTCCTTCCTCCTCCTCCTCCTCCTCCTCCTCTTCTTAATTTTATTTGCCACCTATCTCACCATGGCCACTCTGGGCAACGCAATATAAAAAATGAAGAAATAAAAAGGAAGATTAAACGAAATGAAAGCAAAATAATAGAATAAAAAAGGAGACTGAAAACAAAGAAAATACATATGGCTAGTAAAAAAAGATGGACATGTGGGGAGCAAAGGGGGATGGGTGGAATCTGCTGTCAATCTAGCACCACCTCCAGAGCTGAACTCCTCTATTGGGTCCCCATGCCAATTTGCAGAGTCAGATTTTCAGGCTATGGTGGAGGGATAAGAGGTGGTGGCAGATCTTATGTTGTAGGGCAGGATGTTCCAAAAGACGAGTTCTGTGGGTGCGAAGGCTTTTCTTCTGGATCCAATAGGAGTTTTCCTTTGTCCTTTGATTGCCAATCTGATGCTAATACAGGTAGTCCTCAAATTACAGCCATTTGTTTAGGAACTATTCAAAGTTACAACAGCACTGAAGAAAGTGACTTATAACCAGTTCTTGAACTTGCAGCTATTGTAGCATCTCCAGTCATGAAAACAAAAATCAGATGCAAGGCAACTGGCAGGGATTTGCAACGATTGCAGTGTCCCGGGGTCACAGGAATGTTATTTCCCACATTCCCAGTTGGCTTTCCACGAGGAAGACGGAGAAAGCTGGATTCGCTTAACAACCGTCTTTTTGCTGAACAGCTGCAATGATTCACTTAACAATATGGCAAAAAAGGTTATAAAGTGGAGCATGATTCACTAAACAATCTCTTTCATTAGCAATGGGAATTTTGGTTCCAATTTTGGTCCCACGTCAAAGACTATTTAATTCCATTCCTGGAGTTACTGTATGGCAATATGTTTTCTGGTTTCTTCCTTAACTAAAGTGTCCTCCCACCTCCCAAGACAAATGGGGAGCGAAGTAGATTAGGTGTGTGTGCAGTGCTCGTTCCCAGCCCAGGATTTTGGGGGAGCCTCTTGACAGGGACTCTGCACCGGGCTGGTAAACCCAGCAGCAACAGAGTGGACAGTATTCAACTACAGCAAGAGTCCCCAAACTTGGCAACTTTTAAGACTTGTGGACTTCAACTCCCAGAATTCTCCAGCCAGCTGGGAGTTGAAGTCCACAAGTTTTAAAATTGCCAAGTTTGAAAACCTCTGAATTACAGTATCTGCGGATCCATGTCCACCCTAACTACACTTCCCACAATTCCACAGAAGCGGCAAGAAAAAAAATATCTCGTCCTTTGGTGAATTCTCGCGGTAACCTACACTTCCGAGAGAATGGAGACGCAAACGAAGTTGGAACGTCGCACCTGCGCATTAGCTGAAAGTCACGAACAGAGGGAAGGGGGCGGGGCTTGCCGTTCTCCTCAGTCTCGGCCTCGCCGCCATCTTGTTTCGCCGCCACTTTCGCGCTCGCTCCGTTCCCTCACATCCCCGCCCCCTCCCGCTCGTTTCGGTGGGAAGCGCCCGTGCTGCGGCTAAACCACTGGCACTCTCCACTGCAGCCGAAGCGCGACGTGAGCCACGGACTCGGAGCTGGACGGTGAGTTTAAAGCAGGGCGAAGGAAGGCTCCGCGGTGGAGTGGCGGTTGGGCTTCTCTTTCCCTTCCCCCTTCTCCCGTCGCCGCCATTCACCCTGCCCTTCCTACTGATTGGCTGGAATGGCCCCCCGCTGTCGTTCCTGATTGGCCGCCGGCGGGGTAGACGAATGGGCGGAACTGTCGTTAGGCCATTGGGTAAAGGTTGTGGGCGGACCGTGGAGGAAACAAGCGTACAACGGAAAGAGCCTTCCCCCCGCCCCTCTCTCCCAAGCCCCGAGGCGGACATCGGAAAGGGCGGGGCTTGTGACCATGGGTAATTTACCATAGAGGAGTGCAGAGAGGCCGGCAGGGCTCAGTGGGAGGCGGGGCTTAAGTGGAAGGAACCTGAATTTCTCTTGGGTTCTAAACAGCTAAGAAAATCTGAATTCTGGCTGGTCTCAGATGTTGCCCCGAGCCGTTAATCTGTGCTTGTATGGGTATTGCATGAGCCCCAGTGATGTAGTTTATTTTTATGTATTTATTTTATTTAGTTTGTCAAACATGTAAAACAGGGCTGTCCAAACTTAGAAACTTTAAGGCTTGTGGACTTCAGATGAAGTTTACAAGCATGGCTGGCTGGGGAATTCTGGGAGTTGAAGTCCGCAAGTCTTAAAGTTCCTAAGTTTGGACACCCCTGATGTAAAAGCTATCAGGCATAAGTATAAACATAAATATGAACACAGGAAATGGGTACGAAGAAATGGGGACAGCGGGACAGGGACAGTAGGCATACTAGTGCATTTATGCACGCCCCCTTACAGACCTTTTAGGAATGGGGTGAAGTCCCCGTAGACAGTTTAAGATTAAAGTTATGGGAGTTCGAGGATGTAACAATAGAGTCAGGTAGTGCATTCCAAGCATTGTGGCTGAAGTAGTATTTTTTGCAATAGCATTTGTAGTGGTTTATGTTAAGTTTGTATCTATTGTTTGCTTGTGGATTATTGAGGTTGAAGCTGAAGTATGCATTGACAGGTAAGACATTGTAGCAGATAATTTTGTGTATTACGTTTAGGTCAGACCATAGTTCTAGGTTGTCCAAGCCCAAAATTTCAAGCCTGGTGGAATAAGGTATTTTGTTGTGAGCAGAGGAGTGGAGGACTCTTCTCGTGAAATATCTCTGGACTCTCCATTGTATTAATATCCGATATACAGTGTGGATTCCAGACAGACGATTGGTCTGGCAAAGGTTCTGTATGCTCTAATTTGCAGTACAATAAGAAGCTTCACAAGATTAGGTTGACCACTCTTTCATTCAGTAAACTATGATTCATTTAATCATGGTAAGCTTTTTGTGCATGCTCACTACCTGAAGAAGGAGGCAAAGTGTGGGTTTCATCTCTTGGAATTGCATGACTCTCAGGAAGAACTGGCGGTGTTGATTGAAACTCATATTGATCACCGGTCTTGAAAACCCCTTACTTCCTATAGCTGATTGGGATTAGAAGAAAGGTATATAGAATGCAAAAAAAAATAAAATTTTTTTTAAATCTCTGTGCTCCGTTGCTCCAGTTTCTGCGGTTACATTCTGATTATTGAAGTAGTTTATATCACATTTTTCTGTTGGAAAAGCACTGATTATTTCAGAAAATAATGCCAATTGTAACTTGCAATAAGAGGACGCAATGGCTCAGTGGCTAAAACACTGAGCTTGTTGATCAGAAAGGTTGGCACTTCAGAAGTTCGAATCCCTGGTGCTGTGTAACAGAGTGAGCTCCGGTTACTTGTCCCAGCTTCTGCCAATCTAGCAGTTCGAAAGCATGTAAAAATGCAAGTAGAAAAAGAGGAACCACCTTTCGTGGGAAGGTAACAGTGTTCTGTGAGCCTTCTGCATTTAGTCATGCTGGCCACATGACCATGAAGATGTCGGACAGCGCTGGCTCTTTGACTTTGAAACAGAGATGAGCACTGCTCCCTAGAGTTAGGAATGACTAACACATATGGGCGAGGGAAACCTTTATCTTTACCTTTTATATAGAATGCACACACACACAAAAGATTTAAATCTCTGTGCTTTGTTGCTCCAGTTTCTGCGGTTACATTCTGATTATTGAAGTAGTTTATATCATGTTTTTCTGTTGGAAAAGTAATGATTATTTCAGAAAATAATGCCAGTTGCAACTGGCAATACTGTGGAACCATGAATTCTACCTCAAAGAATTGTGTCTCCAAGGAATTAAAATTATATTTGAAGCCCCAAAGTTTGTTCTTTTCTGCCTAGTTAATTGTGATGTTTGTTGAAGTTGATTGGTTTTGTTGACTTGTTGTGAGCTGTTTACCTTGATTATGTATTATTGTCTGTTGACTTCCATTGCTGTCTCAGTTGTCACTTGTTTAAATTGTAAACTGTCTAAACTGCAACTATTTAGCAAACCTATATAGTAGAAAAGTGTCATTTAAAGATATCCAAACCTGCTTGGATTTGTTGCATGCCTAGTAGGATACAATGTCCAAAAGATACTGTTTCTTACAAGAAAGTATACAACTTTTCTTAATGGATTTCCGTTGAACAAAGGAAAATCCAAGTCATAAGGAAAGAGGGTTTAGTGTAGTTATTACAGTGCTGATCTAGAAACTATGAGACCATGAGTTTTAATTGTCCTTTAGACAAGAAAGCCAGTTTTAAAAGTTAGGTTTTGAGCTAGTCACACTCACTGAGCCCAACCTACTTCCCAGTACTGTTGTAGGGGAAATAAGAGACAATAATTAATTGGATGCTTTGAGTTATACAAAATAAAAGTGAGATGTGAATCTAAAAGTAAAAGTCTTTAACAGAAAAAATGAGCAATTTGAATTGGATTCAGTAACAAATTTGAATTTGCTTCATAAATACCTTAAGTATATGTCAGCTAACTTTGCAGAAATTACATTTTAGCTTGATTCTAGTTTTTAAACACTTCTAAATACATAATTTATGTATCTACCAAGACCACTTTTGAATAGCTACCCTAAAGCAGAATTGGGAAACGCTCTGATTTCTTAACTCCCTTTGGTCTTAGCATACTATAAGCAGCAGCCCCCAACCATTTGGGAACCAGGAACTGGTTCTGTGTAGAGGTTTTTCTGCAGAACTGAAGGGGCGTGATTTTGTGTGCTGTTTGTATCCCATGGATGGGGCTTCACTTGTTTGCACAGCCTGGTTTCTGGCATCTACTTATCAGTTCAAGAATTTCATAACTCTAAGTCAAGAGTTTCTGTTCTGTGCTGAAGAAAATAATGCTTCTTATTGATAATGCACATAGTTCAGTTTGTTGGAAACTTTCAAGGTATTCCAAAATTCTTCTGGATCCATTTGTCTTGGAGAGTGATAGTTTCCCATCCTTCATTTCATCAGTTGCATAGAATGGCTTGACAGATGTGGGATTTAATTTCATTTGGGGAGGTGAGGGAGAGAAGAATGAAGGGAAAGACATGGCAGTTACCTAGATGCATCTCATAAGAGCTTATGCTTAATTTTTTAAAATTAAATATTTATTTAAATTTACTGGCCGTCCAACTCCAGTGGACTCTGGGCAGCATACAAAACTAGGGAAAACATAAAAACAGATAATATTGACTCATGCAGCCAGCGCAGGCTAAAATAATCTGATGGCAAAAACAATAAAAAAATATGGGCCATTGATCAAATAATATCAAATCTGCCTGGCAGCGAGTTCAGCTCTTGTAGTAGTGGTGAAACATAACTTCCTCTTTCCCTTTTCTTCTTAATACAGCTGTATACTAATCACAATTAAAGATAATACGAGATTTATTTCCAATTAAACATACATTGAATTGTGTTCTAATTCAAAAGCCTTTTTTCTCCTAGGTGCTGCTTGGAATATCCAAGCATGGGTTAACTTCAGCTTGCTGCCCAAGGACTGAGTTCAAATCTTTGTGTAGCCACGCCTCCTGTTCCCCACAGAGGCTCAGTTTTAAAAACTCAGTCGCCCTAAAAGGATGCAGTTGGGGAGTTCCAGTCCTTGAACAGCAAATTGGACTCTCCAAGTAGTTAGTGTAGCCTTTTTCTTATTTTTGTGTTTAGCATATAGTGTTAGGATTCTTTAAAAATTCACTGGATAAAGATTCACACTTAATTAAAGTGCAGGACAGGTGCTCGGAGTGCGGCTGCCTTCCGCGACCACCGCAGTTGAGGCACCACCGGGAGGCTCATCAGCGGCTGCTGGCGAGCTCTGAGGGCAGGTAGGCAAGTAGGGATCCCTCCGAGTTTGCTGCCGGCGCTCAAAATTTAGAATGGAGCCTCTACTGAGCTCTCTGAACTGCCAGCAGCTCCCCGTGCGCTCCGTAGCTTGCAGTGGCCATTTTGGACAGAAAAAAGTGCACGCTTTATTCTCAAGCTGTTAGCTTTGCCACAACCTGGTTTCCACAGCAGATCGCCGCTGGAAGGACTTCTTAATTTGGGATCTCGCTCTGGGTCTCCAGGCAGGTCTCCCCCTCCCCAGGAAGACTATTGAAAGCAGCTGCAAGGAGTTTGGTTTCCTCGGGCCATTCCTTGCTTTACCACTGCGCAAATCTGCAGCGCCTTTGGACTTCCATTTTGGCGCCAAAACATTGCTGACTGTTACTGATCCCGGCAAGGCCCCATTTTTCTCAGAACTTGGACTGAATTAAAGGGGCGTACTTCCAGAACTATTGCATTACTGGTATTTTCATATCTATAGCTCTGACTAAGAAAGAAGTGTACCATGGCCAGCAAGAACATGTCTGAAGCTAGGGATCAAACTGAACCTCCTGCTAACAAACGCGGCAGGCCCAACCCCGCTGCTAAGGGGGACAGTGCAGGCTGCCCTGCAAAAGGGAAACAGCCCCAAACCAAGAAAGTCTCGAAAGCTGCAGAAAAGTTGGCTGAAAGGAGACAGAAGGCCCTGGAGAGATCATTTCAAAAGGCAGTTAGTGCCCAGGGACAAACTGTGCAAGCCAGGGAACAACCTCTACCACCAGTTTCTACAGACATTCCCTTGGTGGAGGCTCCACGGGAGGGCTCCCCATCTCTGGCAGACGATGGGGATTTTGGATTCTCTCTCAACCCTTCCAGGGCTTCCTCCAGGTCTCTTATTTCCTCTCTGGAGGAGGTAGACATGGAAAAGGCCTGTTCTCTAATGGGGTAAGAGGCTCCTCCCACTGGCCCTAATGCTGGGGAGGCTCCTGAGTTATCGCAAGCAATGCAGCAGGTGGTTCAACGGGCAATATCATAGGGGATTGCTAATGGCATCCAACAACTGGGTTTATCCTTGCCCCTCTTGAGCAAAGCCAAAGCCAGAGGGCAGAACACTGGAGTTTTCCCTCAACCCTCCGGGGCCTCCCCTCCTCCTTCCTCAGCGGCAGTGAGGTGTCTGATGAGGAGGAGGGTGGTCAGGATGCCCCTGATCTGTCGGAGGATGAGAATCCGGCCCCCGACGCCCCTGCATTTTCTGCCTTATTTAAGCCTACAAAGTTCAAGGCCATTCTGACCAAGGCTAGGGCTTCGTCCATTCAAATGGGACTTTCCGCCCAATGTGATAAGAATACCACTGATCAGGGTAACAAGGAGACTGACTATAGGACCAGGGGATCTAGGCGCAGGCCTCTTTAAGGAAATCACTCCTCAGGAGTTGGTTCCAGTGCCACAGCTGTTCCTGGATATCATCCAGCGACAATGGGTTCAACCTGGGTCATTGGCCAATCCTAGTGGGGTGGATAAGAAGCTCTACTCGGTAGAGACCGCCATGGTCTCTTGAAGCTTCCCCAAGTGGATGATCCCATAGTGGCACTGACCTTCACTTCTGCCCTCCCAGGGCAGACCTACTGGAAGGTCTGAAAGCGGACGACAAAAAGGTGGAGAAGGCTTGTCATAAAACTCACATGGCCACTGCGTTGGGCCATGAAGGCCTTCTTCTCCTCTTCCTACTTCAGCAGGGCAGCACTATTTTGGCTTCGCAAGCTATTAGCCAACCTCCCTGCTGGGGATATTGGGTCATGCCAAGACGTGAACAAGATCATTGCAGCGGTCAAGTACTCGGCCGACGCTTCACTTAACGCCACCAAATTTTCATCAAGGGCTATGGCTTCAAATGTGACCACCTGCTGCTTGCTGTGGCTATGCAACTGGCAGGCAGACATGAAGGCTAAGTGGAAGTTGGCGTCGGCACCCTTCAAGTTTGGCAAGCTATTTGGGGAGGTCTTGGACTCTGTCCTGGTTGAGTCCAAGGACAAACAGAAGTTTTTACCAGCGGTCACCAAGAAACCAGACCGCAAAGGTCGGCCCTATTTTCATAGGCAGTCCTTTCGGAACAAAGACTCCCCTTCCACCTTTGCCAGCTTTGCCAGGTCCTATTTCCAATAACAGGACTGCCCTCAAGATAGGGCATCCTTCAGGGACAGACCCAGGCAGCAGGGGAACCACAGGTCCTTTCAAGGGAGGTTCTCCAACCGCTCCTTTCGCAGATCCAAGTGACCGTCACTGGTCCCCTCCCATCGGAGGTCGGCTACAGCTTTACACTGGCCAGTGGGAGGAGACAACGATGGACGCTTGGATACTGAACACCATTCGTCACGGTCTCACCTTAGACTTCTTATCCCTTCCTCCTCAGTCCTTCATTCGTTGCCCCATCCCAAAGTCGTCCCACAAGCAAACAAATGATGCAGGCAGACATCCAGCATCTACTGGACATAGCGGCCAAAGAGCAGGTGCCCTGAGGTCAGGAAAGTAGGGGATTCTACTCGATCCTCTTTCTGGTTCCCAAAGCTTCGGGAGGGTGAGAGCCATTCTGGACCTCAAGAAACTCAACATCCACCTAGCATACAAGCGCTTCAAGATGCAGTCCCTCCAGACCATCTTGGGTTGCATCAGGCAGGGTGACTTCCTGACTTCAATTGACCTGAAGGAAGCGTACCTGCATGTTCCCATTCATCCAGCACATCGCAAGTTCCTGAGGTTCCAGTTTGCAAACCAACATTATCAATACGGCCTGTTGTTGGTCCCCAGGACTTTCACCATGCTCCTGGCTGCTGTCGCTGCACACCTCAGGACTCATCCGATGAGGATTGTCTGCTACCTGGATGACATCCTGTTAATGTTGGTGTCCAGACAGAGGGCGCGCCAGGCTCTCGATACCACCGTCCACACACTACAGCAACATAGGTTCTCCGTCAAACTGGAGAAGAGCCATTTGGAACCTACCTCCAGGATTCAACACCTGGACACTGTGATCGACTCCAGAACTTGCAGAGTCTTCCTCACGCAGGCCAGCAACTCCAAGAGGGTGGTCAGCGTTCCCCTAAGAGTGGTTCGGTCGCTCGGGTGGTGGCAATCCCCAGCACTAGTGAGGGGATCCCTCTTCAAGGAACCAGAGCGCCTGGTCATAACAACAGACGCCAGCTTATACAGCTGGGGTGCTCACCTACAGACTCATGTGATGCAAGGCAGGTGGCCGCAGACGGAGCTCGCCCACAATATAAATTGGCTGGAACTCAGAGCCGGAAGACTTGCCCTGCGCCACTTCCATTGAGGGCCGTCATGTCCTCATTCTGACGGACAACGTCGCCACCAAGGCTTACATCAATCATCAGGGTGGCACTCAATCAACAGCCCTGATGTCAGAGGCAGAAGCGTTGGGGCGTTGGACAGAACGCCACCTCGAGTCCTTGCGGGCGGACTACATCTCCGGGGGGAACAATGTGACGGCGGACTGGCTGAGCAGAACGACCATCAGCAACTCGGAGTGGCAGCTTCATCCATCTCTGTTCCACCAGCTGACGCAGAGGTTTGGTCTCCTGGTTCTAGACCTATTTGCCAGTCCTGAGAATGCTCAGCTCCCCCGGTTTATTTCAAGTTTACACTGCCCCGACGCGGAAGGGACGGATGCTCTTCAGTGCTGCTGGCCCCCGGGACTGCTATATGCATTTCCACCCCTCCCACTGATACCTCAGGTGATCAGGAAAATGCTACTGGAGGGGGTTGAGGTATTGTTCATGGCTCTGCACTGGCCACAGAGGTCCTGGTTCGCCGACCTTGTCAGTCTGTCGGTGACCAAGCATTGGCACATTCCTCAGGAGCAGATTTCCCTCTACCGGGGGGGCCATTCCTCACCCAGACCCTCGATGGTTTCAACTGGCTGTGTGGCACTTGAGGGGGAGCTCCTGAGGCAGGACAACTTCTCTGACAGAGTCATCTGCACTATCCAGGTGTCCAGGAGACCTTCCACTGTGTGGATCTATGACGCAACATGGACTTCTTGGTGTCACTCCCATCAAATCATCGCCACAACTGCGACAATTCCACAAATCCTGGATTTCCTACAGGATGGCTTGGACAAGGGTCGTGCCCCCAACACACTTTGGAGGCAGACAGCAGCCCTGGCCACTATCTTGTCCAGAGACGATTCTCAACCGCTCAGCAGACACCCAAGGGTTCACAGCTTCCTGAAGGGGGGTACCAACTTATGCCCTCCGATGGTGCACCGTTACCCAATTTGGGACTTGTCAATTGTCTTGCAGACCCTAACATCACTGCCATTTGAACCTATTCGCTTGGCTAGTCTACGGCATTTGTCGCTCAAAACTGTCTTCCTCATAGCCATTACCTCGGTGCGCAGAATCTCAGAGCTGGCTGCGCTCTCCGTTAGGGAGGACCTTTGTATCGTACATTCGGACAGGGTCATTCTGAGATTGGACCCAGCCTTTTTACTAAAAATTAATAGCTTATTCCACAGAATGCAGGAGGTGATCGTCCCTGACTTTTGCCCGCATCCTAACCATCCCAGGGAGCGGGTCTGGTACAAGCTAGATGTGCGCCATGTTGTGCGGGTGTACAAAAAGAGGACGGCCTCCTTTTGCAAGTCGGAATCATTCTTCGGTTCATTCCAACCTACTTCAATGGGCAGGAAGGTGTCATCTTCCACCATAGTTGCTGGCTGCACGAATGCATAAAATTGGCCTATGAACAACAAGCCAGGTCTGTTCCTCCTTGCATAACAGCACACTCCATGAGGAGCACCGCAACGACAGCCACCTGGGCTATTCAAGCACCCATTGAGGAGATCTGTCGGGTGGCCACTTGGTCCTCGCCGTCTCTGTTCATTCGAAACTACATACTGGACACCTTTGCCTCAGCTGAGGCTTCATTTGGAAGGAGGGTCTTACAGCGGGTCCTTGTTATCCGGGACGTTCTTTCTTCCCACCCTGGGACCACATAGCTTGGGTATGTCCTATGCTTGGACAGTCCAAGCAGCGCCTAGGAGAATGACTGTTGGCTTACCTGAATGGTCGTTCTCCAGGTGCTGCGGGAGTGTCCAACCCCGCCATGGGATTTTTTCTTGGATGGGTGCAGGACCTTGCACCATAAGACACGGACTTTTCCATACAGAAACCTTTGGATCGGATACTTTCATTTTTAAAGCTGAGCCTTTGGGGAACAGGAGGCATGGCTGCACAAAGATTTGAACTGTTTTGGGCAGCAAGCTGAAGTTAACCCATGCTTGGACACTTCTGCAGCGCCTAGAGAACGACCATTCAGGTAAGCCAACAGTCATTTTATCCTTCTGTGCTTTCATGTTTATATATGTCATCCCCAGGTAGGTTCCACTCTTTTAGCTCTCCCTCCCCCCCACTTCATTTCATTCTTGCCTCTCTTCCCATAAGCACTTCTCCTGATCTCTTCCAGTTCTTCGTTCTTCTTTAGAGGTAAGGTTACATCTTGGCTGTAGACCAGATTGCTTGCTTGATACCCATCTTTTGTTTTGCATCAAAACAGAAGAGTTTATTGGGGTGGAAAAAATACTCTGGATATTCCTGTAGTTAATAGTGTCTTCTGACACTGCAGCACCTTTTTGAAGTGTGTATGTGTCCAGCAGGCTTTGTGTACACGGAGAGCTTTATTTTTATACTGTGGTCTAGAGCAATAACGAGTTTTGCCCATAATTTTAAAGCAGGGTTTCTGAATCATTGCAATTTTTAAAATAAATGGACTTCAACTCCCAGAATTCTCCCAGCTAGCATGCCACAGCTATCTGGGAAATTCTCGGAGCTGAGTTCCACCTATCTTAAAGCTGCCAAGGTTTAAACCAAACCTTAGCCTGGTCTTATCACTTTCAAAGTTCATTCTGTTTTCCCTGTGACCATTATCAGCATACTATCTTGTAAAGTGTTATGAACCTGAAATGCATGTAAAAATTACAATTATGTACTGAAGTCAGCACCATGGTTATCTGAATAAGCTACTAAATAAGCTGCTGTGATAGGCTGCAGTAATATTTTCAAAAGGATTTTTTCTGTTAATGACAGTGTCTTACATAGATAATTTCAAGTTTTTAAAAATCTAGTTCACTTAGAAATAGATATTATGTAGGCAATTGTTCAGTTTATCTTCATTTATTCCATTGTTCACTGAGAATTAGTGCTGAATTGGACTGTTGATTGAAATATCACTACTTTCCAAATGTTTGGCTGTTGTATGTCAAACTCATTTGAACTTTTTTCTTTTCTCTCTGCTATTGGAGAATTTAAAATGCTATTTACATAAAATATAATGATCATTTAATAACTCAATACTTAGATAGGAGGTGCAAAGCTCATTTAAAAATTTCAAGAGAAAGTATATGTCAGAACGTGATTAAGCATCAACAAAGGTTGCGGCTAAGTACTGATTCTAGCACAAGCAAAGGACCAGAAAACCTATATGTGGGTATATGCATACTGTTGTATTTATTTAATCATGTTTATGTAGTGCACATTAGAGGTGGAGAGCCTTTGAGAGCTGTATGCAACAAAATGTCATTTTAATGTATGCTGATTAGTGTACATTCAAAGTGAGAATAAAGTTACCGTATTTATCGGCGTATAACACGCAGTTTTAAAACTAAAATTGCAAGCTTAAACCCTGCCTGCGTGTTATACGCCGATACTGCGTGTTATACGCCGGGTCCACTGTTCCCTCATGGCAAGAAACCCCCGCGCAGAGGTTTCTAACTCCCGCGCAGAGGTTTCTTTCAAAGCAAACGTGGGGAAGTCCTTTGCAGGCAGCTAGAACTGGCTGCCTGCAAAGGACCTTCCCAAACTTGTTTCAGCGGCAGCTCTCAGCCTGGCGGCAGCGTCACACAGACTGTGGAAGGAGGGGGAGGAGGAGGGAACCAAAGAGAGCTTTTACCGAGTCTGCGCCCCACAGCCAGGACCGTCCTGGCGCCTCCAGCCGCGTTTCTTCCTGCAAAGCCCTTCGGGCAACCCGAGAGTTCCGCTTGACGCCAGAAGGGCTTTGCAGGAAGAAACGCGGCGTTTCTTCCTGCAAAGCCCTTCTGGCGCCAAAAGGAACTCTCGGGTTGCCCGAAGGGCTTTGCAGGAAGAAACGCGGTTTGAGGCGCAAGGACGGTCCTGGCTGTGGGGCGCAGACCCGGTAAAAGCCTCTCTTTGGTTCCCTTCTCCTCCTCCTCCTCCTCCTCCTCCTCCTTCTTTCTGGAGCCCCTTCCTCAAAGATTTGGTACCAAAGCAATGGCGGTGAGGAAGTTGTGTCTTTTGGATTTTGCACTGTTGTCTTTTCAATGGTTCTCAGACTGGTTGAACCTTTAGCAGCTGGGGTGATATTCTTTACTGTTAAGGTTACAATTGGATGTGTTGGACAAATCTTAAAAGATGAAACTTTTATTAAAACGTTTGACTTAACTAAAAACGTCTTCCTTTTTCTTCTTCTTCTTAAATATGATTTATTTATTTATTTTTACTTCAGAAGTTTGATGACCGTTGTACAAACTAATCCAACCTAAATGTAGAGGAGGAGAAGAGGGGGGGGGATTTAAAAAGAGCAGAGGAAAAAGAAAAGAAAGCATGAAGAAAACATAAAGAAAGGGATGGGAGGGAGGGAAGGAAGGAAGGCACTTTATGTTGAAACAGAAAATATTATATAAGGAAGAAAATGGAAATAACTTTTTGCTCAAAGAGGTGTTTTTTCATTTCATATTTGCCTTTTAAGAGGAGTTAATGTTATAATTCATGTTCTAATGTTATAAATTTTAATCCAACATTAAGTTCCGAGCTTCCAAGTCATTTATTTTTAATGAAAAAATTTTTTACTCAAATTTTTGTGTTAAAATGGGGGGTGCGTGTTATACGCCGGTGCGTGTTATACGCCGATAAATACGGTATTCTAAGTCTAAAAGTGGGACTAGATAACAGCAGATCAGATAGACCTGTTTGGCTGGAAAAGTGGAGATGCTGCTAACATCAGGAAAACAAGGAACATATTTGTACAATCTGCATAAGTCAATTTGGCATGAGCCATTCATAAATGACTTATCTTCTAGTGCTAGATGATTGAAGTATCTCATAGCTACTTGTCAGGGCTATGTAACAGCATCCCAATCATTTTTACAGTAGCTGATATGCTGTCACTTCTCTTTAAAGAATTATTAAACACACATACACACACCTGAGCCAAATCATGTTGAAGTCACTGGAGTGCTGGAGAAAGTCTTGAATTTTCCAGACCTCTTCCAAGTCTGCAACACACTTAGTTCTGTTTGTATTGTGTCTTTGTATTGTTTATTTCCACAATTAACTTTTGATCCAAAGATGGGGGAAAATGACCTTTCTCCTGACTTGAAATGAATTGAGTTTTAGAAAAAACATCTTACAGAAATGTGGCGAACTGATAATATGACAAGAGTATCTCTTCAGCTACTTACCATATTTGGAAGCATTGCTTGGACTAGATCAGGACTGTCAAACTCGCATCGTCACAGTGGTGGTATGTGACGTATCATGACTTTTCCCCTGTTCGCTAAACTGGGTTTGGGCATGGCCAGTGTGTGATGCATCTGGCTTGCAGGCCGCGAGTTTGACAACCCCGGACTACATGTAAACCTTCCTGCAAATCAGTGATTTTCAAACCTGGCAAATTACAGATGTGTGGATATCAACTCCTAGATTTCTCCAGCAACCACCAGAGCTGACTGGGGAATTCTCTATTTCCTAGTAAACTTTTGCTATTGAATGTAGGAAAGTAGTTTTGCTCTCCTTGTCTACCTCTTGGACTGCCTCTCCGTTCCTAGTTATGGCACTTTTCCATAATTTAAGATGACATTTGTTTGCTGCCCTTTTTATGAACATTACAGATGCATTTTCAATCTTCTATTTAGGTTTAGTTATGATTTAGCTGACTCCCAAACTACAAAATATTTTGAGGAGTTGCAGAGTACCATTTCTTCACTAAACTTAGAACTTTATTTTTAAGGGGAATCTAACAGACAAAGTGATTTAAATTTAGAACAGGCTCCCTGACCTCTTGCTGATCTGAGATACAACAACAACAATTTATTATTACAGTTTTAGACCAACGAACAGAACAAATAAAAGCACTCAGTATATATCATTTAAAACTTCCAGTATAAAATAATAAATAACAACTAAAATATATAATAAAACCAAATGTCAATTATACATGGTCTGACTATAAGATAGTTGCAATCCCTAAACTGTGTGCCCTGTTGTAGGTTCAATGCTAAGAGAAGTGACTAAGCAGCGCAAAGGGTTTGCCATAATGTTATAAAACGTCACTATGGTGGAAAAGAAACGTGTTTGCAACGAATCCCCAGTGCTGCTGTGCAGAATCTGGCTACCTGCACTGTAGTTATGGACTGTCCATCCTTAAGCAGCCACTGGAGATAGGTAGTGTTGGAACAGCCAGGATACCTAGCAATTATTGGTAGGATGTGGCAAGTATAATAGGATACCATTCACGGAAAGACTCTGTCCCTGTGGCTCAGGAGAGGTGGAGACTGTGGACCACATGCTCCTTAGATGTTCCTTTTATACAGGAGATCCGGGATACTCAGAGTTGTAATTCAACACCCCTGGAGTTCCAAAGTTAGAAAAGTTGTGCAGAGCCTGTAGCATTGCAGTTGCTATATTATAACAACTAATATATTTAGGATACTTTTTTTAAAAAAAGTGCAAATGCATTTGAAAACAAAGATTAATATAAATCACCTGGGGTTTTTTATGTGTCCCCCCCCTCCCCCTCAGTCTTGGTTTTAAATTACAGCCTTGGGGATTCTACCTAAAATGTGTATAATCTCAGGGCATTTTGTGTATGAAATATTTGCATTATGTTTATTTTTTTAAAAAAATTCTGAATGGTTCGATAACTTTGCAATTTTGAGGTTAAGCACCCATGCAAGGGATTCTGCATTTCACAATACATATTCTTTTTATAAAATAACCCTTTTTTTTTGGTAAAGGAAAAACCTAAGTTTCTATCCCTCAAGAGTGTTGGGAAGAGCTTTTGAAAGGAAACCTTAAAGCCACCCCTGGGGGTTTTGCCAGCCCTCTCATGGCCAAACCCTCTTTGCTGAGTGTACCTCCTTTTCTCTTTCTCTCCACTGATCCTGCCCCTTTCCCTCTCTTCTTTCATTCCAACGGCCAACCCCCCCCCCATCCCATCCCTTGTTTTAACCCTTCCCTGCTTGCCATTCAAGCAACACAGATGCAGTTGAGAGAAAGAGTTGCCCTCATCCAAGATATCGGCAGGGTTGGTAAACTGCTGAGCCAGGATGAGAACTGCGGGGGCGGGGGGGAGATCCCAGGAGCGCCTAAGCATCACTTTAAAAGGGGGGGGGGCGGAGAAATTGAGCATTTGCACACACATACACACCTCGCCTGAATTCCCCATTCGTGGTGGCGAAATAACGAGGCTCTAAAAAACTAAACCTCAGGACGACTCGCTGCCTCCTTTCTATGCGCAACCATTAAAGCTCTTATTTCTCGAGGCGCTGATTTCGCTGCTTGTAAAAGCCAAGCTGCCTTTTTCACCGACAGTCCCCCCCTGGATCCCATCGCAGTGCTCCTAAACCCCTCCCACCAACTTCAAAAATGGAACCTGACTCCCAGGGTCAGCCAAGCCAAAGATCGTCTATTCCAGTGTTTCCCCAACCGTGGCAACTTGGAAGATGTCTGGACTTCAACGCCTTCAAGTCCAGGCATTTTCCAAGTTGCCAAGGTTGGGAAACACTAGTCTATTCAATAGACTCCATTCCATCTGCTTCTCCCCTTTGCACCCCCCGCCTGCCTGCTTGCCCGCCTCGCTTTGCTCCCTTGTGACCCTGGTGCGTCTCCCCCCCCTGCACGAGATCCGCCTTTTACATAAGTTGCTCCCGGGGCTTGCAAGTCTCCGCGTCTGACCCCTGTCCTGCCTTCTCAAGGTAACTTGTCAAACAGGAAGTGTACAAAAGGAGCGCTGAGCGACGAGCCCAGCGGCCAATCCGGGCGCGGGGAGCCTCCGTGGGGAAGGCGCCCAGCCAATCAGGGGCCGGCCGAGGGGGAGGTCCGGTGTCGGGTAGCATGTTAGGCTGAATGTCTTTCACCGTTAAAGTGGAAGGAGGCTGCACCGTGTCTCATTGGAGTCCCTGGGAGTTTTGCACTGAGGCAGGGGTCAGCTGAAAGACAAAGAAAAATGGCGAATAGTTTGGGAGGGCAGATGCTCGGTTCTGTGCCACAGTGGACATTCCAGAGAGCCTGGCCTGCATCTCCTGCCTTTTGTTTCCTCTTGCTCCTCGTCTCTCTTCTCCTTTTTGTGTGTGGAGAAGGACTAGGAATGGCTAAATTAGATCTGTCAGAGGAGGCATAATTAGCTGCCTGTAAAATTAACGCTATCCCTGGTAAGTTTGGGGGGGGGGGGTTGCATTGCTTTTCTTTTTTGCTTTCTTAATGTAGCAATCCTACAGAGTGGTCATGCAATCCCAAAGTGCAGATAAGTTGAAACTGTTTCAGAAAATGGCCCCTTGCTTGGCAAGCTTAAGGGAGCACCTATCTCATACCTTCCTGTCCTTGGCTTAAGCCCAGCCTCTCTCTCTCTCTCTCTCTCTCTCTCTCCCCCTCCCTCTCTCCCTCCCCCTCTCCTCTCCTCTAATAGCTGTGAAAACGAAGAGCATTTTCTACAGAGATGCATGGGCTTGTGGGGTTGTCCCCCCCCCCCTTGCATAAAATCAGGGTCGAAAAATCTGGAACTCTTCTCCCATCTACTTTCCAGTAATTTATCTTTTTTGAAATGCACAGCAGCTTTTGTGGAAGGCTAAAGAAATGTAAGCAGGGTATTCTTCATCTTCTCTCTTGATTTTAGGAAAGAGGACATTGGCAGCAAGCTTGGGAGGGGGTCGAGGTGTCAAATCAGGATGTTCCATTTCGATGTAAAGTATTCGGACTGATATATTTGCACATCTGAATTAAATGCCACCTTTATTTGTAACAGTGCTTGCATGTTGACATCTCTTTCATCTGTCATTCCTTTTTCCACCTTGTCTCCTCCCACATCCCAATATTATGTAGCTTGACTGATGGGGCTGCAGGATTGAAAGGGTTCTTTTTTAAAATGACACATGTTTTAGGCAGCATGAGTCATAAGAATATGTTACCTATCATAAAGCTAATTTCCCAGTATGGTCTTTGGACCTTTGTTATGTTGGGTTTGGAAAGTAGAAAGGAAAGAACTCATCTGTTCCCTTAGTTTCATCCCAGATCTACTTTAAGTAAAAGGGAAACCTGACAAACAACTGAAGAAAAGTTTGTGTGGGATAGCGGTAGGCTTGCTTCTCTTCTAACTTGCTGTGCCTTTTCATAAGAATACTTTGAGTTTTTTAAAAGTCAGTGATGAAGGTCACTGGAATGTTCTTGATACTGAGATATCTCATCCTTTAATGGATTAAGGTACATAAGTGTACCCTGGAATGCTTTTATAGCAAAGGGCTTACCTGTTTGTCTTAAGTAAAGAGTTACACCTGAGTTCTTTACATTTTTTCCCTTGCCTTTCATCTGAGTGGAATAGTGTTGCAGTAAAAGTTGCTGAAGCAAGGCCTGCCTGTGCAAGCAAGAGTGACCTTGAAGCACAGCTTCTCTGGGTTTTAACTGTTGAAGGACGAGGTTTGTTTATGCTGTTTGGAGCTGGTGAAAGGAATAAGTTGGAAGAAAACAGTGGGTTACTAGTACCTGAGAAAGTCACTATGAATAACATGAGCTTCTGAAACTAAAGCCATTTTAATGAAGAGCTTTGAACTACTTATTCCCTTATGTCTTCTCTGCCCCACTATTCTCCTTATTCTCAAACGTTTCAAGAGGGTGGAGTATTTTAACTCTTCAGAAATCCAGAAATATGACACATTTATCCTTTCTCTCATCCATAACCTTTATTTACTGGCCTTGAGCAATATTTTGAAAGTTCAGATAGGTTATCTGTTCTTTTTCCTTAAAAGCTGTCATGTGTGATGGTTTAGTAATGCAAAATCTTTTCTGTACTTATTAAGCACCATCACAATTTAGGAACGCCTCCTGGGAATAAATTTCACCAAATGCGGACTACCAAATAAAGGTTAATAATAAGGAATCTACACATCATAGTCATTCAGAAGTGGCCTTGGCACTCTCTTGGCTTGCTGAGAGGAGGAGGAAGCAGGTTTCTTCCTCCCTATTCTGCTTTGTGTCAGATTGCTGTTTGCTTCCTCTTTTTTCCTTTGCATTTTCAGGAAATAACTATTGTTGGAAGCAATCTTACAAACAAATGCTGTACTTCTAATAGCATCTTTCAATAAACTACTGTGAGAGCTCTAAAAGTATGTTCAGGTTTCCCATTTGCCATTGAAGTTTTGGAAAACAAAGTTATCCATTGTTCATAATATAAAAAATGTACTGCACAGCCAGCTGAAGCTTTCCATGTGCATCTTTGAACTTATGGGAAATGTATATAGTTATTGTTTATTTCACTAGGTATTCCATGTTTCCTTTTGGATTTTACTTCTCATGTAGTTTGATTACACCTAGAAGCTTATTTCCTTTTTCTTTCTTTTGCAAAAAATAGTAGTTTCAGCTTTGATCGGATTCATACAATCCCGTTGTGACCCAAAAGGAATACTTTTCCTCATGTAAGCAGGTAAACCCACCAGATTTATTAGATAACAGTAAATCAACTTGTATGCGCAGACAAAATACTTAATGTATACTAATGTACGATCCAAAGTTTAGCAACCATAGTACTTTGCTTCATAAAATGTGCTAATATGATGTGTGCAAACAATCATGCCCTAGTGCAATATGTGACAATGCCCACAGTTTATAAGATCTGGTTGCTTCCATCCCTTTGTTTCAGTTTAAAAATTGCTTGCTCTATTTTCTCTTATGCCATTTCTAAGCATCTATGTTCATTTCTGTCAAATAACTTAGTTTCATTAGCAACTTTTAGATATTTTATTATGAGTGTCATTAGTAATGGCAAACAAGCTGGCTTGCAGTACAATTTTGCTGAATTATTTTGTTGTCCCTCACCCCAGCAACAATTCTTGATAGCCACAAAGGCTGTAACTATCTCTTCCATTTTTCCAAACAAAGATCCATGATTTTTGCTTTCATTTTTTTAATCTGTTCAGCATTCTAATGAACATCTTGCATGTGTTCTTGCATGTTGATACATTTGCATAGGCCTTGTGTAATAGTATGTAAATTTTGGGTTGTTTTCATATATTATGGTTGTGCCTATTGAATTGCTTCCATTTGGTTCCCTCAGTTAGTAGCTAACTTAAATACTGTGGTTTATTAACCATGGTTATGAACACAACCATGATATTGGTTTGACATAATTATATTAAACTCTTATTTTTTCTTGGCATTTTGATACATGATCTTAACTATTACTTTTGTTAGTAAATTGTGGTCTATAGGTTAGTGTTATATAAATCAGCTGCTTGTAATTTGTGTTAATAAACAAAGCCATGGTTTGGCGTACTATTCAGAATCTCAAATGCTTTCCCACAGCTTAAATGTTTTTCTACCTTTTTATGGGACATTTATTTTACAAATAAAAGAACACTGAAGATGGCTAGCTCATATTTATGATTTGGAAATGAAAACAGACTATTGCATACAATATAATATATAACATAAGAATCAGAATATACAAATCTACCAATGTCCCAATGGTGCTTTTTTCAAGAGGCAACTGGACTTTCTGTTTTTTCTTTGAAGACGTTTCACTTCTCATCCAACAAGCTTTTGCCGCTCTGACTGGATGGTGGGGAATGGAAGGATTTATACTCCTTGCAGACAGCTGGTCATTTGCATTTGTCATTAAGGTCACCTGAGTGGTGCAAATTGGTGTGGAGCCTTCTTGGAACTGTTGAATATATGGTTTATTAGATAACAATACAAATAATGATTAGCAAGATATTAAAAGCTGAGAAAATCCACATTTGTTGAAGGCAGTGTTTGGTGCATGTCCAATGCCACAGTTGTTGCAGAAACCCAAACTTTAAGCAGAGAAAATGAATTATTTCCTATGTTCCTTAAAGTTCTGAGGAACCCACAATTGCCTTTAAATGGGTAAAAAGTGCTCTTCTTGTTGGTTCAAATTTTTCATGTGCTTTTTTGTAGCTTCTCATAAAGCAATCTACTTCTTGAAAATGACTTAAAAGTCATTATGTATGATCTCTATCTATCACTTGGCTGCTTGTATGTACAATGAGAGCTTATGCACCGGGGACAATTCCTTGTGTGTTCAATTACACTTGGCCAATAAAGAATAAGTGATGATGTTGGATTATATGGTTCTTGATAGAGAACAAGGATGGTGTTACAAAATATATATTACTGGCTTCCTAATAGTTCTGTGAACTGTCTCTTCTTTGACTGGCATACAGTAAAAAAAGGTATCTTATATTACAACTGCATTATTTTAAGCCGCCCAGAGTCACTTTTGGTGAGATGGACAGCTATATAAATTTGCTCGATACATAAATAAGAGCTAAAGGCTGGTAACTTTGCCCTTGGAATTAGTATAAATTAACTGCCTAGTTAATAACTCAAGAATGTGATGAAGGCAAAATAGCATTTTATAGCCATGATCTTATTTCACAAGCTTGCTGAGTTTTGTATATCCACTAAATTATTTTGTGCTGGACGTCTTCCTGTTCCAAAGTTCACTGCAACATTCCCTCTCACCTGCATTTAGAATTATGATACCCTGGCAGTGCATTTTCATGGCGTTCAATTTGGGAAGGTAGATATAAAGACTCTTTATCCTCTTTTCAGCCACAATCTTATGAACTCTGATTACACATTAATAAATGAAGTTTATAAAATGTCCTGCCCACTCCCAGGATCCCTCACAATTGTAATTTAGATTATGGGAAAAAATAGAACATTCCTTTATCTGTGTTTCCCGAAAGACTGGCAATGTTTCATAATGGATCATTTTTATGATCTTCTTTTTCAAACTTATGAAATAATGAGGATTTCTATCTCAGTCTTTCATGCTCTGCCACAGGCTCGTGACTTGTCTCATATTTGGAAAGTGGGCCATTGTTCATTGTATATTTTAAAATTCTAAAAGTATATATTATGCCTTTCTGCATTTTTAAGCATCAAAAAGTGACTGTTTTTAATAGTTTTGTAGGATATTCAAAACTAAATATCCTTTAGCACCACAAAAGATTACATGGCTAGGAGCAGATAAAGATGGAACTAGAAATAGTTTCTGGAGATTGAAGTTTACTGTGTGTCAAAATGATATCACTTTAATTGATAATACACTTATTGGCTGGGTAACTTTGGGCCAGTCAACTCACCTTATGGCATGATCGTTGAGAAAATAAGAGGAAGAAGGAGTATTAGGTATGTTTGTTTCCTTGTGTTATAAAAACAACAAAAGCAGGATAAAAAAATGGAATACAATAGAATCTGAAAAAGTGTGATCTGTGTTACACTATCTCTGTCTTCTTGAACCTGCCTTTAACACAGGTAGTCCTTCACTTACAACAGTTCATTTAGTAACGTTCAAATTACCATGGACTGAAAAATGTGAGTTATGACCATTTTTCACAGTTACAACCTTTGCAGGATCCCTATGATCATATCAAAATTCAGATGTTTGGCAACTGGTTCATATTTATGACCATTGCTGTGTCATATGATCACCTTTTTCAACCGTCTGACAAGCAAGGTCAATGGGGAAGCCAGATTCACTTAACAACTGTGTTACTAACTTATCAACTGCAGTGATTCACAACAACTGTGGCAAGAAAAGTTGTAAAATGGGACAAAATTCACTTAACAAATGTCTCACTTAACAACAGAAAGTTTGGGCTCAATTGCGATCATAAGGTCAAGACTACCTGTAATATACAGTGGTAACATTTGCTTCTTTTTCTGCACTGATTCTGCACTTGGAAAGTGCCTTGCTTACCAAGGAAAACTTGTAAAGTAGGAAAATATGTTACATAGTGACAGCTTTAACAAAATCAGTCAAAGTAAATGTTTAACTTTTAAAGTACCATTTTTAAATATGCCCTTGAACTGCTTGGTTTAAAGGCAAGCACAATAATTGATGGAAATAGCAATGCCAATATGTCTTACTCCTCTCTTAATACATTACTTTTTAAAACTAGCAAGTGAAGCATTTTCCAATTGAGGTGGGCCATGAAGGAAAGGTCATTTCTTTGGCATGCGGCTGACCACTTTCCTTCTGGAAAATGGTTGCTTGCTGGTTCTGACTGGTGTACAGCTTTATTGTTCAGTTGTACCCTGAAAAAAACTTTGCAGGGGGAAAGTGTTATGTAGTGCTCTGATATTAAATTTTGTGCAGCAGTGAGTTATGCGAGTAAAGTTTTATTTAATTCTGTGTGATGTGATATAAATCCATTGTGCTCATTCTGCCTTAATTAAAATACATACATTATGAACACTTAATGAGTATAAGCTGGCAAAAAAGATACTTTCTCATGAGCCACAGATATACTCATTCAATATTATCTAATAATTCTGATACTGACCTAAAAACTGGGGAAAATGATAATTCTTGCCAAATGCTGGAAGAAGGTACTTACCCATCATATATTTTACCACAAATATGTGGGTAGGGTTTGACAGAGATAATTTAAATCAGCAATGGGTATTATTTCAGCTAAACTCCACAAAAAAGTAGTAAAGGTTTTGAGGTTAAGAATAGATGTGCTGAGAATAAAGTTAATTTGTAGACCTTCTCATAGGTACCCACATTCTTGATCTGCTTCAGTTGTGCCTCTCACAGTTTATTCTGGCTCTTGTTCCTAACATAGATTCTTCCCAAGCAGGTTCTCCAACTTCTCTATGCAACCATGAGAACTGAGATAATTTAATCTCCTTGTTGCCCAGAAACAAAGTTTTGTGGAGGGAAGCATTTGATTATATTAGTAAGGTGACAGATAAGGTGTGGATGGTCTTTCAATTACAGGTAGTCCTCATTTAGCAACTGCTTCATACACTATTCACAATTAATGATGCTAATGAAAAAATAATGACCAATCCTTGTATTTACTGTATTTTATGGAGTATAAGACGCAGCTTTTCCCTCAAAAAAGAGGTTGAAAATCTGGCTGCGTCATATACTGAATTCAGCATTTTGAGCCTCCTGAAACCCCACTCCATTTGCAAAAATAGCTGTGTATAGCTTTTAGGATGCTTATAGAGTGCTCCTGGGAGCTGGGGAGAACAAAGATGAGTGAAAACAGGCCATTCCCCCCCCCAGCCCCCAGGAGCACTTTATAAGCATCCTAAAGGCTAGGGCGCTGTTGACGAAAAACGGGCCTGTTTTTGTGAAAAACGGGCCATTTTTGGGAGGTCTGCAGAGTTCAAACACTTTTTTTTAAAAATTGCTTCTTCAAAATCTTGGGGCGTCTTATACTCTGGTGCAGCTTATACTCCAAAAAATATGGTACATCCTTTGTAGGTCTGTAAAGCAAAAGTAAAGTAAGTAAAGGTGAAGTAAGCATAGTCATGGTTTCAGTTAGTAGCGTTGCCAATCCCAATTGTGGGTAGTAAATAAAGGTCAATAGCCAATCTTGTGCCATAGTGTGGATATAAACTTTTGTTAAAGTGAAGAGGTGTCTGACCAGACTTACAGGCACATACCATATTTTTCAGACTATAAAATGTACCATGATTTTGAAGAGGTAAATTAAAAAAAAAAATTGCACTCTGCAGGCCTCCCAAACCTTCTGCACGGCTTGGATTTTGCAAAAAATAAAGGGGGGGGGATGCAGAGCTTTGGGAGGCTTGTAGAGTGCTCATGGGGGTTGGGGGGGAGAATGAGCAAAAATGGTCATTTTTTTGCTCACTTTTGCCTTCCTCAGCCCCCAGGAGCACTTTGTAAGCCTCCCAAACCCTCTGCACATCCATTTTTGCAAAGGGAGTGGGGTCTTGGGAGGCCTCAAATGTAGTATTCAATGTGTAAGATGCACCCAGATTTTCATCCTCTTTTTGGGAGGAAAAGGTGCATCTTATACTCCGAAAAATAGGGTAAATATATTTTATTAGACATTGGGTAACTTTGAACCAGCCATACTCTTTAG
The DNA here is from genome assembly GCF_009769535.1 of Thamnophis elegans. Lineage (NCBI taxonomy): Eukaryota > Metazoa > Chordata > Lepidosauria > Squamata > Natricidae > Thamnophis > Thamnophis elegans. Next base: position 25,594,863 of record NC_045552.1, read on the forward strand.
AAGATGAGTATTAGGTATGTTTGCCAATTTGAGTTTTATATTTATAAAAATGATGGGATAAAAAAAAATCTAATAGTAATTTAATGGCAGTTTGTGAACAACCCTCAGGTATTTCTAGTGCTTCTCTGGATGAGGAATTATTGTTCCTTTCTCAACCCCGATATGGGTTGTTTTTATGGTTATGATGTGCAGTCCTGGCATTGATGTTAGTTTCTTAAATCCTGTTTGTTGACATCCTCTTTATAGGGTCACATGCCATGTAATTGATTAACAGCAGTTAATAATTCTGTATTTCTATTTTTTAGTAGTGGTTTAAAAAGGGAAAATAACATTGGAATGATGGAATGGAATAAACCTTGAAGAAAACTAATCCTTGGGATTTATGTATGTTCAGACATTATCTTGAATTATTCCTCATCCCTCCTTTTTCCCTTTTATCAATTGGAGAACTATTGACAGAAGCTGATCTAAGAAAAGCAAACATAAAATAACATATTTTGTTAATAACTTCTGCTGAAAATATATAGCTTTTTGTTTCAATATTGTTCTGGAAGATATTTCATTTTGCGTTATTTCTATATCCCCCTAAACAATTTACAAGATAAATTGGGGAGTATTAAAGTCAATCTAATAAACCAACAGAGATTTTTTAAATGACAAAAATGCTTACTTTTTTAAAAATAGAAAATTGAATAAGAGGCAAACATAAAGGCAGTTTGTTCAGGTAATTATAGTTATTCCATGAATGCCTGGCTGAACAGGAATTTCAGTTGTTTTCTGAAAGAAGGTATTGTAGGGAGTAGCCTAGCTTCCGTTTTGAGAAAATATTCCATAATCAGATGGTTTTTACTTAGAAGGTCCAAATATAGCACAACTATAGAACAGTGGATATCAGCCTGGAAAATAAGTTAAAGATTTTCTGTATAGGTCGTGCCAATCTATCTGATGCTCTTCTTACATTCAAAATCATCTTGTGTATCAATTATTACATCTACATTCTGCATTTTACTGTGTAATCTTTAACCTGTTCTATTTTTGAGTCACATTTTAGCAATAGTTTGTAGATAAGGCCCAACAAATGCTTCAAGTTTCATGTTATGGTAGAAGATTCTCAAATTCAGTTAAATATTTTAAATATTCCCCTTTATATCTGCAATTCTTTAAATACTGTACTATTTATTAGAAGATATTTAATGTGGCCATTATGAAATAAAAATCTGGAAAAAGGGGACATTTTAATCAAGTGTTGTTTAAACTGCGTTAGAAACAAAATGGAAGATTTTTTTTTTTTAATGATTACCATTATTGTCTGATTTTGTAGAACTGAGCATTTTCACCTGAGCATTTTCTGGAGCGAGGGACAGGAGGCTCCAGTGGATGGTATTGACACGCCCATTTGGCCACGAGACTGGGATGAAGTTGAAGACACGCCTCTGTGCTCCACCCTTTCTTCTCCACTTCATCTCAGTCTGGCTAAAAGACGAGATATATTTTTAACTTCTCCTGCCCATTTCTATCTCTACTGGAACCTCTTTGCCTCTGCAGCCACTGTAGCTAGCTCTCTGCTCTAGCCTGTAAGTAGCTCTACGTGTTTTTCCTTTCTGACCACCAGGGAGTGTTACTTTGTATCCTTGGGATTGGAGAGAGTGCTGAGGTCGCGGCAGCCATTTTTGGCTTTGCCAAGCACGTGGCGCTGATCCCTGGGGGGTTTTATGCGATCGGGAGGCTAGAGGCTAGGGATTCCCAGCCCAGAGCCTCCCCCCCCCCCCATTGCACCAATCTACTGGAAACAGCTTCAGTGGCTGGATTCGAGCTGGGAAGAGCGCGAAGAAGTTTTTTGTTTTGAACCGTGAGCGTGCCCGCAGAGTGGAGGAGAGCGCGTAAAGCAACCTGGGCTGAGGCGAGCCTCGGTGGCAGCCCCCATACACACCATTCTCGGTGCTGAGGCAGGGGCTGCCCAGAAGGGGAGAAAGCAGCATTCATCTAGTGTTTTCTCCTTAACTGTTGCAGCAGAAGAGAGGGAGAGCCAGGAGGCTGCGCAAGGAGGGTTAGTAGTTTTTTCTTTATTTTCCTTATTCCCCCATGTGGCCAAGATGGCGGAGGAGGCAGGGGAGGGTCTCCTTCTCTCCCATGCTCCCCTGGGGAGAGACCTTCAACGAGGCAGCGACCCACTGCTTCTGCCAGGGCCCTTAAGGCTGCAACCCCCCGCCCCTCTCGTGCCACTCAGAGGGACGAACTGAGGAGGCACAAGACTCTCTCAAAGACCTTTTCCAGGGCTGAAAAACTGAGAGTCTTGCAAGGTAGGCTTAGTGCCTCTCCTTCCCATTCCAGATCCCCTTTGAGGGGTTGACTCCAGCTCCAGATTCCCCACGGAGATTTTTTGGGGAAAGATCTCCTTCCCCTCCCCTTTCCCTGGAGGACCAGGATCTGGACTTGGAAGATTCCTGTGCCCACATGTATCCTAGGGAGGATCAGGCCCTGCCCAAGTCCAGTCTAGCTCCCCAAGCTGTGGTAGCTCAGGAACCAGAGAATTCCGGCTGGGATTCTCTGAATGTAGATGATCTGCCAAGGGGGCTGCAAAATCTCATCGAAAGAACAATTGCCTCTGGAATTGCACATGGACTGCAAGAGCAGACTGCTCAGTCCTTAGCACCAGATCAAGGTTGGAATCCTAGGGCCAGCTCATCCCAGGCTCTGCCTCCATCCAATCCCTACCGCTCCTTCCCTCATTAGTGAAGGTTCAGTAACAGGGGACAGACTCCAGAGAGATCCTGACCTGTCTGAGGATGAGGAGGATGACAAGCCGGAAACTCCAGCATTTACTGGACTATTCCCCCCAAATTTATTCTGGTCTCTTCCATGCAAAGCACGTGCTACTGCACTGGTATAAGAGATGGGGGGGATAGATGGAGCTAGGGAGGGGGCCAAGGAAGGCTCCTTGGATGGGCCTGCAGCAAAAAAGCCATGGGGCCCAGTCTTTCCTGAACCCAAAGTAGTGAAGGAGGAGATTCCTGCCCCTCACCTCTTCCTGGGAGTTGTCAAGAAGCAATGGAAAAAGCCCACCGCCTTCCCAAACCCTGGCAGTAATGACAGACGTTTTTATAACATTGAGCCAGATTTTTCCCAAGCATTACAGTTACTAGCTGTGGACCCACCTGTGGTGGCCCTGGTGTCGCCTGCATCCCTGGTGGCCAAGGACGTAGCAGACAACCTTAAGGCAGATGACAGGAAGGCGGAGATGACCCTGAGGAAAACATTCCAGTCAGCGGCCTGGGCCATCAAGGCAGCAGCATCGGCTTCATTCTTCAATTGCACGGTGATCCTGTGGATGGAGAAGATTCAGGAAAGCATTCCTCCAGAGGATGTGCGACTGCATCAGGATTTGAACAAGTTAGTGGCAGTGGTGCAGTTTTCGGCTGATGCCACACTAAACGCAATGAAGTTTGATTCCAGGGCTATGGCGTCATCTGTGACTTCCCATCGCCTCCTCTGGCTCAGGGGGTGGCAGGCGGACAGCAAGTCCAAATGGCAGTTGGCATTGGCCGACTACAGGGGGGCTCCCTCTTCAGGACAGCCCTGGAACCGCTCCTCGTGGAGGACAAAAACAAGAAACAAGTCTTACCCACCTCGGCGAAGAAGGCGGAGCAAAGGTCAACCCCATTTTACAGCAAGCCCTCATACAGGCCCCCGGAACAGGAGGCTCAGCAGAACAGGTAGTCTTTTCCCAGGTCAGAGAAGACACTCGACCGCAACTTCAGTAGGGACAGATCCTGCTTCCAGCCTCAGAGTAAGCGGCCTTTTCGAGGGGAAGGTGGGCGCCCCTACTGCCGGGGCAAATAGGTCGAACCCGACCCCACCCATTGGCGGTCGCCTGGCTCTCTTTTCCGAGGCCTGGGCGAGAATTTCCTCTGACACCTGGGTAATCAGCACTGTCTCACACGGGCTTTGGCTAGAGTTCCTCTCCATCCCCCCCAACCACTTTCGCACATTTCCCCCAGCGCAAAATCTAGACAAACACAGGTGAATGTGTCAGGCCATTAAGCATCTGCTTGACATCGCCACGATAGAACCGGTCCCCTCGGACCAGGTGGGCCGGGGGTTCTACTCAAATCTGTTCCTCGTGCCGAAAGCTTTGGTGGGTTGGAGAGCTATTCTCAACTTGAAGCTCTTGAACCAACATCTTTTGTATCGCAGGTTCAATATGGCCTCGCTTAAATCCATTCTAACAGGCATACGGGAGGGGGTTTACATGGCTTCTATAGATCTCACAGAGGCTTATCCCCATATTCCCATCCTCCCATGCCACAGCAGTACCTGCGGTTCTCCTACCTGGACCGCCACTTCCAATACAGGGCCCTTCCCTTTGGGTTATTCTCTGCACCTAGGTCATTCACCAAGGTACTGGCGGTGGTGACAGCCTACCTAAGGGGCTTTCCCATTAGGTTACATTGCTACTTGGATGATGTCCTCGTCCAGGGGGCATCCGCAGATCAGACGAGGGCGGATCTCTGGCAGGTCGTGGACACCCTTCAGGGGCTGGGGTTCTCCGTCAACTTCAAAAAGAGTTCCCTCACCCCATCAGCTAGAATTCTCCATTTGGGACGGTCATAGACTCCCATGCAGGAAAGGTTTTTCTCTCCCCGGACCGCAAGGCCAGCTTGGTTAAGATGATTAAGCAGGTCCGTAGGGACCGTTATGTTCCCATAGCCTTTCTATCCAGCTTGTTGGAGAAACTCATATCCTGCATCGAGGTACTACCGTGGGCATGGTTGCACGCCAGGACTCTGCAGTGGCGACTCTTACCGTTCCAGAGAGCCAACACCAGCAGCTCACTGGCCAAGCTCGAGGCCATCTCTCAGGTACGGATTTCCCTCAAGTGGTGGCTGTCCCCAGCCTTGCTCAAGGGGTGCGAGTTCAGAGACCAGGAGCGCCTGGTTCTCACCACAGATGCCAGCCTGTTCGGCTGGGGGGCAACCCTGGGGTCCCAGTTGGCGCAGGGCCGGTGGTCCTGGCAGGAGCTCCGACACAACATCAACTGGCTGGAGCTCTGGGCAATCTGGTGTTTTGATAATTCCAGGCCGCTGTCGAGGGTCATCACGTCCTGGTACTCACTGACAACGTGGCAGCCAAGGCCCACATCAATCGGCAGGGCAGCACGCGTTCCAGGGCACTGCACACCAAAGCGATGTCACTGGGCAGCTGGGCAGAGAGACATCTGTGGTTGATCCGGGCGGAGCACATCACGGGGATCGACAACTATCAGGCCGACTGGCTCAGTCAAGAGACAATGGACAACGGACAGTGGAGCCTGTCCCAGGAGCTGTTCCAGAGCATCTGCCGGAGGTTCGGACGGCCAGTAATGGACCTCTTCGCCACTCTGGCCAACACCCAGCTTCCGCGGTTCTTCTCTCAGTTTTCAGCTCAGGGAATGGAAGGACTCGACGCCCTTCGTGCAAGATGGCCAAGGTGACTTCTGTACGCTTTTCCTCCACTCCCTGTCCTTCCCAGGGTAGTTCAGAAGCTAGTCAGGGAGCAGGCAGAGCTGGTCCTGGTGGCTCCTCACTGGCCGAGGAAACCCTGGTTCGCGGACCTCAAGATCCTGTCAGTCCAGCCTTCATGGCGGATACCGAAGAGGGAAATAAAGCTGCACCAAGGGAGGCTGATGCACCCGGAACCACACTGGCTGCAACTAGCTGTGTGGAGATTGAGCGGGAGCGCCTAAAGAGAGCTGAATTTTCTCTGCAGGTGATTAGAACCATAGAGGCCTCTCACACAAATGCCACCTCGAGGATCTATGACTCTACATGGGTGGCTTTCGTTTCCTGGTGCCAGGCAAAACGGATTGGGCCCACCAGGGCCTCAGTACCGCAGGTCCTGGAATTCAGCCAGGACGGCCTAGACAAGAGTCTCGCCCGGGGGACTGTGCGCAGGCAACTAGCTGCCCTTGCCACGATCCTCCCGGGCAAGGGCCCGGTTCCTCTCACCCAACTTCCTGTTGTGAAGAGGTTCCTTCGGGGGGGTCTCCAACCTGCACCCCCCGTGGTGCATAGATTCCCCACGTGGAATCTTCCCACCGTGCTACGGGCTCTCATGGAGGAGCCCTTTGAGCCGTTGAGAACGGTTAGCCTGGAACACCTAACCCTTAAGGTGATATTCCTAGTAGCTATCACGTCGGCTAGAAGGGTGTCAGAGCTAGGAGCACTCTCCTCTAGGGAGGACTTGTGCATGTTCCACAACAACAAGGTCATGTTGAGGTTGGACCCAGCCTTCCTTGCTAAGGTGAATTCCATATTCCACTGTTCCCAGGAGCTTGTTCTCCCCGATTTTTGCCCTAATCCGGCTAGGGAATGGGAACAGCAGTGGCACCGGTTGGAAGTCAGATGGGCCCTGTGTATTTACCTGAAGCGGACAGCCTCCTTCCGGAGGTCAGAGGCACTCTTCCTATCTTTCCAACCATTGTCTCTGGGTAGGAGGGTAACGCCTTCCACCATTAGCCAGTGGATCCGCTTAGCCATATCCCTAGCATACGAATCCCAGAGGTTACCGGTGCTGGCTGGCATCATGGCACACTTGATGAGGAGCGTTGCCACCTTGGTGGCTTGGGCCTCCCAGGCCCCCATAGAGGACATTTGCAGAAAGGCTACATGGGCATCCCCATTGGTGTTTATCCGGCATTACAGGTTGGACGTGTTCACATCGGCTGATGCAGCGTTTGGGCGCAGGGTACTACAGTAGGTTATTGCAGAGTATGAGTTCCCCACTCATGGGACTTAGCTTTGGTAGGTCCCATCTACTGGAGCCTCCTGTCCCTTGCTCCGGAAAATGGCAGTTGGTCTTATCTGAACTGCTATTTTCGGGGCTGGGACAGGAGGCTCCATTTCCCGCCCTAGGTAGTATGATAGCTGGGGTGGTGGGAGTTCTCCTTTGTGCCTTGTTTTCAGGTCTGAGGGGAGCTCACTTCGATGAAGTGGAGAAGGAAGGGTGGAGCACAGAGGTGTGTCTTCAGCTTCATTCCAGTCTCGTGGCCAAATGGGCGTGTCAATACCATCCACTGGAGCCTCCTGTCCCAGCCCCGAAAATAGCAGTTCAGGTAAGACCAACTGCCATTTTAGACAAGGTTTGTCCCTGAAGATAGCTTTGGCAACACGGTATGAATTATCATATTATTTTCTCTCCGGTTATAATGTTTTTCTTACTAACAATATCATATTTTGATACTGTTGTTCTGTAAATGGAATTTCCTTTACATTGTACAGAGAAAAATATTACAGTAATTCAGAATCAACTATTTAAATTAAATGGAGATATGATGCAATTCCACATGAATGAAAAATCAGAGCATGAGTGAGACTTTCAAAACTCTTTTAAAGGCTCAAATAGCTGTACAGGTAGTCCTTGACTTCAGCCATTCGTGTGTGTGTGTGTGTGTGTGTTGCATTTGTGCAGATAAATAAATAATTTATCAGCACAAATGCAACACAAATGTAACAAAGGCAACAGTATAAATAATGGCTTCCTGTCTGGATGGTCTCTTGGGATGACAGAGAAGGGAAGAGTATGCTTCCTCCCATATTTGGGCATACCAGGGGTTGTGACATTATATATATATATATATATATATATATATATATATATATATATATATATATATATATATATATATATATATATATATATATGTTATATTTATGCTGATAAATATATATATATATATATATATGTGTGTGTGTGTGTGTGTGTGTGGTTTTTTTTTATTTGTATATATATATATATATGTGTGTGTGTGTGTGTGTGTGTGTTTTTATTTGTGCTGATAAATAAATAAAGGGAGACTAGTATAGATCTATTTCAAGCTATTTAGCTCTCACCAGCTAGTTCGAATCCCAGTAAGGGTTATTATATATATATGCTAACTGATGAGAGCTAAATAGCTTGAAATAGAGCTATACTAGTCTCCCTTTATTTATGTATCAGCACAAATACAACAAATGTAACAAAAAGGCGACAGTAAAAATATTGGGTTTCTGTCTGGATGGTCTCTTGTGACGAGCCGAAGGACAGAGAATGGAAGTAGTGATCTTCCTCCCATATTTGGGCATACCAGGGGTTGTAAATATATATATATATATATATATATATATATATATATATATATATATATATATATATATATATATATATATATATATATATATATATAAACTAATAAATTATATAAATTAACTAATTTATATATATATATATATATATATATATATATATATATGTTAATTTATATAATTTATTAGTTAATATATATATTAATAGATTTGACAAAAGGGCAAAATTACTGTTAGTAATTGTAGCCTAATTTTGTCTTTTAAGGCAATTGCTTTGCTGCTTGGGAGGAGAAAATTCTATGTTAATAGCTAATATAGGAAGTTTAGTTATATAACCAACTCCTGCCAGGTCAAACCAGATTTGATGAATAGGTCATGCTATATAAACTCCATATTGGATATTGACATAGAGGATAAATTGGTGCTCATTTCAGTCGGATGCTCTCAAACATTCTAAAGATTAATATTGCAAATAGGTCTAATGAAAAAATGTAAATCCCTCAGTGAATTTAATGGTGGAGTGCAGAAGAAGAATCTTTAAATTAGTGGATTTGCTCTGGCTTCATTAGAATCATTTCCAATTTAGCTTATGCTGATGAATCCATGTGCAATTGCTGTGAAACTCTAGCACATCATTGCGGATTCTGAAGATAGGGAAGATATTTTAAAATGCCTTCAATTAACCAAAAAAACCTGATCTGTCCTCCCTTATGACCATCTACAAAGTATGTTCACTGTATCTTGACTTACCGTATTTATCGGCGTATAACACGCAGTTTTAAAACTAAAATTGCAAGCTTAAACCCTGCCTGCGTGTTATACGCCGATACTGCGTGTTATACGCCGGGTCCACTGTTCCCTCATGGCAAGAAACCCCCGCGCAGAGGTTTCTAACTCCCGCGCAGAGGTTTCTTTCAAAGCAAACGTGGGGAAGTCCTTTGCAGGCAGCTAGAACTGGCTGCCTGCAAAGGACCTTCCCAAACTTGTTTCAGCGGCAGCTCTCAGCCTGGCGGCAGCGTCACACAGACTGTGGAAGGAGGGGGAGGAGGAGGGAACCAAAGAGAGCTTTTACCGAGTCTGCGCCCCACAGCCAGGACCGTCCTGGCGCCTCCAGCCGCGTTTCTTCCTGCAAAGCCCTTCGGGCAACCCGAGAGTTCCGCTTGACGCCAGAAGGGCTTTGCAGGAAGAAACGCGGCGTTTCTTCCTGCAAAGCCCTTCTGGCGCCAAAAGGAACTCTCGGGTTGCCCGAAGGGCTTTGCAGGAAGAAACGCGGTTTGAGGCGCAAGGACGGTCCTGGCTGTGGGGCGCAGACCCGGTAAAAGCCTCTCTTTGGTTCCCTCCTCCTCCTCCTCCTCCTCCTCCTCCTCCTCCTCCTCCTCCTTCTTTCTGGAGCCCCTTCCTCAAAGATTTGGTACCAAAGCAATGGCGGTGAGGAAGTTGTGTCTTTTGGATTTTGCACTGTTGTCTTTTCAATGGTTCTCAGACTGGTTGAACCTTTAGCAGCTGGGGTGATATTCTTTACTGTTAAGGTTACAATTGGATGTGTTGGACAAATCTTAAAAGATGAAACTTTTATTAAAACGTTTGACTTAACTAAAAACGTCTTCCTTTTTCTTCTTCTTCTTAAATATGATTTATTTATTTATTTTTACTTCAGAAGTTTGATGACCGTTGTACAAACTAATCCAACCTAAATGTAGAGGAGGAGAAGAAGGGGGGGGGATTTAAAAAGAGCAGAGGAAAAAGAAAAGAAAGCATGAAGAAAACATAAAGAAAGGGATGGGAGGGAGGGAAGGAAGGAAGGCACTTTATGTTGAAACAGAAAATATTATATAAGGAAGAAAATGGAAATAACTTTTTGCTCAAAGAGGTGTTTTTTCATTTCATATTTGCCTTTTAAGAGGAGTTAATGTTATAATTCATGTTCTAATGTTATAAATTTTAATCCAACATTAAGTTCCGAGCTTCCAAGTCATTTATTTTTAATGAAAAAAATTTTTACTCAAATTTTTGTGTTAAAATGGGGGGTGCGTGTTATACGCCGGTGCGTGTTATACGCCGATAAATACGGTAATTAACTTTAGCAGCTAGAGTTGAGGTGCCTGTCACTATAGACTTAACATTGGGCAGTTTTTAAAACTGCAGTTCCTTTCTCTGTTGTGAGTTTGCTTATTTCCCATGCTTTCTACAGTATAAAAATATAGATACTGTATACATTATCATTGTTTGCTTCATGTATTATGACTGTGAACTAAATGTACATTTGAAAGACCTGATTACATTTTGTGTATTTATGCTAGCCAATTCTTTAGATACCTTTTAACAAATTCCTACTTCTGCAAGCTATGATGCTCTTCATATTAAAGAATATTCACCAAACTTTTTTAACCTGGACACTTAGAAATTTTAAGTAATTGTAAATAATTTTTTTAAAAAAAGTTATATATGAGGATAATTGTTCTTCATTGGTGCATATAAGCAATCTAACTGCTATTAATTTCCCCATAGGTGATTTAGAGGTAGTTTTTATTTTAAAAAAAGAACTTGCTGTTTTACACTGCATGAGTGAAAATACATGCAGTAATGGTTTCTGGACAATTTTGTTCCAAACAATAGATTTGTGTTTGGCGGGAGAGAAGGCCAAAATAAAATCCACAGCACACAATGGATCATAAGTCAGTGGGAATCATATCCACTTATGTTAGAATTGTTCTTGGCCTTAAGCCATTTCCCATTACGCCACTGCATAAAAAGATTGTAGGCATTGAAACTTTTAAATAAAGCAGTCTTTTATTTCTCTCACTCTTCTATGCAAACTTTGAATGATATAGTTAACACAGTCATTTCTAAAAGTACCTTTGGCATTAGTTTCGAAGAGAACATTTAGCAGATTTAAATTTTATTAGTTGAACGTTGTTTTTAATCTTATTTTAAAAGCAAATAATCACTTTGTAATACAATACAATACAATAGCAGAGTTGGAATGGACCTTGGAGGTCTTCTAGTCCAACCCCCTACCTAAGAAGAAAACCCTATCATTTCAGATAAATGGCTATCCAACATCTTCATAAAGACTTCCAGTGTTGGGGCATTCACAACTTCTGGAGGCAAGATGTTCCACTGATTAATTGTTCTGTCAGGAAATTTCTCCTCAGTTCTAAGTTGCTTCTCTCCTTGATTAGTTTCCACCCATTGCTTCTTGTTCTACACTCAGGTGCAGTATTCTAAGTGTGGCCTTACCAAGGCCTTATAAAGTGGTATTAACACTTCACATGATCTTGATTCTATCCCTCTGTTTATGTAGCCTAGAACTGTGTTGGCTTTTTTGGCAGCTGCTGTACATTACTGGCTCATATTTAAATGGTTGTCCACTCGGACTCCAAGATCCCTCTCACAGTTACTACTATTGAGCAAGGTACCACCTATACTGTACCTGTGGATTTCGTTTTTCTTGCCTAAATGTAGAACCTTAGTCTTTTCACCATTGAATTTCATTTTATTAGATAGTGTCCAATGTTCAAATTTGTCAAGATCCTTCTGTATCTTTAGCCTATCTTCTGGAGTGTTGGCTACTCCTGCCAGCTTGGTGTCATCTGCAAATTTGATGAGTTCCCCATTTATTCCCTCACCCAAATCATTGATTAAGATGTTGAAGAGTACTGGGCCTAAAACATTTGTGGTACTCCACTGCATACTTCCCTCCTTGTAGATGCAGTTCCATTGAGGACTACACGTTGAGTGCGGTTGGTCAGCCAGTTAGGAATCCATCTGGTGGTGATGCTGTCTAACCCACATTCTTCTACTTTATCTAGTAGTAGGTTATGGTCTACCTTATCAAATGCCTTACTGAAGTCCAAGTAAACTATATTGATGGCATTAATCTGGTTCACTAATTTTGTCACTTTGTCAAAGAATGCAATAAGATTAGTCTGGCATGATCTGTTTTTGACACTTCATTGTGAGCCTTAGCTTTCCTCACTTCATCTTTACAGGCTCCGGCTATTTGCTGATATTCTGCCTTAGTTATGTCCCCCATCTTTCCACTTTTTATACTTATCTTTTTTGTCTTTCAATTTGTCAGAGAGTTCTTTATGCAGCCATGCTGGTTTCTTTTGAGAGCTGTTATTTTTCTTCTTCAATGAAGTCTAGCATGCTTCATTGTGCTTGACTGGGCTTTTGTAATCTCATTTTTCAAAATTTCCCAAACTTCTTGAATTGTTTTCCTCTTGAGGATTCTCATCCATGGAATTCTTCCCAAGCTCTCTCTAAGTTTATTGAAATTAGCTTTCTTAAAGTCCAAGACTCTAGCTTGACTTTGTTCTACTACTTGTGTTTGCATAATGTTGAATTCCAATATTGCATGGTCACTTGCGCCCAGAGTTCCTGTTGCTTCAACACCTTCTATCATTTCCTCTTTGTTAGAGAGAATTAAGTCCAATATGGCTGATCCCCTTGTTCCCTTCTCTACTTTTTGGGAAACAAAGTTGTCTGCTAGGTTCGTTAGGAACCTGTTGGATCTTCCACTTGGTGCAGAGTTTGTTTTCAAATTGATGTCAGGGTAGTTAAAATCCCCCATTACTATTATGGTGTGCTTCCTACATACCTTAGTTAGCTGACTAGCAAAAAGTTCATCTACTTCCTCTGCTTGGTTGGGTGGCCTGTAGTATATATAGACCTATGGCAATGTTGTTTACCCTCCAACCTTTAATATTGACTCAAATGCATTCAAGATAGTTCTCATCATTGTTGTGCTCTATTTCTGTAGAGATGTAGTTATTTCTTATATAAAGTGCAACTCCACCTCCTCTTTTATTTGGTCTATTTCTTTTAAATAATTTAAATCCTTCTAGCTGTATGTTCCATTTGTGGGTTTCATCCCACCAAGTTTCTGTAATGGCAACAATATCGTATCTGCCCTCATTTACTTGAATTTCTAATTCACCCTGTTTATTCGAGTCCATTTTGATTGACCCTGTGTTTACTGTCTACATAACCTATGTTATGCTTGACTGCCCCTATTTTCTTGCCACTTGTATGATTCATGCACATGGTATGGCACTCACTATTAAATGCTTGTTTTTGCTTGACAGCAGGAGTTATAATCTTACCTAATCATAAACCATATAGCAACCCTAACCAGCATCCCAGCTTGTTAGAGAAAAGGTGTTATCTGTTTACATGTCTATGGAGATTCTCCGTCATCCAGGTCATGATTGTCTCAAAGGTGCTTTCTCAAAAGGCAACTGGACTTTCTTTGTTTTTCCTTGAAGATGTTTCGCTTCTCATCTAAGAAGCTTCATTGGTTGGAAAAGGATGATTGGGGGGGGGTATGGAGGGATCCATCTTCTATTCACCCTTGCCCCCCTCCCATCATCCTTCCATTTCCCCTCACCATTCTGCCAGAACTGATGAAACTTCTTGGATGAGAAGCGAAACATCTTCAAGGGAAAACAAAGAAAACCCTTTTGTGATATCTCTTTACACTCATAACTTTAGGGTTATTTGCAAATATGATGTACCATATATTTGGAGTGTAAGACGCACCTTCCCCCCCCTAAATGAGGGTTTAAATTTGGGTGTGTCTTATATACTGAATGTAGCTCCACCTACCTGCCAGCCCCCACCTTTTGGCCTCTGCCTCCCAGCAATTTACCTCCTTGCAGCAAATGGGAAAATGGGGCCTGTAGAGGCAGCAATAGGCCATATGGTAATCCCTGCAGCCTGAAACAGTTGATCATCTGGAGGCCAATGCCAAAATTGAAAGTGAAACAGGTGTTTGCTGCAAGGAGGCAAATTGCTGGGAGGCAGAGGCAGATTTCTTTCTTCTAATCAGGCTAAACTGAAACAGAGTGTTTGCTGTTTGCTGCAAGGAGATAAGTCAATAACTACAAATGCCTATAGAATGTTCAAATTATTAGGCTTATTTTTTAAAGACTTCTTTATTATTGTTCTAGACAACAAAATGAAGAAGCTTTTTAAAATAAATGCTTGATCTGAAGAGGCCCAGTGCTATTGGATCTTCTTTTAAATAGCAGAGAATAATGTATACTTCCAGAAAGCCACATCAATTTTAACAGCATCTTGTACAAGTATAGTCTGAAATGTAACACCACAGTGTATATCAGTTGTGCTGTTTGCTGCAAAGAGGAAAATTGCTGGGAGGTAGAGGCAGATTTGTTTCCCCTTGTTTTCCTCCCCAAAAGCAAGGTGCATTTTATATTTCAGAGCATCTTATAATCCGAAAAATACGGTATTTCAAATTTGTTCATTGCACTTTCACTTGTGTCTTTTGACTCTGCAGTTGTGGTGCATTGGAAGAGCTCATTCTTAAGAAAATATTACTTAGTTGAGGTAGATGGGTTTTTCCTCCCCACTTTCATCCAAACTAGAATATCATTTATGAGGACAAAGTAACCCAACAATATTTTCTGCATGGTTACAAATGAAAGTCAGTATTCTGCAATTTTTGGGAAGTAAATTGTCATGTTTCTTTTTCAAATCCAGATCAACAAGATGATGAGCTGACATGTTTATTGAGTGAACAACTCCTAGGTTCTACTCACCTTGTATGTTAATATGTATCCTTTCATGGTTCAATTTGGAGCTAATAAGGGAAGGATATAATCTTTATCAGATTAAATTTACTCAGCAATGATAAAATAGGCTAAAATATAGTTTGCTACTTTTTGGCTTTTAGTATGGAAACACCACTATTATTTTAGCATGTATATATGTGTACCATAGGTGAGTATGTGCTATTGTCTCATATATTTTTTATATCTCTTGTTTATATAGCTGTGGCTTTTATCCATTTGTTGTTTGCATTCTGAGTCACTAGTGGTGAGATGGACAGCTAAACCATTTAAATAAATAAATATTGTGGTTTGCTGGTTTAGGTGTTGGACTGCAGTTCGGTTCTTAGCCAAAGAGGTTCATTAGGCAGTTTAGGGTCATTCACCTACCTCAATTCATTTCACAGGGTGGTTATGGGGGAAACAGGGAAAAGTGACCAATATATATATATTGCAGTAAGCTTCTGAACAAAACGAGCAATAAATGTAATAAATAATGTTTCATATGCAACTACATGATAAACAAGCCATTGTGTTTTGCTAAACACGTTTGGGTTATAGTATATTTTGTGAATCCAGCGAGAGCTTTCATTGTGTTGTTATGTAGCTGTGGGAAATAGTATGAGATTTGGTGTCCTTGTTGCTCTCCAAACTTTGTGGTTTTCTTGCAGACATTTCATTACAAAACTAGGTAACGTCATCAATGTAAACTGATGACCCTTTCTCCTCAAGTGTTATAGCTACATGTGTTATAGCTTTCAGGATGCTTCCTGGATTAACATCAGTCCATATCCTTTATTTATTAGATTTGTATGCTGCTACAAACTGTTCACACAATGTGTACTTGGACTGCTTTGTATGTATACTTGCTTCTGAAGTTGCTACATTTGGCAGAAGGATTTCCCATAATAAAAGCTGACTTTATTTGGGGATTCCTCTACCCTGATTGCTGCTAATATGGTTCCTAAAGAAAAATGAATGCTATAAGGCTCTTATCCACCCACCCCACAAAGTCTGTGATACGAATATTTATAATTCTCTCAAAGGAATTAACTTGTTGGATTTAGAATGAATTTCCATTTGATCTTGATTTTCCATCTAAATGGAAAAAGTCAAGGCCAGACCCTTACAGAGAAGTTACAAATATCTTCTAAACCTTGATATATTCAATCGCCACAACATTTCTCTGCATTGGATTTAAGCTTTAAGCTGCACCAAATATTGAGAAATGTAGAATATGGAATACCTGCTGCTGTGAGAAGAAATGTGGGATATAAATTGAATACATAAATAAAAATAAATTATTCATATCAGAAAAAGCTGAAAATAAAAGCAGGAAAAAGAGAAGAATCATAAGAAGACACACAGGGTAGCCTCTTATGAGTGAATACTTTTGGGCCAACCACAGTCTTTAATTAATTATTTATGTTTTCTTCTACATTGTTCAGAAATTAATTCTTGAAAGATAACTTGTCTCTCCTGTCTGTTGGTAATAAAATAAAGACTGCACACCAAAGCAAAATACTGAGGTTTTTTAAAGCTGATTTAGGATCCTCACTTCTATTTCCTCGTGTTTTACTAGCAGGTTTGTGTAGAGCTTTAGATTTGACTCCCAAAATTGTCTGGGAGATTGAAGATAGCATCTTTGGATACTCCGTTAAGAAGCCATACCTTTTTCCATGATTTCATGGCTGCTTGGGCCTACTGTCATTCTGTAGAGGAGCCATACAATCTTGGGTTTCCCAGAGCATTATAAAAAGAAGTTAATTTGCAGTCAGGACGAATGCTTCAAACAGTAATATTCAAAATGCATGATAATATAACCATACACAAATGCATATACATGCACAACAAGTCAGTACAGGTGAACTGAGAAGTTAGGCAAACAGATTATTTGAAGGAGTCCTACTGTGCTTAGCCGAGGATAACATCTTCATATGAAATAAGTTTATCCTTGTCTTAGAGCAGGAGTGAGGAACGATGGCCCCTTTATAATTTGTGCACTTAACAACTCCCAGAATTCCTGGTTGGCTCAGGAATTCTGGGAGTTGAAGTCCACAAGTCATAAAAGGACCATTGTTCCTCATCCCTGATCTAAGACTAATAAAAGTATCTGAATTAAATCAGTGGAAGAGAAGATAGAATGTTCCTTGACAGATTATGGTAAAGACAAATGCTTGGTAGAGAAGGATCTTCATGGCCTTGTGCAACAAAAATGAATATCAGGATGTATATCTATAAAACATAAAAAATAAATTCTGAGAGAAAGGTACTCCCTGGATTGATCACTTACAGAAAATACACCTTGAAGTGTACCAAGCAGAATAGGAAATAAGAATAGAATCAGACCTTACAAAAATCCTTGACTAACAAAACTGCTTTATTCCAAGTTTGATGGAATAAAATGTATGTTGTTGGAAGGGATTTTTGCAAGATCCAGCCTAGATTCTTGCTTTGAAACTTTATTATCTTTATTTTACTTTACAATTCACCATATACTATATAGCTTTTAAAACGTACCTTATCCACACCATCTTTACATTTAATATATTTTCTTGGTTTCTTTCCAGTTACCATAATGTCCACGGATGGGGGTTTTGCAGGAGGAAACAGTGATGCACAGCAGTGTCTTCAGTCTTTCTGGCCTCGGGTCATGGATGAGATTCGAAACCTAACAGTGGTAAGATTTTTTTTTCATACCATCCCACAGAGAAATTATTAATAGATCTCTTACTTGCTACGTCCATGAGCATTTAGTGATTTTTCATGTTGGGTTTTTGAAGGAGAGAAAGTTCTGACTTTTTACAATGTTAATTACTGTAAAATTGAAAAAAAATAACAATCTCCTCCATGGGTTGCTAGTTACTAGAGCAACTAGGGTGGGAAAATCACCCTTTTTTCCAATAGACTCGAGGGGTGGGGGTGGGGGGCTACACATGGGATATTCCGAAAGCCTGATTGGTCCAAAGACTGAGGGAAATTTCTTTTAACATCCTCCTTTCCCTGATGGCTCCCAGTTCCTTTCAGTCTTTGGTTCAAACAACTGCTTTGGTTCCCAGTGTATTATTTGAGAGAAATAGGTAAATTTATTTATCATTCTATTCGATCCATTGGGCATTCTAAATTCAACAGAAAGCTGCTGCATCGCAGGGACGAGTCCTCTGTCTCGCAGCGCTTCGAAGGAGAGCTAATTGGCCTTTCACTCTCTCCTCGTGGCACCGGGAGCTCTGACCGATCGCTGGAACTACGGGGGTGTCTGGGTCCTTCCACCAGCTCCGTGGGTGACGCGACAAAGCGGAAAGCGCTGGATTGGGCTAGCAACGCTTTTCCTCTATCTATCTCAGCCGCATGCCCTTCAATCGAGCCGCGGCTATTCAAACAAGCCCGGCGAAGAGAAAGAAAGCTTTAAGGTGTGCAGGGAGCCTGCAGTGGCCATTTTGGAGCACGAATGCAGAGGCGGCCATTTTGGACACTAATTGCACCTAATTGCATCGTGGCCAGTGTCCGGCCAGCAATTTGTTCTCTGGCAGTCCGCTTTTCACCTGCAAGGCCTCTGTATCGGCTGGTGTCTCCAAGGCAATCCCACAGGCCCCAGGGGAAGCACTCAATGAGGCCGGAACAGGGGGAATGGAAGGCCTTAGAACCAGGGCAGCAGCAGCTAAGCCGTCTGTTGCTCAACAACTATCTAGGGCAGCCCAAAGGGATGAATTGAGGCGCCAGTGTGCCCTTGAAAAGAGGATTGCCAGGGCAGAACAACAGACCCTAGTTTAGTTTAGTTTAGTTTAGTTTATTTATTTATTTGTATGCCGCCCTTTTCCCTGGGGGGACTCAGGGCGGCTCACAATCAAAAGGAAGGGGGGGACAGACTTTTACATATAAGACAGTACATGATTAAAACACAACATTCATACCATTCGGGCGGGTTACAATCTTTAGCCCCAGGCCTGACGGGATAGCCAGATTCTAAGGGCTGTGCGGAAGGTCTGGAGGGTGGTGAGGGTACGAAGCTCCACGGGGAGATCGTTCCATTGGGTCGGGGCTACCACCGAGAAGGCTCTCCTCCACGTGGTGGCCAGTCGGCATTGGCCAGCGGATGGAACTCGGAGGAGGCCTAAACGATGAGATCTAATGGGTCGTGTGGAGGTGATCGGCAGTAGGCGGTCTCTCAAGTACCCAGGTCCACTACCATGAAGGGCTTTATAGGTGGCAAGTAGCACCTTGAAGCGTATCCGGAGATCGACAGGTAGCCAGCGCAGCTCGCGGAGGATAGGTGTTACGTGGGTGAAGCGAGGTGCACCCACGATCGTTCGCGCGGCTGCATTCTGGACTAGCTGAAGTCGCCGAATACTCCTCAAGGGCAGCCCCATGTAGAGCACATTGCAGTACTCCAGCCTAGAGGTCACAAGGGCCCGAGTGACTGTTGTGAGAGCCTCCCGGTTCAGGTAGGGGCACAACTGGTGCACCAGGCGAACCTGGGCAAATGTCCCCCTGGTCACAGCTGACAAATGGTGTTCGAAAGTCAGCTGTGGGTCCAGGAGGACTCCCAAGTTGCGGACCCTGTCTGAGGGGTATAATGTTTGACCCCCCCAGCCTGAGAGATGGAATATTTGCCAAATTGGCGGGAGGGAAACACAACAGCCACTCGGTCTTATCCGGATTGAGCACAAGTTTGTTAGCCCTCATCCAGTCCCTAACAGCTTCAAGTCCCTGGTTCATCACGTCCACCGCTTCATTGAGTTGGCACGGGGCGGACAGATACAGCTGGGTATCGTCCGCATACTGGTGGTATTTTATCCCGTGCCGCCGAATGATCTTGCCCAGCGGTTTCATGTAGATGTTGAAAAGTAGGGGAGACAGGACAGAACCCTGCGGCACCCCATATGTTAGGGGCCTAGGGTTCGATTTCTGCTCCCCAACTAACACCGACTGCGACCTGTCCGAGAGGTAAGAGGAGAACCACTGCAAAACAGTGCCTCCCACCCCCATCTCTCGCAGTCGTCGCAGAAGGATACCATGGTCGATGGTATCGAAAGCCGCTGAGAGGTCAAGGAGAACCAGGATGGAGGCGTGGCCTCGATCCCTGGCTCTCCAGAGGTCATCGGTCAATGCGACCAAAGCAGTTTCTGTGCTGTAACCAGGTCTGAAGCCGGACTGGAATGGGTCAAGATAGCTGGCTTCCTCCAAGGCCCGCTGGAGCTGAAAGGCCACCACCTTCTCAACAACCTTCCCCACAAAGGGGAGGTTGGAGACTGGATGGTAATTGTTAAGAACGGCTGGATCCAAAGATGGTTTCTTCAGGAGGGGTCTCACCACCGCCGCTTTGAGTGCGGGGGGAAAGACCCCCTCCCGAAGGGAGGCGGTAACAACCGCCTGGATCCAGCCCCGTGTCACCTCCCTGCTGTTGACAACCAGCCAGGAGGGGCACGGGTCCAGTACACATGTGGAGGCACTCACAGCTCTCATGGCCTTGTCCACGTCCCCGGGGGCAACATCCTGAAACTCAACCCAGCGATGGTCTACCAGATTATCCCCTTGTGCCTCAGCTGGATCTGCAGAATCGGAGTCCAACTCCGACCGAAACCGAGCAACTTTGTCCGCCAAGAACTGGACGTACTCTTCAGCCCTACCCTGCAAGGGGTCCCCCGTATCCCTCCTATTTAGGAGGGAACGGGTTATCCTAAACAGGGCGGCTGGGCGGGACTCGGAGGAGGCAATCAAGGTGGCAATATAAGATCTTTTTGCCGTCCTAATTGCCCTGATGTAATCCTTGATGCACGATGTTAAAAGTGCTCGGCTCGATTCGGATTTGTTGGATCTCCACGAGTGCTCTAGGCGTCTCTTTCAGCGCTTCCTCTCCCGGAGTTCCTCTGTGAACCAAGGGGATCTCCTGGATCCACAGCCTCGGAGCGGCCGTAGTGGCGCAATCCGGTCAAGGGACCCCGTCGCTGCCAAGTTCCAGGCAGCAACCAGGGTCTCCACCGGACTGTGGGCGAGAGTATCAGGAGTAGCCCCAAGCTCCGTCTGGAACCTCAAGGGATCATAAGTCGCCTGGGGCGGAACCATCTGGTCGGTTCCTCCTCCCTACAGCGGAGGTTTGGCCTCCGAAAGTCAAGCCTCAGTAGGCAATGGTCTGACCACGACAGGGGTATGATCTCATTACCCCTAAGACCAAGATCACAAGTCCACTGCTCCGAGAGGAATACGAGGTCGAGCGTGTGACCCGCTGAATGGGTTGGGCCCCGAATTACCTGGGTCAAGCCCATGGCTGTCATGGAAGCCATGAACTCCTGCGCTCCATCAGAGTGTTCACCGAGCGAAGGCAAATTGAAATCCCCCAGAACCATAAGCCTGGGGAACTCAATTGCCAGCTCGGCTACCGACTCGAGGAGCGAGGGGAGGGCTGCTGCAACGCTGTTGGGAGGCAGGTACGTTAACAGCAAACCCACTTGACCCTTGAGGTCCAACTTCACCAGCAGGGACTTACACCCGACAGGCTCTGGAGCAGGGATCCTACGAGGTACTAGAGACTCTCGGATAACAATAGCCACACCTCCACCCCTTCCCTGGGCTCTCGGCTGATGAAGCACCTGAAAACCTTCTGGGCACATCTCTACGAGGGGGACTCCTCCCTCCGGGCCCAGCCAGGTTTCAGTAATACATGCCAGGTCTGCCCTCTCGTCTAAAATTAAGTCCCGGACGAGGGGAGCCTTATGAACTACAGACCTAGTCATCAGACCCAGCTCCCACAGCAGATCCAGGTTCCCATTAAGGCCAGGATCTCACCAATTGGGCTCTCCTCCCAGAGGCTTCGGCCCTTCTTCTCCATCTGTCTCCCCTGCTAGGCCTTCCAGACAAACTGGCATTGAGGTCTCTCCTTATCCTCCCAGACCTACCCAAGGGATTCGGAAGGATGATGGGGACCCATTGGAAGGTTCCTCTAGGTGATTTCTTCCTCATCACACCATAGATCCCCAGGGGCCCCTTGCAGACCAATATGAGGATGAATTTGAGAATTTAGAATGATTGCCTTAGAGCATTAAGAGGCTGATTTCCTCGGCCATATCAGAAGGGGTTGCCTCAGCTCTCAACCAAAGGGAAGCCCCCCCCCTCCAGGGGATAGGGCAACCCACTCCTTTCAACAGCCAAGGGACTCTTCCTCTGTTCAGAGACAGGTCCCTACCACGCCTCCCTCCCCCTCGGTGGTTAGCGAGGGTTCAGTGTTAGGCAAAGACCCTCGTCAAGACATGAGGTTTTCAGAGGATGAAGAGTCTGTTCTTCCTGATCCTCCAGCTTTCCCCAATCTCTTTTCTCCTCCTATGTTTAAAACTATGCTTCACAAGGCCAGATAGACCACTAAGGTGGGGACTGGGGATCCTGCTGTCCCTCAACCTAGGGACCCTAACCTAGTCATGTTTTCCAATACAGCCACCAATAAGGAGAAGGTCCCTGCCCCACCCTTGTTTCTGGAAGTGGTAAAGAATCAGTGGGCCTGCCCTTCCACCTTTCCCAAACCTGGGAGCAACGACCGCTGCTTCTACAACATGGAGCAGGTCTTCTCCCAGGCACTCCAGATGCCCACGGTGGACGCCCCAGTGGCTACACTGGCCAATGCGTCATCCGTCGTGTCTGGTGATGTGGCTGATAAGTTAAAACCAGAAAACAAGTGTGCCAAACTTACCTTGCATAAGAACTTCAACACTTCCGCTTGGGCGATAAAGTTTGCTGTGGCGGCCTCCTACTTCAACCGCTCGGCGGTCATGTGGCTTCACCAACTGCAGGATCGCATTCCTGTCCAGGATGAGCGACTTCAGCAGGATATCACCAAAATAATTGCGGCCACAAAGTTTTCCGCGGATGCTACCTAGACACCGTAAAATATTCGTCCCGAGTCCTTGCTACCTCGTTGACTTCTAGGCGTCTACTATGGCTTCGCAACTGGCAAATGGACAACAATTCCAAATGGAACTTGGCATCTGCCCCATACGCAGGGACCAATCTCTTTGGTGAATCATTAGATCAGATTCTCATTGAGTATAAGGATAAAAAGAAGGTCCTGCTGACCAATTCCAAGAAGCCGGACAGCGGTTGGCTTCTTACCGCAGACATTCCTACAAGGGCCCTGAACCTGAGTACCAGCAACCCAGGTACTTTCCTTATAGATCAGATAGACAGCCCCAGAGACAGTACTATCATGATAGGGGCAGGTACCAAGGCCAGTCCAGACGGCCCTTTCGCTGGGGGGAGGGGGGGCAGCTGTCCTTTCCGTAAAGGGAAATGACTCCAACCCGAGCATTCCCATCGGTGGCCGCCTGGCTCTGTTAGCGGATCAGTGGGACCAGATTACAACAGATGCCTGGGTATGAACCACGGTCAGACATAGCCTTCATCTAGAATTTCTCTCCATGCCTCCTAACTTCTTCCGGGTGTTCCTTCCCTCCCGGGATCCGAATCGTTCCCGCCTGATGTCCCAAGACATACAACACCTGCTAGACATTCAGGTGATAGAATTGGTCCCCATGACAGAACACAGGTTGGGACACTATTCCAATCTATTCGTTCTCCCAAAAAGCTCGGGGGGATGGAGAGCCATTCTGGACCTCAAACGCCTGATCCAATTTCTAGTATACAGGCGCTTCAAAATATCCTCCCTGGGATCTGTTCTTCAGGGAATCAGGCGGGGAGATAACCTAGCATCAGTGGATCTAACGGAGACATACCTCCACATCCCAATCCCGCCCGCCCATTGCAGGTACCTTCGGTTTTCCCACAAGGAATGCCACTTTCAATACAGGGCTCTCCCCTTCGGCCTAGCCTTTCGCACCTTAACGAAAGTCTTGGCGGCTCACCTGCGCTCTGTTCCGGTGAGACTCCACTGCTACATACGACGATGTGCTCGTACAGGCCGACTCACATGCACAGGCGGTTATCGACCTCTGCCTGACCATCCAGACCTTACGGTCCCTAGGGTTTTCCACCAACTTCCCCCAAAATCATCTCTTGCCCTTGACAAAGATTTTTCATCTGGGGGTGGTGATAGACTCAGCTGCAGAACTAGTTTGACTTTCTCCAGAACGTCTCGTCAGCCTCCAGTCGTTGGCATGGCAGGTACGCGCAAGAAGGTCAGCTTCCATCCTGACCTTGGCCCGCTTATTGGGCAAGATGGTGTTGTGCATAGGGATTGTGCCTTGGGCCTGCCTCCACTCCTGAACCTTGCAGTGGGCCCTTATCCCATTCCAACGGAAGCACATGAGCAACTCCCTGCGGCTCATCCACCTGCCAGCAGATCTACGCCTGTCAATGAAGTGGTGGCTGTGTCCGGCTCTATGACACAGGTCCCATATTTGGGAACAGGATCGCATAACCATCACCACGGACGTGAGCTTATTCAGTGGGGGGGGGGGCTGATGAACTCCAGGTTGGCACAGGGGCGTTGGACTGTGTCAGCATAATATAAATTGGCTGGAGCTGAAGGCGGCCTGCCTGGCCCTCCAAAAGTTCAAGGAATCAATCTCAGGCCGTCATGGCCTTCTTTTGACAATGTGGCCACAAAGGCCCACATAAACCGTCAGGGTGGGACTCACTCCAGAGCCCTCTGGCTGGAAGCACTGAAGCTCGGCTCTTGGGCAGAGTGACATTTGGCGTTACTGGTGTCAGAACACATTTCAGGCTCTGCCAATAACCTGGCCAATTGGCTCAGCCACGTGACTATAGACCACAGGGAGTGGCAGATTCACCCCGATCTGTTCCGGAAGATTTGCCACTGCTTCAGATGTTCACTGGTGGATTTGTTCACAACCCCAGCGAACGCTCAGCTCCCGAGGTTCTTCTCCCGATTTCCAGCCTGGGCAGCAGAAGGAGTGGATGCCCTTTGGAGCAAATGGCCTCCGGGCCTGCTATACGCTTTCCCCCCTCTCCCACGAATTCCGGGGACCTTGAGGAAGGTAGTGGTAGAGAGGTCAGACATTATTCTGATTACACCGCATTGGCCCAGACGACCTTGGTGTGCGGACCTCATCCAGCTTTCCGTATCTCCCCCATGGAGGATTCCTCAGGGGGAGATCTCCCTATTCCAGAGGGTCCTGATCCACCCGGAGCCCCAGTGGCTCCACCTGACCGCCTGGCACTTGAGTGGAGCCTCCTGAGGAAAGCCGATCTGTCCTCCTGGGTCATAGCGACCATAGAGGCATCCAGGCGTCCATCAACCACATGGATTTATAATTTCACATGGTCGGCCTTCGTTAGATGCATTTCCCTCTCGTCTACTGAAAAGAAATGTTCAGGTAAGGACCAATGTTCTTTCTGATTTTGCAACAAGAGAAAAATGTTTATCAGCCACCTCTTTCTATATAAAATATATTCTCTAGATACTCCTAAAAAGGACTAGTAGATGTATTTCAATCAAAAGTATTGTAACGCCATAAAAACCTTCCTGCCAGAGTGCTGGCATCTTCATTTGCCATTTTTCATTTAGTTCTTCACTGAAACAATGTCATTAAAAGTATAGTATCATCTGCATGCTTAAAAATATTAAAAATACTTTGCTCTTACTTTCAAGTCAGAAGAAGTTCCATAGTTGCATGTTGAGAAATGTGCTATTTCAGCAGTTGACAATCATCCATTTCTATGGATGGCTTTCTCTGGTTAAACATAACCCATTGAATGGTCTGCACTACTGTTGATTGTGGAGCCATTTAGTCTTGAAAACCTGTCAGTGCATCATTTAGGATGGACTTCAGCTATAGTATAACACAGAAGTGAGTACATCCCCTCACAGTTTGTAAATATTTAAGTATATCTTTCTTTTCATGTGACAACATGGAAGAAATACTTGGCTATAATGTGAAGTAGTGAGTACATAGCTTGTATAACATTGTAAATGTGCTGTCCTCTCAAAATAATGCAACACACAGCCATTAATGTCTAAACTTCTAGCAAGATATAGTTAAATATTTACAAAATGGGAGGGGCTATATCACTTCTGTGATATACTGTATATACTATTAAAACTCTAAGTAGGTGAAACAATGCATCACAGAATAAAACCTTTTAAGCCAAGTTACCTCAAATTCATCTATTTGTATACCACCTTTATTATTTTTGCAAGTAAAGGCAGTGAAAGACACACTTTGCCTCCAGGGGTGGGTCCCAGCTGTTGCTACTGCCAGTTTGTTCAGGGACTCACTGCGTGTACACTATGCATGCATGCGCAGTAGTAAAAAATGCTTCTGTGCATGTACAGAAGCCAAAAACAAGATGGCGGGGGCATAGCAGGCCAAGTTGCTACTTATTCGGCCGAACCGGTCTGAACCGGTAGGAACCCACCTCTGTTTACCTCCTATTTTCCCCACAACAACAATTTTCCCCACAACAACAATCCTGTGAGATGAGTGAAGCTGAGAGAGAGTGACTGGCCTAAGGTCACCCAACTGGCTAAGGCAGGCTTGAACTCTGGGTTTCCAGCCTGGTGCCTTAACCAGACTGGATCTCCATATAACAAGGATAATGGAGCCATTGACATTGAGATTGAAACATTCCCCCTGCACTTGAGATGGCAGCACCAAAAATCCTACCTTCTCAGATAGAACTGTTCCCCACAACACAGACTTCCTGAGCTCTCGCTTCCCCTAAGGAATATAAAAATGTTACAATCTGGCTCTTGCACTCCTAGAAACCTAAGGGAAAATGAGAAGAGCAGATTGACCAGCACAAATTCATGCATAGGCATCACACTTGCACCCCTGCTAATTAGTTGGCCACACTCAGAAATTTGACTGGCATTACACCACTCTCAGTTGGCTAGTATAGTTGCACTCTGACCTTTTTCAAGAAGATATCAACATTCATTGATAGCCAGGTTAACGTCCCCACCCCCGCTCATCCTTAGCCTAGAAAAAGGGAAGGCAATCTAGCAGGTGTGTAGATGAGTGGGAGGTCCTTTATTAGCATGGGAATTGTTGGCAATCCAGATGTGTCAAGAAAATAGAATCCTAGGAGTCAAAATAGCTTCATAAGAGTATACATTGAAATTATTTGCTGCTGCTGATGTACTAGCACTTCCTTCACCTGAGGTTTTCTAAACTGTGTTGATATACAATAATATAATTTGACATCAGGCTAATGAATTAAAGAGTAAACTCAGATGCTGATTATGGAAGTTGACAAAGGATGAAAAGCAATTTATATATTGATTAACAGATTTTAATATAAGAAGATATTTGCTTTCTGATTAGTAAACGTGTGTGTGTGTGTATGTGTGTGTGTATGTATGTATGTATGTATGTATGTATGTATGTATGTCTATATACACACACCATCCATCCATCCATTTTGGTTTTTTAAAAATGTTTATTGAAGAACAATTGTTTACTAAACTGGAAGCAAATGACAGATATTTCCAGATAGAAGACTTTTATCTTGGGTTAGGCAGAATTGCAGCATTTAAGATGAATACTTCACCAAGACTAAATTTTCTATTTCAAATTATTCTAGTTTCTAATGAGAGCAAGATATGAAATCACTTGCAAAGGTAATGAATTATATATGGAGTAATAAAAGGCCAAGGATTAAATTTAAGAACTTGCAGGATTCAAAAGAACAAGGCAGCCAAGTGGCTCTGAATGTCAGACTATACTATCATACTGGCTGTCTAACTTGGATTTTAGAATGGATTATATTTCCATATGGTTCCATCACTTCTGTGGAAGGGGCACTTCTTCTGGAGGGGTTGCATAAATATTGATATACACAGAAAAATAAGTATAATACTGAATGTTTAAACTTACTAAAGATTGGGACAAATCTAGGAAAAGACTACATTCAAAATTTTCCATTCTTGCTGTCTTACTGAATGCCTATTTTTTATGAAGAGAAAGGTACCAAAACTAAACAAGAGCAATTTCTTCAGCTTGTAAGATATTATTAACAGGACAAATTTAATGTCTTTCAAGTCTTTGCTATTCAGGGCTCTTCCACATTTAATTGATTTCCATGCTGCCAAATGAACAGCACAGCAATTAAAAACAGTTATGAAAATAAGGCAGAATATTAGAAATCAAGCAATGACAGTTCCAGCAGTCTCCGGTTACTGTTCTTAAGTGAAATTGATTGTGAGAGCAGGCGGGGAAGGTCACAAATCACAATCTGATGGCCATAGGACACTGTGATAGTTGGAAATATGATCATGCGATCCCAGGGGCACTGTGACCGATGGAACTTTGAGGACTGGCCATAAATGTCACTCGTTTGGCACCACCATAAGTTTGAATGGTTACTGAATGAGTTGTTAACTGAAGGCTAGATGTATAGTCACAAAGATGGAACAGTGAGAATTTAAGTGCAAAAACAATTATTTACCAATATTAAGCTTGGAATTAGTATAAAATATTTACTGCTGGCGCATTATTCCAACCAGGATGGCTGAAATAAGCAAGTCCTTTCTGTGAAATACTGGAAATGCAATAAGCAACTTGGTTCCTTGTTCCAGTTTGTTACAAAGCCCAATCATGCTAGAAATTAATTCATTGTAGAATGGAACACCTTTTTAAAAATCTAATCCCATTTCATCCTGAGATATTTTTTTTATTAAACTTCACTAAACCATACACTTCTTCCATTTTTTTAAAAAAACAACTAGTATATGTTAATATTTGCACATATTTTATATGTTCTTTATAAAGTTGTAAAGTTGCTGCCCCAACGCATATTTAGAGTCCCAGTTTGGAGCAGACTGTACTAGCACCTGGAACAACTAGGTGGAATTCTTGTGTCCAGAGGTGGTGTGGCTTTGAGTGCTAGATGTTAAAGGACAATGATGCGGAAAGACAGCTAACTATATGGCCTTTCTCCAGGCTTCTGTTAAAAACTGGATTGGAAAGGAGGTAAGTCCTTGCAAATAGTATTTTAGTAGGGATCTTTTATACAGGTAGTCCCTAATTTATGGCCAGTCATTTAACAACCATTAGATTATTGTGATGGCTGGAACCAAAGGTTGGGCTCAGAAAGGATGTTTTACAATCCATAAATTACTTTCCACCATTAAAAGTTCTCCCACCTGCAGTCACGTGATTATCATCTGGATGCGTGGCAACCTATTTGCACTTACAGCAAGTTGCCAATCCCCCTAATGACTGTGTGGTTGCTTAATAACCACAAGTAGGAGAGCTGAGATTGCAGTCATTGAATGAAGCAGTCACGTGAGCATCTCATTAATGACCGCTCCATTCAACAACTGAGATTCCTGTTCCGGTTGTTGTTGTAAATCAAAAGACTGCTTACCTCTGTTCCACGTTAATTGGTTCATTGACTTCTGTGCTGCTGACAGATTTGTGTAGGATGGGACTGTCTCTAGAGTTCTGCAGCTTCCATCCCACAGCTTGAATACTGAACTCTTCAGAGGAAAAAAAGACAAGAACAGCCAGGCTAGCATCTAATTGCAAGGGAGATAACTAAATAATATCTATTAAATCCTCCTCCAAGAAGCACTACTGATTTTGTCAAGCTTTATTTAAAATGCTTGTGTGAGGCTAAAAATAAGCAACTGGAATTTTTCAATGTGGGGACTCTTAACAAGACTTGGTAAGAGAATTGCATCTCCACATCATTAACTGTAGTCCAATTTAATTCAACATCTCCCCCCCTCCCACTTTCCAGCATTTTAAATGCTTTCATTTAAAAACAAATATATTAAAATCTCAGAACCGGACACAAAACTAGCTTGCTAACAAAAAAGCTTTTGTATTTTCATTTGACACTTGGAGCCCAGTACAGAACATAAAAAGTAGAATTAATTACTCTGATTGCTTGGGTCCCAGAGGTTTACCACATGGAACCTTAGAATAGAATAGAATAGAATTATTTATTGGTCAAGTGTGATTGGATACACAAGGTGCAGATGCTCTTAGTGTACATAAAAAGACAAGATACATTCGTCAAGAATCATAAGGTACAACATTTAACATTTAATGATAGTCATGGGGTACAAATAAGCAATCAGGAAACAATCAATATCATTATAAATCGTAAGGATACAAGCAACTAAGTTCCAGTCCTGCAGTCATAAGTGGGAGGAGGTGGGTGATAGGAATGATGAGAAGACTAATAGTAATAGTAATGCAGACTTAGTGAATTTTTTGACAGTGTTGAGGAAATTATTTGTTTAGCAGAGTGATGGTGTTTGGGGAAAAAACGTTCTTGTGTCTAGTTGTCTTGGTGTGTAATGCTCTATAGCATCGTTTTGAGGGTAGAAGTTGAAATACTTTATGTCCAGGATGTGAGAGATCTGTAAATGTTTTCACAGCCCTCTTTTTGACTTGACCAGTATACATGTCCTCAATGGAAGGCAGGTTGGTAGCAATTGTTTTTTCTGCAGTTCTAATTATCCGTTGAAGTCGGTGTCTGTCTTGTTGAGTTGCAGAGCCAAACCAGACAGTTAGGGAGGTGCAGATGATAGACTCAATAATTCCTCTGTAGGACAGAATCATCAGCTCTTTGGGCAGTTTGAGCTTCCTGAGTTGGCGCAGAAAGAACATTCTTTGTTGTGCTTTTTTGATGACGTTTTTGATGTTAGGTGTCTTGGGATATGATAGAAGCTAGACATTTGAAGGTGGTCTGTTGATACTGTGTTGTCTACCATTGTAAGAGGTGGTAGTATGGGAGGGTTTCTCCTAAGTCTACCACAATTTCTACGGTTTTGAGTGTGTTCAGTTCCAGATTGTTCCGGTCACACTACGAGGCTAGTTGTTCAACCAACCTAAGATTTTGGCTATGTATAGTCAAAAGAGTTTTACTCTACAAGCTTCCAGGGAAGGGCAGCTTTTTAAAATTTTAAGCTTTCTTGTGTATGAAACAATGAACTTAATTAAGTACAATCTTGAATACAGAGCCGTAACCTTCTGCTTAGAGCTATGGAAAAAAGTTATTTACCACAAAAGGGTGGGGGGGGCACTTTTTATCTGCTGCTATCTTGCTTGTAACTAGTGCTGAAATTATGTCCTGAATTTAGATTGTGTGTGTGTGTGTGTTTGTGTGTGTGTGTGTGTGTTTGTGTGTGTGTGTGTGTTTATAGTCCTGTCTTCTGTTGTAGCTGTGTCAAGTGATCAGCAAGAGTACAGAAGTTCAGGTTTCCTTTCATTTGCAGTGACCTCAGTGTTCATTGTTGAGCTGCGTGTAATCCATACAAGAGATGTGCACTTAGTTGAATATCTGATCTGAGTGAGACAGGCATTCTTGGCTGCTGTGTTGAGAATAAGGGAACACCTTGTATTTCTTAGAACAATCGTTTCCTACTTTGTCTTGTTTTAGTGTTCTCTTGCAGACTGACTCGTCTTCCCTAGAAACTCCTGCACTCCTGCAGGTTTCTTTTATGGGGCTGAAACTACGTAGCACTTCCCCTGCTTCCTCTCATCTTGTAGTCAGCTCATAGAAAGGAGCATCCTGAAGGTTGCAGACATCATCTTTGGGGGGGGGGGATTGTCTTGTAGTTGTTCTTTACAATTCAGTATTTTCAGCTCAGGCATTTGTTAGGCATGTGGCCTTCCACTCCCAAAATACTCCACCACCATAGCTGTTGCTGAAAAGTTGTGGTTAACAAAATAATCTCAGACCCTGTTCTACATGTCCCAACAACATGGAACCATCAGATCTGGTTCGATTAATTGGAGGAAATATTGGTGGGCTACACTGAATTAGCAATAAACCAAAATTCTCGCAACAGGAACTTGATGGAGTTGCTGACACAAGGTGGTGTTATTTCTAGCCTTGTGGGTTTTTTTGTTTGTTTGTTTCTGCTAGTGGAGCAAATAACTGCCTTCCCCACCCATCTCAGATTTCAGAGCCCAATGAGAATGCTCAGCTCAGGTGCTTCTGCCACACCTTTTCCTGCACACTGTTGTCTTTATGCCCCCCTCCAAGCTTTGGGAAGTATAGACTCTTGGCGAGTACAAAACCTTGTTGCTGTCAAGAATGAGGAAATGCAAATATCTCTAGCTGACGCTACTAAAACAGCCATTTTAATTTCTAGGAAGACGCGGTGGCTCAGTGGATAAGATGATGAGTGTGTCGATCAGAAGGTTGGCAGTTCAGCGGTTTGAATCCCTAGTGCCGCGTAATGGAGTGAGCTCCCGTTACTTGTCCCAGCTTCTGCCAATCTAGCAGTTCGAAAGCACGTAAAAAATGCAAGTAGAAAAATAGGAATCACCTTTGGTGGGAAGGTAACAGCGTTCCGTGCACCTTCGATGTTTAGTCATGCCGGTCACATGACCACAGAGACGTCTTCGGACAGCGCTGGCTCTTTGGCTTTGAAACGGAGATGAGCACCTCCCTCTAGAGTCAGGAACAACTAGCGCATGTGTGCACGGGGAACCTTTTTAATTTCTAGAGCTGGATCGGGGTCCTAATTTTTTTTTTGAAAGCCTACCTATAGCTTAGGTTTTCTATGTCTCTTTAAAATGCCTAACATTCTACCTGTTAATTTTTACTGAAGTGGTCCTTGTTAAAAACAAAAATGATAAGAACCAAGCTCTTCCTCCTGGTGCTCTTGTATATTTCCACCGCTAAGTTCAAAGGCCAAGAATGGCTACAAATACAAGGTGGTGGGAAGACTGGCTTTTAATCCCCTCTTACAAATACACTTGCAAAAGGAACAGGAGCCTAAGTGAGCTCAAACTGGCAAATATCATTCTGATCCTACCCTCACTTTAGTTATTCTTGGAGTGGTTTAAAGAGGGAACTGAACTTTATTGTATTTTGATTCTGGTCTGTTTATGCTTCTTAAGAAACTGGGTATGCCTAGTTTAATGAAAAGAAGGACTAGGGGAGACATGATAGGAGTCTTCCAATATTTCAGGGGCTGCAACAAAGAAAAGGGAGTCAAGCTATTCTCCAAAGCACCTGAGGGTAGGACAAGAAGCAATGGGTGGAAACTAACCAAGGAGAGAAGCAACTTAGAACTAAGGAGAAATTTCCTGACAGTTAGAACAATTAATCAGTGGAACAACTTGCCTCTAGAAGTTGTGACTGGACGTTTTTAATAAGATGTTGGATATCCATTTCTCTGAAGTGGTGTAGGGTTAAGCAGGGGGTTGGATTAGAAGACCTCCAAGGTCCCTTCCAACTCTGTTTCTCTATTCTAAGTGAGGTTTCTTCAGTTGGGAGGAACAAGCTAGCCATATGCCAATTACCTTGGTAATTATCAGTTAAAAAGCACTTGCTTTTTCTGTGTGCCCGATATTTACCCACAGACTTTTGGAATGTTTTTCTTCTAATATTTAGGGAGAAAATGGGCAGAATGTTATTTGTTCAAGCATGATTGACTCTGTAGTATCAGAACTTGGGTTATGCTACATATTTTCATTCTGGGGAAAGAGAAAGATTGAAATTTTAATTGCACAGATTGGTCTGTGAGACATGAAGGTTCCTGAGCTGGTACAGGGGCTTGAAGGTTATGGAGTTTACCTAATTTGGGAAAAGAATGACAAGGAATTGTCAAGAGAAGTTTGTTTAGCTGGATGGTTCCCAACGTATATTTCAATAGATTTCAGTGTAAAACAGACTTTGGCTTGAACATCCATGGAAACCATGGCCAATCTATCTGGTTGTGTATTTACCCAAGTATCCCCGGAGAGTTTGATTGTGTTGCAGCAAATCATGCCGCTGTTCTTTGCAGTCCTAAGGCCCACTTGACTATCCGTAACAATGGATCACTAATGAAAACGAGTAACACACGAGACTTCATCATACCTTGGGAAGGTTTGTGCAATATCTCCCACTATAACAGTTGGACAGTTGTCTCACCCTTTACTGATTGTAGGTTTTGGGGAATAATGTCAGATTTCTCTTATGTTACTCTCTGCAGAAAGATTTCAGAGTTCAAGAGCTACCATTGGCACGCATTAAGAAGATCATGAAACTAGATGAAGATGTGAAGGTAAAATTTCTGGCACTTAACATGTAAACCTCTAAAATTTGTTTTAAGTATATTGGACTTCTCTGCATGCTTCCTTGGAGGCGGTCTTATTTTCAAATTAAAAACTAAACATAGACTGGCTTGGAGTTGAATGGAAACTTAAGACGCAGCACAGGCTGCTGCATTGATACTGCCATGAGAGACGTTATGGCAAATGAGGGTGGGCAATGGCAGCTGGGGGAGGGGAGGGAGGGAGATAGGTGGGGTACCAAGTGAAGATTACATTTTGGTTTGAAGAAAGTAAATTTCCATTTTGAAGTTGTTTGTCCATGTTTCACTTTTCCAGTTTGATTGTCCACTTGTTTTCTGGAAAGGAAGGAGTTGCTTTCTCTTTATTTTCTCTCTCTCTGAATATATGTGCCAAAGGGAAAGTTTTGCAATATAGCAATAGCATTTAGACTTACCGTATATACCTCTTTACAGTGTTTTACAGACCTCTCTAAGTGGTTTACAGATTTAGCACATTGCCCCCAACAATCTGTGTCCTCAATTTTACCGACCTCGGAAGGATGGATATCCTTCTGAGGTCGGTAAGGCTGAGTCAACCTTGAGCCTGGTGAGACTCGAACTGCTGGCAGCCGGCAGTCAGCAGAAGTAGCCTGCAGTACTGCATTCTAAATACTGCGCCACTAGGGCTCATATAACTGAAAAGCAATGTGGCATGCTAGGTTGATATGCTGTTATATGCTATTAAAAGTAGAACTATGGACATTGTTTAAATCATAGCTTTATGGCACATCTGAGGAATTGCTGGATTGAGCAGAAGCACCACTAGTCATTACTACAGGGAAAGGGTGGGGGAGTGGCTATCATTATCCGAGGGTCTTTAGTTACTCGTAGGATCCCTGCTCCAGAGCTTGTCGAGTGTGAGTCCTTGCTGGTGAAGTTGGACCTTGCGGGTCAAGTGGGCTTGTTGCTAACGTACCTGCCTCTCAACAGCGTTGCAACAGCCCTCCCTTCACTCCTCAAGTCAGTAGCCGAGCTGGCAGTTGAGTTCCCCAGGCTTATGATACTGGGGGATTTCAATCTGCCTTCGCTGGGTGATCACTCTGATGGAGCGCAGGAGTTCATGGTTTTCATGACAGCCATGGACTTGACCCAAGTAATCCAGGGCCCAACTCACTCAGGGCCCAACTCACTCAGCGGGTCACACGCTTGACCTCGTATTTCTCTCGGAGCAGTGGAGACGTGATCTGGATTTGAGGGGTACTGAGATCTTGCCCCTGTCATGGTCAGATCACTTCCTACTGAGGCTTGACTTTCGGAAACCAATCCCCCACTGTAGGGAGGAGGAACTGATTAGGTGGTTCCACCCCAGGCCCCTGATGGACCCTATCGGTTTTCAGACGGCGCTTGGTGTTATACCTGACGCTCTCGTCCACAGTCCGGTGGAGACCTTGGTTGCTGCTTGGAACTCAGCGGCGGTGGGGGCTCTAAACCGGATTGCGCCTTTACGGCCTCTCCGAGGTAGCAGATCCAGGAGAGCTCCTTGGTTCACAGAGGAACTCCGGGAGATGAAGCGCCAAAAGAGACGCCTAGAGCGACGCTGGAGGGCCAGTAAGTCTGAGTCAGACCGAGCACTGATGAGAGCCTTTATCAGAGCCTATCTCGTGGCAATACGGGTGTCGAAATGTCCTTATTTTGCCGCTCTTATTGCGTCTGCTGAATCGCGCCCAGCCGCCTTGTTTAGAATAATCTGCTCCCTCTTGAAAGGGAGGGATCCGGATGACCCTTTACAAGGTAAAGCTGAGGAGTTTGTTCAGTTTCTAGCGGATAAAGTCGCTCGGATTCGGACAGACTTGGACTCCAATTGCTCAGAGCCAGCCGAGGTACTGGGGGAAGGTCTTGAGCGAAATTTATGGACTGAGTTTCAACTTGTCACGCCTGAGGAAGTGGACAAGGCCATGGGAGCTGTGAGTGCCTCCACTTGTATACTGTACCCGTGTCCCTCCTGGCTGGTCGCGAACAGCAGGGAAGTGACACGTGGCTGGATCCAGACGACAGTTAGCACCTCTCTCCGGGAGGGATCCTTCCCGCCCCTCCTAAAGGCGGCGGTGGTGAGACCCCTCCTGAAGAAGCCGTCTTTGGATCCAGCCATCTTGAGTAACTATCGTACAGTTTCCAACCTCCCCTTTGTTGGGAAGGTTGTCGAGAAAGTGGTGGCCTTTCAGCTCCGGCGGTCCTTGAATGAAACCGGTTATCTGGATTCCTTTCAGTCCAGTTTCAGGCCTGGCTACAGCACGGAAACTGCTTTGGTTGCGCTGATCGATGATCTCTGGAGAGCCAGGGATGGGGGCCAAGGAGGCGTGTCTTTAGAATTTAGTTTCAGTCAATGAGCTAGGAGGCTAGAATAACCCATCCTGGATTCTCCCGTTGATACCATGGAGAAGCCATGCTTGATCTTACACTTTAACCTGTAACAGCAAACTTAGTCCTGTTTCCCTTCCTTCTCTTGCTCTCTCCCTTTCTCTCCTCTCTACCCCCTCCCATTCTTAGTATCAGGATTAGGTTTCTCCAGGCTGACTGTGGTTCTCACAGAATGGAAATAGGATCACTGAAACTGACACCAGTTGCAAAGGTGAAAATCCTCATTGGTTTGGAGCAGGGCACTTTTAAAATTGTTCCAGTTGATAAAAACAGATTCACCTGACAGGCACATTTTATAGTGATTTTTTTTATTTAAAAAATCTTGGTCTCTATGCCCCTCTTAACTTTATTTGCAGATGACCTATGGTTCATTGAAACACTTTTTCCCCTTTTATGTAGACATTGCATCTGGTTGTATGGACCATTCTTCAACCTTGCAGTAGAAGCTGCAGCTTCTCTTCCTCAACAGGCAAATGCTGGAAAACCAAGTGATGTTTGCTCTGTTCCTTTTCAGAATTGCCCAAGCTTTGCATGTAGACCTAGCTGTCTGGGAAGTAATCTGTGTGTAAAATATTGTCCTATTTCTAAGGAATTACAGATTGAGTCAGGGTGGATTTCAAACACTGCCCATGTTTAATGTCTACCCTTCAGTGCAAAACTAGAATTCTTCAAAGAGGTTCCTTAAAACAGGTTTCTTAAAATACCAGATGAAATCATTTTCACTTCCATCTTAAAACCTAAGGGATCAACATTTAGTCCATTATTTCATTAAAAATATTTTGTTTAAAAAGTTCTTTGAGCACTTAAAAATAATGGACAGCAGACTTTTTTAAAAAAATGAGAATACATAGAAAAATCTTAGATGCTTAGTACAATCTTACTTTATTCACTAGAGAAAATGCTTCTTCTGAAAAGCATCTGCAAGCAAGGTTCACCATGTTTAATACTGCAGAATGGTGATATTACTTCATAAATATATTTCACTGATTAAAATTCCAGAATCAAATAATGACAGCATTATTTGTTGTACTTGGGATTGTAGCTTGAGGAGAACAGGAAGTTCACCAAGGCCAGCAGTGCAATTAAAATTAAGAGAGATATTTCCTGTGTGAGAGAGGAAGAAGCTGGCTAGTCTTTGCCAAAGGCTTGGAATATTTCATGCTTGCTCTTATTTGGAAATTGTGGAGAATTTTTGTAGCTTGGGTTGTAGATTTAGGCAGAGGATGTTCTCCCAGCTTGCTGCTTGGCTCCTGGATGTTTAGTTACCAAACTAGGTGACAGTCACAAGACCACCCAGGACCTGTATAAACAAAGATGACAAAACCACTATTATCTAGTTTGGTAAGAGCAGAGGTTTGTCTGGGAGCCAAGGAGAAACCTCTGCGCTGTCCTTCCTTCCTTCCATCCTTCCTTCCTTCCTTCCTTCCTTCCTTCCTTCCTTCCTTCCTTCCTTCCTTCCTTCCTTCCTTCCTTCCTTCCTTTAAGGTGTTCTTAAATGCAAGACATGCACATTTGTCTTCTCTGTCGCTTTCTTGGGCTCGAGGGGAGGCCTCAGAAGTGAAGCCCTTTCATATTTGTATCACTTGAGATTCAAAGTCTTGAATTCTCTGGCTGGAAAATGGCATGTTTCAATCCTAACATATCTGGAAGGCAACCTTTGACAAGGTGGCAAAACCTGGGGAATTTCCAAGTAAAATTCTCAATTAATCCAAACACTCAGCAAGTAGCCTCAAACTAACCTCTAATTCTGTCTATCCAACCTTTTGGGGTTGCTGTGAGAACCAAAGGGATAACTTCCATATGCATCATTCTGATCTTCTTGGAAGATAAAGTAATTTATATTTTATTTTCCAAGATAAATAAGTTGTAATAGCTCTCACTCATCTCAAAGAAAGTTTTGCATTTTGGGGGAATGGGATGGGGTGGGGGGTAATGCAGGGTCCTGTAATTGTCTTTAATACAGTCAGTAGGTTAAATGCACCTTCATTTCTGTAGATGATCAGTGCAGAAGCTCCTGTTCTGTTCGCCAAGGCTGCTCAGATATTCATCACGGAGTTGACACTACGAGCTTGGATACATACAGAAGACAACAAACGTAGGACTTTGCAGGTAAAGAACTGCTCATCATGCTGGCTTTATTCTGTCTCCTTTACTTTTTGCCTGTTCCT
Source organism: Thamnophis elegans (assembly GCF_009769535.1). Lineage (NCBI taxonomy): Eukaryota > Metazoa > Chordata > Lepidosauria > Squamata > Natricidae > Thamnophis > Thamnophis elegans. The sequence goes on from NC_045552.1 coordinate 25,633,030, forward strand.
GCTTTAGGGGTGGAGCCTAGATTAAAGCAAGAATAGATTGAAGCGAGATCTTTATTAGTCAGTCTTGGTATGTAAAGGCCTGATGATAGCATCTCCTTTGCAAAGCCAGTTGACAGTAAAAAGCATCTAACAGGAGCTTAACTCTTATTTCAGTTTCTATTTCTAGGTCTCTGCAGACACATCATCCCATAAGGGGAAAGGATGGAGCAGTGGCGACCAGCTATGTCTTTTTTGAGCATTGCCTTCAAAATTCATTTAGGGCATATTTGAAACAAACACTGAATTACTCTAGAAGAGACATAGGTGATATTTTTGTACTAGGAGGATTGCGTCCCTTCCTTCCTTCCTTCCTTCCTTCCTTCCTTCCTTCCTTCCTTCCTTCCTTCCTTCTCTCTCTTGCTCTCTCTTTCTTTCTCATGTATGTATACAGTGGGGCAAAAAAGTATTTAGTCAGCCACCAATTGTGCAAGTTCTCCCACTTAAAAAGATGAGAGATGCCTGTAATTTACAGCCTAGGTAGACCTCAACTATGAGAGACAAAATGAGAAAACAAATCCAGACAATCACATTGTCTGATTTGGAAAGAATTTTTTTGCAAATTATGATGGAAAATAAGTATTTGGTCAATATCAAAAGTTCATCTCAATACTTAGTTATATATCCTTTGTTGGCAATGACAGAGGTCAAATGTTGTCTGTAAGTCTTCACAAGGTTGGCATACACTGTTGCTGGTATGTTGGCCCATTCCTCCATGCAGATCTCCTCTAGAGCAGTGATGTTTTGGGGCTGTCGCTGGGCAACACAGACTTTCAACTCCCTCCAAAGGTTTTCTTTGGTGTTGAGATCTGGAGACTGGCTAGGCCACTCCAGGATCTTGAAATGTTTCTTACGAAGCCACTCCTTCGTTGCCTGGGTGGTGTGTTTAGGATCATTGTCATGCTGAAAGACCCAGCCACGTTTCATCTTCAATGCCCTTGCTGATGGAAGGAGATTTGCACTCAAAATCTTACGATACATGGCCCCATTTATTCTTTCCTGTACACGGATCAGTCGTCCTGGTCCTTTTGCAGAGAAACAGCCCTAAAGCATGATGTTGCCACCCCCGTGCTTCACAGTAGGTATGGTGTTCTTTGGATGCAACTCAGCATTCTCTCTCCTCCAAACACGACGAGTTGTGTTTCTACCAAACAGTTCTACTTTGGTTGCATCTGACCATATGATATTCTCCCAGTCCTCTTCTGGATCATCCAAATGCTCTCTAGCAAACTTCAGACAGGCCCAGACATGTACTGGCTTAAGCAGGGGGACACGTCTGGCACTGCAGGATCTGAGTCCCTGGCGGTATAGTGTGTTACTGATGGTAGCCTTTGTTACATTGGTCCCAGCTCTCTGTAGGTCATTCACTAGGTCCCCCCGTGTGGTTCTGGGATTTTTGCTCACGGTTCTTGTGATCATTTTGACCCCACAGGGTGAGATCTTGCGTGGAGCCCCAGATCGAGGGAGATTATCAGTGGTCTTGTATGTCTTCCATTTTCTAATTATTGGTCCCACAGTTGATTTCTTCACACCAAGCTGCTTGCCAGTTGCAGATTCAGTCTTTCCAGCCTGGTGCATGTCTACAATTTTGTTTCTGGTGTCCTTCAACAGCTCTTTGGTCTTCACCATAGTGGAGTTTGGAGTGTGACTGTTTGAGGTTGTGAACAGGTGTCTTTTATACTGCTAACAAGTTCAAACAGGTACCATTAATACTGGTAATGAGTGGAGGACAGAGGAGCCTCTTAAAGAAGACGTTACAGGTCTGTGAGAGCCAGTAATCTTGCTTGTTTGTAGGTGACCAAATACTTATTTTCCACCATAATTTGCAAAAACATTCTTTCCAAATCAGACAATGTGATTGTCTGGATTTGTTTTCTCATTTTGTGTCTCATAGTTGAGGTCTACCTATGATGTCAATTACAGGCCTCTCTCATCTTTTTAAGTGGGAGAACTTGCACAATTGGTGGCTGACTAAATACTTTTTTGCCCCACTGTATGTGTGTGTGTGTGTGTGTGTGTGTGTGTGTGTGTGTGTGTATGTATTTTTGTGCCATCCATTTTCTGTAACGTGACTACTGAAAAGATTGCACAATGTAGGTGTAAAGCTTGTTTTAACTTATTTTAATTTTTATAATTTTAGTCCATCTTTATAATCACTGAGAATTTGTTTTATCTTAATGTAAGCGGCTCAGTCGCCTCAACTGCGAGATGGTTGGCAAATAAATTTTATAAATGAATAAATACTAAAAAAATGGCACTGGCTGCATACTCTAGGACAAGATGCTCCTGAGGCATAAAAACGGAAAGAATAAGAAACTACAGAACCATATGCTACCCCATGCTGGACCCTGGAAGATCTGCTGTTGCTCCTGCTGCTCTAGAAATGTATATTATTTGGTGTGTGTGTGTGTGTGTGCGCGCGCGCGCAGAGACCCCCCCCCCCTTATCAATATGGATTCCATCAGCCCGACCCTTTCTGAACAAGTTCAGGGGAGAATTTTGGAAGCAATCCAGCATACTGTGTCTTCATTTTTTGTAAATTTCACTGCTGTGAAAGAGGCAGAACAGGGTGGGGGTCTTTTGAGTTGCACTGACTTGTATCACTTAAACTAACTTTCCCCTTAACTGAGATTTAGACAAGAAAATCTCTGTGCCCTAAGCTACCAAAAGCCTCCAGACCGTGATTTAACACAACGCTAGCCAACTATTGATAAAGTCACGATTACTAGAAAACTCATCCATCCTCCTGCCTTCTGATTTTTATACACTTTAGATTTTGCTGCATTATATGCTGATTCACTTGCTCACCTCCTAAATATATCTTTTCCCACTTTTTTTCTTCTCCCCTTGTGCTTTCTAAACATGTTCACCACTTAGCGTGAGTCTCTTTTGTCTTATCTAACTGATAGCGGAGCACTGAAGCCATCCGGTTACTGTTTACTCCTCTGCCCCAAAAACTTCTAGCACTTTGCAAGTCAGCAAACAATTACAGGAGGAGAGGAAAAAGCCTACATTCCAGTTTGTCACCATTGCAGTAGTCCTGGTGGACTATTTTAGCTCAGCAAATCTTGCAAGTTGACAATCCTCCCTTTTTTCTTTTAACCAGCACACTCAAATTTGCTTCTCTTGAGCTAGATTGTGAAACACGTTGCAGGAGGATGTTCAATGCAGTGTTTTTCAACCTTGGCAACTTTAAACTGTGTGAGTTTCAACTCCTAGAATTCCCCAGAATGCTGATTTGGAAATTCTGGGAGTTGAAGTTCACATGTCTTAAAAGTTTAAAGAATATTGGTCTGTTTTATGCCACACACTTAGGAAAACCTTGCTTTCTCCTACCTCTGAAGTGGGTAAGATTGATATTGTATCATGACTTTGGGTATTAGCAGAGGGCATTCAAATGTCCCCTGTTCCCATCTTTTGCCTTTCTCAAGAGGTGTTTGCAACCACAAGTATTGGTATGTTGGAATAGAACAAGGGTACGCTATCTTAGCCCCCGTTTGTGGTACAATAGCCTGTTTGTTGAAGACCGACAGCACAGTTTATCATGCTCGAAATGAGAACTGCATAGAAATTGTATTAACAGGCTTGAAGATGAATTAATTACAGTTGAGAGCAAAGAATTCCAATGCTTGAAGTGGTCCATGCCGTCTTGCAAAATAGTAGCTGGCCACAACACACAGGCAGCAGGAAGAAGACGGTAGTATTGGAGCAGAAATGCCTTCTTGGCCATTACGTGGAGTCAGCTTGTTTAATTTTGAAATAGTTGTTGATTCTGACTAGAAAGGGTAATGCAAACTCTCTGCAAACCTTTCTTGCTCTGGGTAATGGATGAGGGCAGGTTGTCCCAAATATGCTTTTTCAAAAGGCAACTGGACTTTCCAGAAAGTCCAGTTGTCTCTTGAAAAAGCACATTTACGACAACCATGACCGGGATGACTGAGAATCTCCATAGACATGAGGGCAGGTTGCTCTCCCCTTTGCCATGGGAGAGCATTCATGCCTCCAGTTCTAGATCAAGTATAAATGGTCCAGCATGCTGTAGAAAAAACCAGGGTTTTTAAATTACCCAGAGTCACTTTGAGGTAAGGTAGGCAGCCTATAAGTTTTACAAACAAGCAACAGCCATGTGAAACAAGTAGTCCTCCATCCTTCCCATTGCAGCTGTAGGTTATGATGGTCATAAAGAGGGTAATCCACATGATCCACCTGTTTTGTTTTGGTTTAAATTACCTTTTTTCCAATAGTTAAGAGATTACCATAAATGTTAAGCAAACCAATTTTTCTCTATGGCTGATTTTGCCGAAAACTGCAAGTAAATGTCAGTTTTCAACAAAAAAAAAAATGTAAAAAGCAACTGTGGGACGGTGGGACCTTGCAAACGGCTGTAAAATGCGAATCAAGTGCCCGAAATATGGTCACATGATCATGGGGAAAGCTGCCTTCACAACTTCAGGACTTTAAATATCTCTAGGGAGGTCTGTCATGACTGCAGTGATTAAGCAACCAGTCGCAAGTTTAGGACTACTTGTACTGAATGCAACTGAAAACGTTTCATATCTTTGGGATTAAGTAACTTTGCATAATGCAAAGCATTTGTATTGCTTGATCTTGCAGAGCAATACAAGAAAAATGTCAAAAAGGGAGCTGGAAAGTTTTCTTGTCAAATGTTTTAGTGTATCTTCAGGTTGTTAAGAGTTTATGTCATCATCTTCATCACCTATTGTTCTCTCTGCCTTTCCGGTTAAGCTGATTAAAGCCAGTGTCAACAGTGTTCGTTCAGCTAGAGTTACAGAAACCAGATGTTACTTGTGTTTCCTTTTTTGTTACAGAGAAATGATATTGCTATGGCCATCACGAAGTTTGATCAGTTCGACTTTCTCATTGACATCGTTCCAAGGGATGAACTTAAACCTCCAAAACGGCAGGTGAGGGCAAAAGAGAATCTGTGCATGTGTGTTCTCTTTATATGTCTGCAACATGGATCTGATCAGTCCAGAAGAAACATGCTTTGTTTGCCCTTCTTGATGATGTAACATGCCAAAATCAGATTAACTGTAACTTTGTGATGTTATCATGGTCAGTGGAAATTAATGAGAGAGAGAAAAAGCTTTTCTTCTTGATTAAAACTTGAGGAAACAGATCAGCACAGACCAAAATGTAATTTTATCCATGGAAAAGAATGTGAAGTCTGTTCTACGTGTTTGAAAAGTTCTTTCTTCTAAGATGTACAAATATTTTGTGTAAACCAAGCTAAATTCCTGTCTGATAGTACTCAGATTCCATTTTTTTCCTGTACCATATTATGGGACATTAAGTGGATTTATATCTTATTCCCCAGACAAAAACCCCCTGGAGCAAATCATAGACCCAGTAAATCTTAGATTTGTCTTAGATTTGCAATATAAAAAGACAGCTTGCAAGAAAAAAAAAGATGCAAATATCAATAGAAGGTCCTTGCAGTGAAACTAACATCGATGGTCATAGACCATTGTCTTCTGGCCGACTAAAATAGAAGCAGTTCAAACAGAGGAAGAACTCCAATTTTTGGGTCCATCAGCTGCAAAAGGATGTAAACCTGCTTCCTCTTCAGTTATCCGTCTTCTGAAAGCCACTGAACCTGGCTCCTCTGAAGCTTTGAAGGCAGCCTTGTGTTCCTTCTCTGTTGCTCTGCAGTCTGATAGACTAGATTAGGGTTCAGCTTCAGCAAACCAGTGAAATGGGCTTCTGGGTATATGTGGAGTTCATTGTAGTATAAAAGTCTTAATTTCCCATGAGGGTTTGTAGAGTCTAGACTTTAGAGCAGTGAGGGCGAACCTTTTTCATATCGCATGCCACAATTATGTGTGCCCACACCAATTTAATCCTCCCCGCTCACCTGTGCATGCACACATGATCCACCTGCACATGTGCGCATAACCCCTCTGGAGCCTGGGGAGGGGGAAAACAGCATCCCCGGTCTTCTGGAAGGCCGAAAATCAGCTGGCTGCCGTGCTCATGTGCACCGGAGATGATGGCTGGTGTGGCAACGAATATGGCTCCGCCTGCCACCTGTGGCACGTGTGCCATAGGTTCGCCATCACGGCTCTAGAGGGCAATTTTAGCCATGCCCTTGGCTAGTCACCTGCAGAGCTGCCAAATATGTTACTAGCTTTATTCAAGTCAGGATTGTACAGTGCCCAGATTTATATGCAGGATTCAGTTGGACTTCAGCTTGTTGAATACAATTTGAACTTCAGCTGCCCTGAATGCCTGCCAAACTTTACATTCGGTCTTGGGAATGGAACAGCTTATTCCTCCAGCTTTGGCAGTCCTCCACTTTTCAGATGTGTGTATATAGCAAGCATGATTATGTTTAGTCTGTCAGTTGAATTTAATATAGTTTCTTCTCCAGAATCCTTCATTTATTTATTTATTTTGCTCTCATCTCAATGTAACGCTGTATTGCTGCTGCTTTTGACTTTTCAGATAATTGAATGTTTTAGGAATTGTGTAAAGCATTTAGCAGCTTGAGGATAAATTTGCAACACAGTGTGTGCCCTCCCTGTCTTGGGCTCACAACTTGATTGTCTACCCAGCAGGTTTCTGTTACATAAGTAATAGCCTGTGCATGATGTCACAGGTTTCTGCCTTGTGCATAGAAACAGGATACATTTTCCAATTAGCCACTTGGAACTTTTGTATTTTGCTTGGTCAAAAAAACCTTATCCAGTTGACTGAACAGATGGTAGCCAGAAAGTTATAAAGGTAAACTTAGTCTGTTCCTGCTTGAACTGAGAATTATGTTGAGGGGGAGCCACCGTCTTCCTTAAAACTCCAGGTCTTCCAGCACATTTGACCTGGAATCAGCCAAAACGTGCAAATACCATGATTTTCTTGCCCCAAGGAATCCATCATCCTGGGAGAGTCCCATTGTGAATCTATCCGGGCAGTTGCTGCCCCTGTAAACATCCTTGACTGGAAGCTGTGCAGGCTCAAAGAGGCTTTCAGTCGGATGTTTACAGCGGCAGGCTGCCACAATCCTCCTGAAACAGAATGAGTTCAAATTGAAAAGTTGCCCTTGGCTGACACCTGGCTAGGGAAGGCGCTAGACTTGGGATCTAGTCAGTCACTGCTTTCTGCTAAACCAGACTTAGAATGCAGAAGAATATCGGACAGTTAAAAACCTCTGCAAATATTCTTTTAACTATCATGGTCATAGCATTTAGCGCCCTTGTAATCTACCCCCAGAGACATCAAGATAATGTATGTGGTCCCTTTCCTTTGCCTTTTAGTGAAACATACTTTCTTATGATAGCGGTGATATGTTTGGAAGACCTCCAGAGAGGAGTTTGGCTGATAGCAAGGATGTCTGACTCACAAGAACAACAAATAAAACACACTTCTTCCGCCTATATTAGGTCGCTGAAGTACAAAAATGCCTGGGAAAATTGGGGAACTAGGAGTGGGGTTGTGGGTGCGGGTGGATTGGGGAGGGGAGGAAGGAACCTGTGAGTGTTACTGTTGTACTGAAACAAATTCTTGAACTGCTAAATGTACTCGGAAAATACCCAATTCTGGAATCATAATGATATATCTGGCTCCTCAGCCACTGGTTTATATTCTTGATGTTCACACAGAAAACCAGGCGGACCTTTTAAGCTTGAAGTTTGCTGTCTGTCTTTTATCTAAGTCAGGGATGTCAAACTCGCATCCTCACAGCGTCGTCACATGACATATCGCAACATTCTTTCCCCTTCACTAAACTGGGCGTGGCCAGCATGTGACGCATCTGGCCTGTGGGCCACGGGTTTGACACCCCTGATCTAAGACATTCTATGGAGAAGCCTCTCCTCCTGTGTTGGGGAAATTGGCTTTTCAGGATTGCGGGGAGAACAGCTAAGAGCCACTGGAATACAGTCCCATGTCTGTACATCAGCTTCCACTTGTGACATTCGGTGACTACAGAGAAGCCTTGTCCAAATGTTATTCCTGCTGGTATAACAAGTATAAGCCTGGGATTTTTGTAGGGAGGGTGTAAAAAGAACACAGGGCCTAGTACAGTGGTTGCTCTCCATGGTTTTAAATCTCCCCTCCCCTTAGAACAAGGCAGACCTTTCCAGCTGGAGGATCAGAGAAGGCATATATGTCTTTGCAGACATATTTACATAACAAATACATTTGCAGTGTCCCTCAAGAGGCCTCACTTTGGAAGTGGAGAACTTGCAATCTTCCAGGTGTTATTCAGCTGCTCTTCTCAGCCTCTCCAGCTTGGATGCCAGGGGAAGGAGATAATGGACGGTTCCCACCTTTGCTATAAGGTGTTTTTATTTTATACTGTTCCTTCCATAAAAATAAAATCAGGAATCACAGTGATATTCCAAGGTGACTCAGTGGCTAAGACGCTGAGCTTGTTGATCAGAAAGGTTGGCAATTCAGCGGTTCGAATCCCTAGTGCCGCGTAACAGAGTGAGCTCCCGTTACTTGTCTCAGCTTCTGCCAACCTAACAGTTCGAAAGCAGGTAAAAATGCAAGTAGAAAAATAGGGACCACCTTTGGTGGGAAGGTAACAGCTTTCCTTGCGCCTTCAGTGTTTAGCCATGCCAGCCACATAGCCACGGAGAGGTCTTCAGGCAGCGCTGGCTCTTCGGCTTTGAAATGGAGATGAGCACCGCCACCTAGAGTCAGGAACGACAAGCACATATGTGCGAGGGGAATATTTACCTTTATCTTACTGATGTTCCAAAGCACCTTGTAATGAAAAGGGCTGACTGCTAGCCCTTGTTTCTGAACACTGACAACAGTGTACAGGTAGTCCTCAACTTACAACAGTTCACTTAGTGGCCGTTCAAAGTTACAACGGCACTGAAAAAAGTTACTTATGACCATTTTTCACACTTGCGGCCGTTGCGGCATCCCTCATGGTCACATGATTTAGACTTTGATGTTTGAGAACTGATTCACATTTATGATGATCTGCAATGTCCCCGGACCTTCTGCAACCTTCTGAGAAGCAAAGTCAATTAGGAGACCAGATTCACTTAACATCCGTGTTACTATTTTAACAACTCCAGTGATTCACTTAACAAATGTGGCAAGAAAAAAAAAGTAAAATGGGGCAAGACTCGCTTAACACATTTCTCACTTAGCAACATAAATTTTGTGCTGAGTTGTGGTCGTGCGTTGAGGACTACCTGTACTTCAAAAGCATTGCGAATCTCCTTAGGCCACAGCAGAACAACAGTGCTGTGCAGGTAACTTAGATCAAGGCTTCCGTCTCCTTGGCAAGCTCAGGGGCATAGCGTTTGCCAGTCATGTAGGATTCCTAAAGGATCCAGGTGTGCCACAAAGGGATTTGGGGGGGAGGGGAGGCAGATTTCTTCAACACGGCCCTGTATGAACGTTACCAGCAGCCGGGTGGATAGCAGTGCTCTGACGTCTGTTCCACTTTCTCTCCTTGGCAAATGCCAAGGAAGGCTTGCTTTGGTTTCATAGAAGCCTTGACGACAAATATAGTACAGGCAAGGCGCTGTTTATTATCCGTCCTCCTCCTGTTGTCCCTGGAGGCCACATGTGGGGATGACTGCAGTTGCAAGGGTTACCGGACTCCAGATTTCACGAGCAGATTCAAGTCATTCTCTGTGGCTTTGAATAGATGGCATTCTCGGCTCATTTCAAACAACTACCATGCATTCTTATTGATACGATAAATATGAGTCCTTTCGGAGTCATATTAAATAAGGTATCCATACTGAGTTAACAAAGGGAGAAAGATGCAGAAGTATAAAATGGAAAAAAAAAAAAAGAGTAGACATCCATTAACCTCAGGTCTGCATACGGACATACTTGAGACCTTGAATAAGAGGAACAGAAAGACACACCCTTATTCCCAAATCTTCCAGGAAACTTTAGGTATCCATGTTTCCTTTTTTCTTTGTAGACATTTATATAACTTACGAAACTACTGCAGACCACTTTAAATTGCCCCATAGCAACATTTTTAAGTTAATGTATAGGTTTTGTGACTATTTTGTGTTTTTGAGATAATAATTTGTAGCCATTTGGACAATCAGCAATCACAATTATAGCTACATAAAGAGAGTAATGAAGAGTTTTGTAATTTCTGCAATTGGTTAGATTGAAGAAACAGATTTAATGAAGCCAACTTTGGATGCTTGTGGATGTCTTGCTTTTTTCCCCTTTTTATTGCACTGAGTTCTACAAGTATGATGGCCCATTACAGTGCTTTCTTATCATGTTTTTACCATGTTCCTGAGTCCTACATTGAGGACCCAGATTGTTGTTGGGGGCAATATGCTGACTCTGTAAACCGCTTAGAGAGGGCTGAAAGCCCTATGAAGCGGTATATAAGCCTAACTATTGCTATTGCTACATTGCAGAACTCTGGACGAAAATCATACTGCAATCAAATAGCTGCATTTGGATTCCCATTTTGGCAGTCCTGGGCTGCTTCTTGTTTTCAGCCAATAGTATTCCTTTAATAGGCACTCTGCTAGTCAAGTTTTAGTTTGGAAACAAAATAGAGTTGCTTAAAATTAAAATAAGGAGCTTCCACATACCAGTTGTCTCCTTATTGTACAAACACGTATCCAGTATCCACATTGGAATCTTGGGGAAGAAAAGTCAAAAACAGTTTCTCATGGATCTGTGAGTTTTCAAGATGTGGAGAGCAATCTTGCATTATTGCAGGAGGAGATGGGGAGATGAAATATGTAAAGAGCACTTGGATTGCTTGATATATTGAACAGAGGAGTCAAGATTGGGGAGATCTTTTAGTTTGGAGATTTTTAAAAAAAATAATCCTTTTCCAGTCATTATGTAAAGGATCTTCCTTCAGCTTGGTGTCCTCCAGACACCAGCTACATTTTCCATATTGTGCTAAATGCAGTGATTTATGAAACACAACCATGCCTATTTGCATGCAGTGACCTTTAAAATCTTGAGCCTTCTAGCATAGTCTAGCTTAAGAATGGAATGGAATAAGAATAGAATAACAGAGTTGGAAGGGACCTTGAAGATCTTCTAATCCAACCCCTGGCTTAGGCCCTACACCGTTTCAGACAAATGGCTATCCAACATCTTTTTAAAGACTACCAGTGTTGGAGCATTCACAGCTTCTGGTGGCAAGCTGTTCCACTGATTAATTGTTCTCACTGTCAGGAAATTTCTCCTTAGTTCTAGGTTGCTTAGCTCCTTGATTAGTTTCCACCCATTGCTTCTTGTCCTACCCTCAGGTGCTTTGGAGCATAGCTTGACTCCCTCTTTGTGGCAACCCCTGAGATATTGGAACACTGCTATCATGTTTGCCCTAGTCCTTTTCATCAAACTAGGCATACCCAGTTCCTGCAACCATTCTTCCTATGTTTCAGCCTAATCATCAGTCCCCTAATCATCTTTGTTGCCCTTCTCTGCACTCTTTCTAGAGTCTCCACATCTTTTTTACATTGTGGCAACAAAACTGAATGCAGGATTCCAAGTGTGGAATACTTGTGCCCTGATGGTTTTCCTGATGGATCTTTCTCATCACAGTTGCCTCTTTCAGGTTGAACAGGGCTCTAACCTCCATGTGTACGGGTGCCGTGAAAAATGCAATAAGTCAATTATGTCGGCTTCCCTCTTTTCCAGTTCACTGACCAAAGAGGAATTTGTCCGGTGCTCAATGTCTTGTAGTGACATGAATCTGATTTTAGATAAAAGGGAAGAGGAGCGACTCTCGCCAGCTTCCATTCTGTCTGGACAACGGCTTCCAACTCTTCTGAAGTCAGCAAGGGATTTTCTTTCCCAGAAAGATTTTTCTCCCACCCTATAGGTCTAGGGTCAGCTGCTTTGACGCAGGCCAGTGACTTTGCACAAGAGATCCTTATGTGTTATTGATGGAATTCGTTCTTGGCAGCAGCATCCCTTGGTCGTGCCCACTGACATCATAGCTGGCAAGCCGGCCAGACAACAGTTGTAGTGCTTTTGAAGCACTGATTCATTCAAACTTAGTAGTCATTCTAAGTGCCAAATGATTTTAAAATAGTTAAAAATTGTACTCATGTTTAGGGACATGCTAAAAAACTACGCCTGTCTTTTTGAAAAAGTTCAAGAAGGAAACAGCCCACCGGATTTGCTATTTAAAACCTTTGAAGATGGGACTTATTTTTCTAAGTAGATCTTAGCATCGCTTTTGAACAATGAGTCACTAAGACTGAATTTAGTCTCAGTTGAGGTGAGCATCCTTAGTAACCCCCCCTCTTTTTTTTTTGCCTCAGCCATTTTGCATAGAAGTTAACTGGCCAGTAGCACACATGTGTATTTTGCCAATTTAACCCTAGCCATGTAGCAGTGTGTGTAAACATCCTACACTCTCAGCTGTGACTTTGTGGTGGCTGGGAGAAGGTTGTTTACGCCTCCTGGCATGGACTGGTCCTCTCGGAAATTGTAACCCCTCATTATGACTTGTGGGACTCAAAATGTGTCTGTGCGTGGCTCCAAGCTTATCCTCTTGCAGTTCTGTTTCCCAGCTCATCATTTGGAGGGAGGCAGAGACCCAGGAAAGGTAGGTGGGGAGAGGTCTCGATGGGAGAGTTTGGGTGGCCACATGCTTCCCACTTAAAGTATAAAGTGCTCCAGTTGTGCTGCAGTAGTCATTGTGCTAAGGTCTCATTCTTACCTCTTTCTGTGCTATGAGTACATTTTATTGTTTGCTTTTGTAATCTGCCCCAAGGATCCCAAATACAGGGAGTCCTTGACTTAAGGATAATTGGGGCCAGAATTTCCATTGCGGAGCAAGGCAGTTGTTAAGTGAGTCACAACTGATCTTGCAACCTTTTTTTGTCACAGCTGTTAAGTGAATCATGGCAGTTGTAATATGAATCACATGGTCATTAAGCAAATCAACTTCCCCCATTGACTTGGCTTATGAGGAGTTGGCTGGGAGGGCCACAAATGGTGATCGCGTGTCCCTGGGATGCTACAGCCATCATAAATAAATGCCGATTGCCAAGTGCCCGAATCTTGATCATGTGATTGTGGGGAATAGTTGTAAATGCAAGCACTACTCAGAAGTCACTTTTTCCCCCAGTGCCATTATAATTTGGAACAGTCGCTAAACGAATGGTTGTAAATTGAGTACTATCTGCAGTTTCAAATCTCACTTAAGTAAGCAAATGGCATTCTTCATCAGCTTGTTGGCCTCCCTGCTGCTGACCCAAAGATTCTCTCAAGATGGGAGAAAGTAAAACAGGCAGAACAGAGCGGGACAGACGGTTGATGGGCTGTGTCCAGAGAAGAGTGCTAGTCAGAGAGGAAGCAAATCTTAACATTTGTATACCTCTAATACTAATTTTTCCATACCTGTTTCCATATTTGCTGGAATCCCATGTTTCAGGCTTTGTTTGCCGTGTCTGACCACCTTCTTCTCCATTGGCGTAGGAGGAGGTCCGCCAGGCTGTGACTCCAGCAGAACCCGTCCAGTACTACTTCACTCTGGCCCAGCAGCCAGCAGCTGTCCAGGTCCAGGGCCAGCAGACGGGCCAGCAGACAACCACATCCACCGCCACAATCCAGCCCGGGCAGATTATCATCGCCCAGCCTCAGCAAGGGCAGGTTGGTATGCAGGCCTTTCATGGCTCTTGGAGAGCAGGTGGAAAGTGGCATCAGGTGCCCCCTCCAATTTGCAAAGGAGACGTAGGCTGAGATCAAGGCAGCATGTTAAAGTTAACAAAATGCAATGCATGGGGGTATCTTGCAGCATTCAAACAAAAAACTCCCCAAGGTATTGTGACTTAGTATATAGACCAGGTTCTTCCAACATGCTGTGGTTGCATTCCTACATTGTGCTGAATCGCAAAATGCCCAGCCTTGTTTCAGGCTAGCCCTTATTGTGTTATAAGGACCAACCTCATGAGGTTGGCAAAACTGCAAGTCTTAAGATTCAAGTCAACTGCTTAGACTTGCAGATAGAAGAACTACCCAGTGAGGGTGAGGGTGGGGATGGAAGTATGATCAGGTTTCTTGCTGCCTTCCTAAGTGAGAAGCAAAGAAAGAAGACGGTATTTGCCACAGACCCTGTTCTCCTTCCCTGATATTAGCTGGGACTGCATGGAATTAGATTTCTAACAACATCTGTCTACCTGTATGTTGTCTATGTCTCCTGTAGTTTAGTTATTGGAGCAGATCCATAGGCTGTACCTATAGTACACCAATGAGAAAAAACCAGTGCACTCTTCATTAATGCTGACAGTCATTTTGGAACAGGCAATCCTGGCTGCTCCTGTTTTACAAGGTCAGACTGGAGCTTCCTTTTCATTTCATTCAAGTCCATCTTTGACTGTGGAAACTCCGTAGAAGATGTTTGGTCACTATGATTGCTTGCCAAGGTTGTCCTCAAGGGGAAAAATTGGAGCAGTGTCTTGGATGCCACCTTGAAACACCGAAGGAAGGACAGGATATATTTTGAATTTTAAAAGAATGAAATAATGGACAATCTTCAAAGTATTAGCACCCGGGTTTTTTTTATAACTGCCCTTCCTGCTATCTTGGGCCTTCTCTGTCTCAAAAGATTGTGATACTGAACAGAGGGAGCATTTCCACTTGGTTGCTGTCCTGAGATTGGTTGTCTGGCCCTGGTCATGTTTGTAGCTGATGAATGTATCTGAGATGCCCTCCATTGTCTTTTGTGTGCCTCTCTTCTTTCAGACCACTCCTGTGACCATGCAGGTGGGAGAAGGGCAACAGGTGCAGATCGTTCAGGCCCAGCCACAGGGGCAAACCCAGCCGGCACAAAGTGGGACCGGGCCAACTATGCAGGTCATGCAGCAAATCATCACCAACACAGGCGAAATCCAGCAGATACCGGTGAGAGTCAAAATTGGTCTAAAAGTTACAGAAGCCCTGGGCTTGATTTGAGAAGGGAGTTGTGGATAACTGCAGCAATGTCTCAAGGGAATGGCAAAAAAAATATGGTGGCTGTGTTGGTATCCTCTCCTGCAGAAACCCCTGGATGACAAATCCTAGTCCTTTTTTGCTGGCTGGACTGAGTTCAGGCTCAACTGCATGTGTGGCATCTGCATCTTGACTGTCAATTTCTAGAGCAGGGGTGTCTAGCCTTGGCAACTCTAAGTCTTGTGGACTTCAGTTCCCAGAATTCCCCAGCTAGCTATTCTGAAGAGTTGAAGGCTGCAGGTCTTAAAAGCAGCCAAGGTTGGACATCTCCTTTGCAGAGAGAAAGCCCGCTCTAAAAAGCAGCTCGTCCAAACCTTTGCTGAAGCCACTTCCCCCCTCCAAACTCGTCAGCACAGTTTCTTGACTTCCTTTCTCCCCTTCCTTCACTCTCATCTTGTGAAACAGTTTTACATTCTATTCTGAGTTAACATTTAAAAGTCACGCAATCACCAGGGACGCCTAGATATTTGCAAAACATTTCATGCTTATTTTCATAATCAGGCCCCTTTTGAAGGTCTTTCTCCAAAGTGCCCCCTCCTGCTTTTCCACTCTTATCTTTAATAAGTGGTTTCCCAGACAGGAGTTCCATGGTGGTGTGCACCAGAGCAGTAAGTCGAAGCCCTTAATGTCTGCGTTGCCCATTTTAAGTTAGTTATTCTAGTTAAAAACTAACCAGGGCCTCTCCTTGCAAACAGCTTTTCTTTCTGCAGGCATATTTCAGTGCCCTTAGAAAGACAGCTGTAAAGAAGTTTTCGCTTGCAGAAAGTATGCATTTGCAAAGGGGGGGCCCTTTGCCTTTAGGGACTGGTTATTTGGAGAGAAGAAAAAAATCCCAGATGTTAGAGAAGTCAGTGGAGGGACAAGATCCAAGGGCTGTAATTTCTGCTCGAGGAGCTTTGGAGCATCAATGGCAGATTCTCTAAAGATCTTCCCCACCTGTTCCTTGATTAAAAAGATGCTGTCCTGGGCACAATATAATTGTGTTTTGTACAAATAAAGCAGGGCGGACAGGAGGTTAACTATTTCTAAACGTAGTGGGGTTGTTCTAAAACAGAGCTGAGCAAGCATTTTTTTTATGCTGCACTTTTTAAAACACAAAAGGAAGGAAGAACCTGAGAGATCCAGCAGTGACACCATACCATCATCAGAGGGGGTAGATTGAGATTCCTGGCATCGAAATCATTGCCTTAAGCATACACCAGATTTAATGTGTCCATCTTCACTTTTTAAAATCCCATTGTTTCAATTTTTTTTAAAAAAATGGCATTATGCCGTTGAAAATCAATGATTAAATACCCTATTTTGGTGGCACAGTTCTGAGGGAGTCACAAGGGAGTTGCAATAATCAGAAAATTAGGAATCAAGTTGGATTCTTTCAGGTTTGGAAAAGAAGTATGGATATGTGCACCATAGGTGGTTCTTCGTTCAAGTTTCCACTTAATTTCATCTCAAACTCTTTACATAGTTGAACTTGTGATTTATGGTTTTGATGAACCAAAATATATATATACAGAAGACTCTAGAAATAAAAACGAAAGTTGTGATGGTAGAGCAGAGGTCTTCAAACTTGGAAACTTTAAGACTTGTGGACTTCAACCCTCAGAATTCTCCAGCCAGCTGGAGAATTCTGAAGGTTGAAGTCCACAAGTCTTAAAGTTTCCAAGTTTAGGGATCCCTATCATAGAGCATAAGGTGAATTTAGATTTATGCTTATAGCTGCTGTAAAAGAGAATCGGAAGTTAAGATAGCAGGAAGAAGCAACTTTTCCACCCCAAGCACATGTGTTTATGGTTTCATCTTTGGTTCTTATTATGTCATCTTCCTGTATAATCTCTCTCAGCATCTCTGGGAAACGAGAGGCTAGTTCTGTTTTCAGGTGACCAATTCTGTGTCCTCTTTCTCTCTCCTGCTGTTTCTAGGTCCAACTTAATGCCGGCCAGCTGCAGTATATCCGCTTAGCTCAGCCTGTGTCTGGGACTCAGGTGGTCCAGGGCCAGATCCAGACGCTCGCAGCCAACACGCAGCAGGTATAGACTGATGTCCCGGGCTTCTTGAGAGAGCTGTTAAAATACCCCTGACCCTTTTGAGAAAGGAATTGATTTCTCCAGGGGACGTGGGAGGAGTTTTGGTCTTGAATTTCTGCTGACTCCTGCCCTCCCCCTCCCCCTTTTTTTCCTGAATTTTTTTTTATTTTTTGTTCTCTATATACAATTATAGGTATACATTCACATAGTTATTATTCTTTTTTACATTCGTCATTCTTACACATTTGTCATTTCCATTTACAGGGTTATAACATACTGTTTGGGTTGCTTTGTTTACCATTCCTCGCCTGTTTTGATACCACCTTCTTTTCCCTTTCTTTTCTCCCTCCCTCCCTTCTCTACTTTCTTCCTTCCTTCCTCTCTCCTTTCCTTTCCTCTCCCCTACTCCTCTCCTTTCCTTCCTTCTCTCCTTCTCCCTTCCATCTTCTTCTCCTCACCTCTATCTTCCTTCCCTCCTCTTCCTCTCATCTCCTCTCCTCCTCTCTTCCTTTCTTTTTCTATTGTTGTAGGTGTCTCTTCCAACTCTTTTTTTTCCCCTTGGGGTGGTATTTCTGCAGACCTAAAAATAGTTGAATATCATTTCTTGTTCCCTTTCCTTCTCAAATCTATCCTGATTTTGGTTTTTTTTCCATTTTGTATCTTACTTTTGAATACATACTTATATATTATTATTATTTTCTTCCCTATCCCCCCCTTCCCCCTCCTTTTCTACTTAACGGTGTATTGCCCTCCACCACTTTTTGAAAAGGAAACCTCATCCATTTGGACAAGTTGTATTAACCCTGCTCCTTTGCATATGGAATGGGACAAAATGTATGGCTCAGAGCTATTGTTATAAATCTGCCCAGACACAAGGGTTTTTTAATGTTTGCTTAGCTGTGAAAAATATAAATCATGCTTTGTTTGGTAAACACCCCATTTCAGGGACATCTATTGTGAGGTGTCAAAGAAGGTGGATGCAGTTACATCTTGATTTTTTGACACCCTCTCCTCCTCTGCTTGGACCTCACTATTCTCAATAAATGCCTCACGTAGGTTGAAAATGAAATAATACCGTAGCATGCTAAAAGATCTGGTGTTTGGAGGTTGGAATCCAAAATCTCTTTCCTACTTCAAAACTTTATCCAGCTTTCAGCAAATTTAGTGAAACTCCTTTCCTTTCCTCCCCACCCCCCACCTCCCAGGCCTTTGTTATTGGTCAGCTTTTCTATTGGAGCCACCTGCCAGCCTTCTTGTTGCCATTCTTTGTGTTCAGGCGCCGTATCTAATTTCCCCAGCTTTGCAAAACCTTTTTTAGTAACTGCTAAATGCATTCATTAAAAGCAGTACTTTTGTTTAGGTCCTGGCTAAGAGTAGCTTTCACCTCTTTGGGATCTGGATACTTCACTGTCTGCAACCTGGGATCTGCCTTGATTACTATCAAATCGGATTGCTTTTCTCTTATCTTCCCTTTCCTTTGCCTTTCCTAACACATACCTACAATCTCTTCTCTCCAAAAGGGTGTGCCTTCAATGATCCCTGGGTCCCAGATGCCCAGTTTCTACAGTCATGGAATTTTAGACCTTGCTTACTGAAGGCCGTTTATTCAGAAAAGTTCGCAGCTATATCTGCAAATAGGCCTCTTGCTCAACATTGTCTAAATGGCTTGTGCATTGTGCCCAATTGCACCAGCAAAAAGAACACTAGTGTTCTCCCTCCCTCCCTCCCTCATTCTCTCTCCCTCATTCTCTCTCTCTCTCTCTCTCTCTCTCACACACACACACACACACACACACTTACACCTCTTATCCTCAACTATGTGGGGAATATTATTTTTGACAGGGTCTTGAACCTCCTTTGAAGGGATATTTATTTCTATTCGTAGGCAAATTCGTTTGGGAAATAAACCATAAAAAACACAAATTGCTAGGGGTTCACAGGAGAAAGAGCATGCCAGAGGTTCAATGGCTCTCTTACGTTTTGCAGTTCCTCTTTTATTTTAAACACTGGTTCTCCTCTTGATCGGAGCCTTGCAAATGTCATCCGTCCATGTCTTTTCCAGATTGCGCAGACAGACGTTCAACAGGGGCAGCAGCAGTTCAGCCAGTTTACCGATGGACAGGTACATGCCTTTGCATTTGGGGCTGGGCAAAGGGGTGGTTGCTGGAGCAGCTTGGCATGGTCAATTTCTCCTGAAGGAAGCCAGTTTCTTGGAAGGGTTGTTGACCCAACAGGAAGAAACCAGAGACATCGTTCTGTGGATTATACGATATTTACCCTATTAATTAGTTCTGCTCATTGAAAACTACTTGGAGTCGAGATAGCTAAACTGACTTATTAAAGAAAAAACACACAATTACTTTTGTTTCTGCTTGGAAAATACTTTTAGACTTTGTACTTGCGGTGGGGAAAAAGTGAAAGTTTGATTTTGGGTTTTACCAATTAGATAGGTTTGTTGTTCTAGAAATGGCTGGTTTATGTAAAAGTAAAAAGTTGAGGTTTGATATCATGATCTTATTCTACTGCACCAAAGGGAGTTGGAAGTCAACGCCTTTTCTTTCTTTTCCCCTTTTTCCTACAATTTTGTCCTTCCCCTTTTCGCCCTATTTTTCCTACTATTTTCTTTTATATTTTTTGTATTTGATATTTAATTTAAAAAAAGGAGAGAACTAGCTTGGAGTTTCATGCTTTGGATGCTCCCTGGCAGTTCAGGGGACTCTGATTAAAGTTCTGAGCTTTTCCCAGTCGAGGACTATTATAGAAGAAGGTGTTTGTAGATAACATTAGCAGTGTATTCATTAATTGAACTGCTGTCTCTCTAAGAGGGTACAGTACAGGCCATGCCTTGAAAGGATCCAGCAGAAACAGATTCACAAGCTCTTTGCTTCCTCCCTCCCAGCAACTCTACCAGATCCAACAAGTGACTATGCCTGCCGGTCAAGATATCACCCAACCCATGTTCATCCAGTCCACGAATCAGACAACAGATGGACAGGCACCACAGGTCACGGGAGACTGATCAGCTCCAGCCAGAAGCTTTCCGCATGTGGCAGAATTCATAGTGACTTGATTGTGTTCCCACGGATCAAGTCCAGAAGCAGCCTTTAACTAGTCCATTCCCTCCCTCCCATGTGTCTTCATTGATAGAAAGATGTCAAGGCTTGTGATCAGCATTACATCAACTGCTTTTGTTGGCTGGGAGTAGAGGATGCCACAGGAACTGACTACAATGCAATATATGCATTTTCTTTTTATATGTCTGGGATTTTTTCTTTGCCTTCTCTCTTCTCCCGTCCATTACATTTGAAATCAAAAAAATCTTTATCCTGTTTCATCCCTGATTGCGCATATCACATTATCATTAAATCTGAAAGTGTGTTAGTATGTACATGTGTATATACAGTGTGTGTGTGTGTGTGTGTGTGTGTGTGTGTGTGTGTGTATAAGAGAGAATGGGTCGAGGGATTCCTCTTTTTTTTTAATGTCCCAAATCCAGGTGCTGCTAACTGCAGCTCCCAAGTATGAAAATAAACAGGAAACACCCAGCTTTTCCTTTATGAACCTATTTTCTAAAGGCATTAAATTTGGCCTCAAACTATTTTGGAATGACTAAAGGGATTTGGACATGCAAATGCAATGTATTGGGTAATGTTATAAAATTCAGCCAATGCATGTTTTTAAAAAACGCATGAAATGCAATAAACCTTTTTTTTTCTATAATATTCTATACTCTGTGTCTTTCTCACCTCAGCTCATCAGCTGATCCTGATCCAGAACAGGTTCTGCTTTGCCAGATTTAGACTTGCCAAAATGCTTCAGAATCTGCCTAAATCCTATGGAATCTATTTTAGGTTGATGCTAAAGAAGCTTAGATCAATCCATTGGCCAATGGGTAAACTCCAATCTCATTTTTATTCCCTATTCCTATCTTTGGGCCCCCAGAAAGCTGCCAGAAGGCAAGAACAGTTAAGACAGAAAGGATGACTGAGGAGTAAGGCTTGGGGGTGATTGGCCCCTCCCATAGGACATGAAGGAGGAGCAAAGACACGTGAGCCTTTGCAGGAAGCAACTTGGTTCATACTGGTCAGTTTGCCTTCTGAAGCTCCACTTTGACTCTCTGCTCCATGTAGCCTTGCCAAGGTTAAGGTTAAGGTCAGTTAAGTCTTTGGCAGCGTTTCAAGGAAGATAAAGGTGGGTGCTTATCAGCCTTATCCCTCGGCAGCTTACTATAGGACTCTACAACTATTTGGAACATTACGGACTGTGAATGAACATAATTCACAGCCTTTGAAATAAAAAGAGGGTTTTTGGGACTAAGCATGTGCTTTTTACTGTATCAGGAAGCCTCGGTGAGAACAGTTCTCCCTGTGGCCTTCACTTGAGGGAACACTAAGAGTGGAAGAAAGGGAGAGGAATTTCCTATGCTGACATGTTTTTTTTTTTTTTTGCAGGCATCCAGTATGTCTTGAGGGAGCTACTTCAAGAGTACAGGGAAATGTGCTTGGTAGTCAGTTGCTGCACTTGAATAACCTTGAAAGCTACAGGATATGGCCTGCTGTTCACATTTTCCGTATCCCAACAAATTAAGAGGGGCAAAACAAGGAGGCAATTCGTGATTAGCTCCAGTCATCGCATTGTGATTTTGGTTCAGACTTAGCATGGGAACTCAGCCAGCTGTCCCTTGTAAATAAATTGTGGTTAAGCTCAATGTGTGACTCTCACTGTAAACCCAAGGGAATTGGCTCCAAACCAACGAGTACTTAGTTGGGAGCCAGGCCCACTGGATTCTCTTTGGATTGGGTAGATCTGCTTTAGCATTTCCCCATCAAAGTTTTAACATCCTCTTTGTCTGCCAGAAGCCTTTGCTATACCTCATCAACCCCTTGCATGTTTTCAAAATAATCTCAGCACAATTCTCCTAGTGAATCAACCGACAGGTCTCCAGTGTGTTTTGCTAGTGTAATAGCAGGATGAGGCCAGAGGAGCTAAATTCTTTCAGAAAGAATCTTGTGACTACCACTAGAGGGCACTAGATTCTCTATTTTGGATCTGTTGTTCCTTAATAAGGTCTGTTGTGTTAATCTGCATCTGTTTTGTGTAACAGTCAAACTTTTTCAGACCAGTACACAAGTTAGCCGTGGCGGATGAGCTGCTCTTCCAATAACCATGTTTCTTGCTTGCTGATTACAGGAAATTGGATTTTTAAAAATTTTGCTGTGATTTTCTCTTGTTTTTTTTTACCAGTACTTGGAATGCAATTGTTGGCAAAAAGTCTTTCTGGATGGCCTTTCCCATAAGTTCAGAAGACATGCGTAGGAGGGTTCAGAGTGGTTCTCTAGTAACTGTAAACCCACCCCCACAACTCTGCTGTAGTTAATGAGACAAGTCCATAAGTAGAAATCGATGGGCTTGAAAGGAACTTCTACGTAAGGGAAACTAGGTTGGCTAATTCTGAAAGTTGGAGCTGGTCCGTTATTAATATTCCTAGTTGTGCTGGAGAGAATTATTAAGAATAATTAGAAGAATGGAATGGAATAGGGAATGGTAATAGGAGTAGGAGTAATAGAATAGCTACAAGATCCCTTCCAACTCTGTTAATTCATAGAGGTACCCTGGAGCCAGCAAAATGCAGAGAAGTATAGTAATTCATGTGGCTGGGAAACAACCACCAGGTATAACCCAATAGCAATAGCACTTAGACTTATATACCACTTCACAGTGCTTTACAGCCTGCTCTAAGCAGTTTACAGAGTCGTCATATTGCCCCCAAACAATCTGGGTCCTCATTTTACCGATCTCAGAAGGTTGGAAGGCGGAGTCAACCTTGAGTCTGGTGAGATTCGAACTGCCAAATTGCAGGCAGCCAGCAGTGCTGTGCTCTAATCACTGCGCCACCTTGGCAAAACCTGAATCTGAGTTGAAAGCTAACTGATGCAGAGTAAATGGTCACAATTGTCATGAGAATATGGACTTCAGACCTGGGTTTTTGTACTTTGGCTCAACTGTAAATGTGGCTTTAAAACCAGTGGTTAAATTCACATATTGCCAGACCGGTGAAGCAAGAGCAAACCATCCACATCATATATTAATGCAACATTTGAACTTGTGTCCTGTGTTCTTTTCATTAATGTAGACTAAATTATAAAGATTGCCTGAATGTTGGTTGCAGAATAAATCAATGTAGAAAACAAGAGAGGAACACATAACAATATAGACATTTGTGGGACTTGGATCAAGAAGCATAAACCTGACTTTTGTAGTGAAAATGGTAACACAGCAGCTCTGGTCATTTGGACTCTGGCTAAATTGACTCAATCTTTGGAGGGTATCAACTAAAACCACACTGAAACTTTTTTTTAAATTTGAATTCAGACTCAATGATAAATCCCTCAATGCCTCGCTCAACCACTAGGTGTTGGAGAGAGATTGTCCCAATCAGGAGGAGGGATCAAGCAGGGAATCAGCCTGGAATCCTTATGTAGACACAAAAGAGGAAGGTTCTCTTGAATGCCACTGAACCTTATTTAGTCTTTCCCAGGGGCAAACTGCTAGTTTGAGAAGATTGCTGTGAAATATGCATTGAGCAATAAAGTAGCTAGCATATACTCTACACTTATTGCTTGTGCTGACATTAGATCAGTTAATCAAGAAGAGGCAAAACAATTGGTTGACTGGGAATATCAGAATAGTTCTTTAGCTTCTAGCCAATCCTTGTCTCTCATGGTGGCCCATTAGATGTACCAAGAAGTCCACAAAGGAGAGATCAAGGAATTGTCATCACCTAGGCTTCCTGAAAAAGTATAAATCACAATCTTAATCCCCAAACCCTCTTTTATTTATATGGCTGTGAATTATGGTCAGTCTAAGGGCTGTTGCTATTGTCCTTTCTTCCTCCCTACCTCCCTCCTTCCCAGTGGTTAGAATGCAGTATTGCAGGCTGATTCTGCCCACTGCCAGCAGTCGGATCCTGACTGGCTCAAGGTTGACTGAGGACTCAACCTTGAGCCTGGTAGGATTTGAACTGCCAAATTGCATTCAGCCAGCAGTCAGCAGAAGTGGCCTGCAGTACTGCATTCTAACCACTGCACTACCAAGGTTCATTTGATTCTTTTTGTTAGTTTTTGTTGTTTTAAATGTGGTTTTACATTCTGTAAGCCACCTTGAGTCACCATGAATATAAATTAAATAAATAAATAAATATTAGTTATACCTTTAGCCACTCTTAATTCTCAACTTATTTAGAGTCCCCCAGGTAGTATAAAGGATCCTTCAGCCATATCCTTTAATGTTATTCCTTGCTTGATGGTCTCCTTCCTCCACTTTTTGACTCAATTTAATTCTAGTGTACCCACAAGAATGTTTATCCTTGCCATAAAGCTGTTCCTAGATCTGAATTGATGGGAGATGAGAGATGTCATCTTTATCTTTCTTAGTTCTCTCAACATCTGCTGCTACTTCTCTCCTGATCTTGGTGGGGCAATGCCAGTGAGAGCAGGGGTGAAATCCAGCAGGTTCTGACAAGTTCTGGAGAACTGGTAGCGGAAATTTTGAGTAGTTTGGAGACCTGGTAGTGGAAATTTTGAGTAGTTTGGAGACCTGGTAGTGGAAATTTTGGGTAGTTTGGAGAAGTGGTAGCGGAAAATTTGAGTAGTTCGGAGACCAGGTAGTGGAAATTTTGAGTAGTTTGGAGACCTGGTAGTGGAAATTTTGGGTAGTTTGGAGAAGCGGTAGCAGAAATTTTGAGTAGTTCAGAGATCCGGTAGCGGAAATTTTGAGTAGTTTGGAGAACTGGTAGTGGAAATTTGGGGTAGTTTGGAGAAGCGGTAGCGGAAAATTTGAGTAGTTCGGAGACCCGGTAGTGGAAATTTTGCGTAGTTTGGAGAAGCAGTAGCAGAAATTTTGAGTAGTTCAGAGACCCGGTAGCGGAAATTTTGAGTAGTTTGGAGAACTGGTAGTGAAAATTTTGAGTAGTTTGGAGAACTGATAGTGGAAATTTTGAGTAGTTTGAGAAACTGGTAGTGGAAATTTTGAGTAGTCCAGAGAACCGGTAGCAGAAATTTTGAGTAGTTCGGAGAACTGGTAGCGGAAATTTTGAGTAGTTCGGAGAACCAGTAGCGGAAATTTTGAGCAGTTTGGCGAACCTGTAGTGGAAATTTTGAGTAGTTCGGAGAACAGGCAGTGAAAAAAAATTGGGGGGGGGGATTTTTTTTATTTTAATTAAACAAAAACACAAAAAAGAATAATCCTTCATTACATCTTGTAGAAAGCGTGTCGATTGGTTACAGATAACTTTCGTGCATTTCTTCCATAGTCATTACTTATACTCCATATTAGATTTTACACTTTAAGTCAAAAATCTTTGTATATCTTGCTATCAATGTACCACAATTCTCATTTGACTACACTTATTTGAACATGCTTTTACCTCAAATCAATCATACTTAAAGACACAACCACATAATGGCATTCATTAGCTATTGCAGCTCAGTCCTTTTGTTTAAGGATCAATTTAGCTTTAAGGAAACATTTCTTGGGGCAGTCTTTAGCAAAATAGAAAAAATACCTCACCAGATGGACTCACTTTCTCTTTTCACTTCCTTCCTTCCGGAGCGTCCTGACTTCATCAGCCTAGGGGCTGCCTGTTCATCGCGGGCTTGAAGCACTTCCCTTGGGTCTATCAGGGATTTTGCGATATCCCTGAGACCAGCAAGGCTTTGTATTCCTGATCACCATCTCTACGGGATGGTTTAGGTCTCAATGGACCCCCCGGGGGCAAAAGTGTCAATGGTGGTCTCAGAGTGTCAAGACCACATGTTGTAATGTCGCTACGTGGCTCCTCCTTCTACTGTTGTGGAAATTTTGAGTAGTTTGGTGAACCTGTAGCAGAAATTTTGAGTAGTTTGGAGAACCAGTGGTGGAAATTTTGAGTACTTCAGAGAACCTGTAGTGGAAATTTTGAGTAATTCGGAGAACCGGTAGCGGAAATTTTGAGTAGTTCGGAGAACCAGCAAATGCCACCTCTGGCTGACCCCAGAGTGGAGTGGGAATAGAGATTTTGCAGTATCCTTCCCCTGCCACACCCACCAAGCCACACCATGCCCACCATGCCATGCCCACAGAACCGGTAGTAAAAAAAAATGAATTTCACCATTGAGCAAGATGATATATTTTCTCAATTGGTGTAGGTTTGAAATATACTTCCGCAGATATACTGCTGATATTAAAACAAATTC
Organism: Thamnophis elegans; assembly: GCF_009769535.1. Classification (NCBI taxonomy): domain Eukaryota; kingdom Metazoa; phylum Chordata; class Lepidosauria; order Squamata; family Natricidae; genus Thamnophis; species Thamnophis elegans. The sequence continues at coordinate 25,659,248 of NC_045552.1, forward strand.
TGCATCAACTTTCTCTAAATTCCTACTTTTCCTTCACCCAAATCCACCTCCTATTATTGGAGCAAACAACAACAACAGCAACATATTCTGTGTCTCTTCTGTTCCCCCCCCCCTTCATTACTTGCCAATTCCCCTTCCTATTTCCAGAGAAATGTTACATTTGTCTCTGGACAACATATCCCCCTGCTTTAAATAGCTTTGGCATCATTCCCTTTCCCTAAGGGATGCTAGGAATGGTAAGTTGGAAGGGAAGAAGCGAAAGACCAGGAGCAGAGAACAAGCAATTCAAAGTTTTCAGGGAAGATTTTCTACTTTTAAAAGCAACAATATTTTGAAAGCTCACCATGGAAGCAAACATCTTTTTTTTCCAGTGAAGAACCACCTCTGATGACTTCGTGCATGCATCAAGGGAGGGTCTTTTTTTTGCAGTGTCACAGAAGGGGGGTTGCCACTGCCTTCCTCTAGGATGCGGGTTTGATTTCCCAGCTGGGAGGTTCTCTGGTCGTCTCTCATCTGAGTCCTGGCCAGATCTAGATCTATTTGGACTCAATACAAAGGGTTTGCTGGCTAGAATAGCACTAGCAATAGCACTTAGACTTATATAACGCTTCACAGTGCTTTACAGCCCTCTGTAAGCAGTTTACAGTCAGCATCTTTGCCCCAACAATCTGGGTCCTCATTTTATTGACCTTGGAAGGATGGAAGGATGAGTCAGCCTTGAGCCTGGTAAGATTCGATCTGTCAAACTGCTGGCAGCCAACGATCAGCAGAAGTAGCCTCCAGTGCTACACTCTAACCACTGCACCACCTTGGCTCTTAATCCTAACTTTGGGCTCTTTGAAGTGGCAGGCATTCTCATATCAACCAAGTCATTATGTTAGGTTTGGCTTTTCTGATTGTGTGAATCCACATCTTGTAGTTTGTCATGTAATGTGGTGTAAAAACCCAGCAAAGAAAAGGAGGAGGAAGAGAAAGAAGATGAAGAAGAAGAAGAGGAGGAGGAGGAAGAAGAAGAGCTTACCATGTTGTATGAATTTAGTTGCACTCTACACTGCAAACCCAGAGAAGTGTGATTTATTGGGGAAAAAAACCCCAAGATTAAGTATTTTTTGGCTTAGAATGAACTTGAGAGTTCAACTGGACCAACCTGTGGACTTTCACATGAATATGAACAATTCCATTTATGGACCATTTCCCTTTCAACAATTCCTGTGGATTATTTCCTCCACTCTAGCTCTGAGTAGTTGGGCTCAATAAGATTTCACATGAGTTGCTAATTCTCTTATCAACACAATTTGCAGATAGGAAAGATACTTCATTCATTCTTTCATTTTCACTTTTTTTTTTCCCAAAAGGGGAGAATGGCCGCCAAGTTAGGAGAAAAATTACGATGAGCAAGTAAGACAAGCAATGAAGTGATGATATTTTCTCCTGAAGTGAGCCTGAAGCTTTGAAGGGTGATTATCATTCTCCCTTCTCCATGGCCTAGCATTTAAAAAGAGCAGCCCCCCCCCCCAAGGAACCAGAACTATAAACAGAACTTGACCCTTACACCATGATAACCGATCCTAAAATCACTGGATTTTTAATGGCCCCTTTCCTCTTTCTAAAATAAAAAATGACAGACTGTGCTGTGGGTAAGAGACCCAGATACAAAAGTGGCCAGGACTTGGCTTGTGAAAAGGAGGACTGGACCAAATTAAAACAAATGGGGCAAGAAAACATTAGAGAACTGATAATAGAGTACAGAAATAAATGCCTTTTCTACTCTGCCCTGGTCAGACCTCCCTGGGAATCCTGTGTCCAGTTCTGGACAACACAATTCAAAAGGGAGGCCGAGCAAGTTCAGAGGACACAGCCCTGATGATGATGAATCTATGAAGAGGAAATATGTAAACACAACAATGAAAAAAGGGAACGTAGAGAGGAGCAGAGGGAAAGTAGGAAGAGAAGAGAGGAAAGGAGAGGGAAAGAAGAAAGGGAAAAGGAGAGGAGGAAACGGAGGGGAAGTAATTGTAGGAGAGAGGGCAAGAATGGGAAGAAGAGGGAAGGAGTGGGGGAAAGGAAGGGAAGAAGAAAAGGGAAAGAGGTGAGAAGAAAGAAGAAGAGGGGAGGGAAGGAGAAAAGTAGAGGGAAGAAGAAGTAGGGTTGTAAAACAAGATGGATATCTGGGATGGCAGGAAAACAAAATTATATTTTTAATTTTAAGAGGAGAAATGAATTGTAAATGTCAAAAGATAATACATATTATTAATAATAGCTATGAGAGTATATTTGTGAATATGTATGATAAAAATAAAGACTTTAAAAAAGATGATGAATCTAGAAATCAAGACTTAATAGGAACAGATAAAGGATCTGGATATGTCTAACTTGAGAGATATGATAGCAATCTTCAAATATCTGAAGAGTTGCCAAATAGAAGTTGGTTTGTTCTCTGTTGTCTCACAGAAGAGAACTAGAACCAATCTGTTACAGTTTCATGAAAAAGATGCAGGCTAAACATTTGGAGAAATTTCCTGACTCTACAAGCTATCAGCCAGCGGAATAAACTGTCACGCAAAGCGATGACATTTCTATATCTGGAGGTCTTCAAATGGAGACTGGACAATCCTCTCTTAGAGATGGTCTAATTGATTGAGCAGAAGTTTGATTCGATGATCGTTAAAACCTCTTCCAACTCTTGGATTCTATAATTCTATGAACTGTACATAACATTTTGGATGAGAGCAAGAGAACTATTGGTGCAATGTGAATAGGATCACATCATAAATATTGGTGGGGGTTAATAGTTTAGAGTTTTCCCTTTGGGTTTGGGAAGAAAGTTTGAATTGTGTCTTTAACAAAGGTGAAACCGTAATATTAGGGATCATGTCTCTAAGAAGCTGGACTGGCAATTTTCAGCAGTCATGGCCAGAAAGAGGCCCAAGAAAGAGTGTTGGCCATGTCTTCAGTTCTGAAGCCTCACATTGCTCTCCTTTAAAACATGTTGCCTTCTCAGATGGTGAGAAAATTATCAGAAAACGATTCTCCTATCAGAAGACTATGGAACTAGCTGGCTGGTAAAAAGCTGGCTTCTTGGTCACCCACTTTTGGGTGAATCCTGATATCTTCCTCCTTCTTTCAGCAGAGGGCACCCTTTGCATGATGAGGTTGCCACTCTGCTAACTAAATGACCTGTTTCCAAAAGGAATCACGCACTGATCTCCCCCACCTCCCTGTGGAATTTAGCTTGGTGGATCAGGGTCACATTTTTTGCCATCTGGGTATTAGGTTGGCTAGCTGCCTCTCCACAAACTCAACGTTTTTGCCCTTGGAACTTTGTTTGCTGAACATGGAGGCATGAGGGACGAGAGGGAGAAGTCTTATCTTCCATACCCTCCTCTCATAGTCCCTTGCAGGCTTGGCTTCTGATTTCTCTACCTCACTGAAGGCCCTATTTCCATGATGGCGAACCTATGGCACATGTGCCATAGGTGGCACGCAGAGCCCTCTCTGTGGGCACTCCAGCCATCGCCCCAGCCCAGCTCCACCGCACATGCACAGGTTCCCCCCCCCCGAGCGCCTGACCTTTCCCCTCAATTTCTGCCACTCATGCCTTCCCCACTCTCTGCAGGTCCCCCCCCAGCGCACCCTTTCTATTCCATTTCTGCAACCCGCACCAACCCAGAAGCCAAAACTGGGCACAGGGTGCCATGTCAGCCCCCTCCCCCCCCGTGCCCTGTTTGGGGCCTGGAAAGCTGCCTGTACCAGCCTGGAAGCCTGGGTGCAGGAGGGCTGGAATCCATGTGCAGGTTTTTTGTGTGTGTGCAGGGTGCATGTGTGTGTGGTACTTGCATTGCATTTTGGGGATTGGGGCACACGTGTGCATTCGCGTGCACATGTGCTTTGGGCACTCGGCACCAAAAAGGTTAACCATCACTGCCCTATTTTGTATTCGTAAGCTAGACTTACCCAACCAGTACCCAAAAAAGCCAGCCTGTTCACCGTATAGTTTGAGATACCTCTGGAGAAATTTTCATGACAGAAAGAATCCAATTCCTGGACTGAAATGGTCCTGAAGGATGGCCACTCTTAGGCATTTATATTTGGAGCTAGAGAGGTCCTAGATGAGGGACGTCCAACCTTGGCAACTTTAAGACTTGTGGACTTCAATTTCCAGAATCAGCATGTCTGGCCGAGGAATTCTGGGAGTTGGAAGTCCACAGGACTTAAAGTTGTCAAAGTTGGACATCCCTGTCTTAGGCATTCTGAAGTTTCTGTTCTGCTTCCAATTCCTAGCCGAAGGGAAACCTAAGGGAAATGTAGAGAGAGAATGCAAGTCCAAAATGGAAACATCCACCTTAAGAGGACAGGTGAATGCATGTGAATCCCTGGAGAACAAAACGACATCACCTGTCAGTAACATCATGTTGCATATGACTTGTCTAAGGTATTCAGGATGAATGAAAGTTCAAGCTCAGCAGATAAGGTCCCAAGGAGGAATGGACCTCTTCATGAATAAAGGGCTACTCAGTTATAGAGGCCCTACTTCTGAGGAGCAACTGTCTCCAACTGATTGGGATTATGTGCAACTGGGACCTAGGTAGGAATCCTATAAATCCTTAAGAGTGGAGCATGCAGTACTTGCAACCCAGCTTGTTGATAACCAAAGGGCGCTCATGAGTTTAGGTTGTTTGTCTTCAGAGGTGTCCCTGGAATTTCTTTGCCTTTCGTTAGATTGGAGCCTTTCTGGCTGGTTCCTGGGAAGCTCTTTGAGACAGCGGACAGTGCATTGGCTTGTCTAATCTGCGAAGAAGAAGAAGAAGAAGAAGAAGAAGAAGAAGAAGAAGAAGAAGAGGAGGAGGAGGAGGAGGAGGAGGAGGAGGAGGAGGAGGAGGAGGAGGAGGAGGAGGAGGAGGAGGAGATGCTAACATATTGCTTGTAATTTGCAGCTACATGGACTCTGACACAGGTGAAGGAATTAGCAATGGAAGCTGTTTAATTTGGGGTTCTATCCTATCTGTAGATAGATTTTAGATGGTTTGTGGACTTGGAGGAGGGGAAATAATTATTTTAACTTACCAGTCCTTTAAAGGTGTTTTTTGTCTTGCTGCTGATTGAATGGATTAATAAAGCACATATATTACACATGTTACTAAAATTTTCAAATAACACAAGTTCCTTTGTAATGCAGTCCATCTGTATTTCATTTCATGTGCACATTTTCCTGAGAGGGAGTCATTGAGTTTGGCTAGGTTTTCAAAAAGCCCATGACACAAGAAGGCCGATAATTCCTGATTTATGAAAGGGAAACCCTTCTGCAAAAGAATGAAGGAATCAGTTATGCCACAAACCCTGGGATAAAATGGCACTTTGGAGCTTTCCAAGGTTCTGTAAATCTAGCTTGATAAAAGTCCCACTAACATTCCTTTAACCTCACCAATATCTCTTGTAATTGAGATACCAGGTTGATTAGCTAATGCAGTGATGGCAAACTTTTTAGATACTGTGCCCAAACTGTGTGTAAACATGCCCAAACTGAAAGGTGCACATGCATGAATGCGCACATATGCAGATGCATGAACATGTGCACATGCACAGCAGAGACCCAAAAACCAGCTGGATGGCAGGAGGCGGAGCATCCCAACACCAGCAGTGGAGCAAGAGGTAAGATCTTTTTCTTTCATGAGCTTCTGTTTCATCGTTTGCAGGGAAACAGAAGCTCACAAAAGAAACGCCACAGAGATCTGACCTGGGGCAACGGTGCATGTGCAAGCAGAGAGGGCTCTATGTGCTGCCTCTGGCACCCGTGTCATAGGTTTGCCATCATGGAGCTAAGATCTGTTTTGATCCACCACAACTCACAAGGGGACAGGAGAGTTAGAAGTTCCACTAAGGATGGGGGGGCAGGGTGACCTACTGGTTAAGGAGTTGAATGAGGCCCAGGAGACCATGGTTCTAATCCACTCTGATCTCATCATGCTGTTTTTAGAAAAGGATTATATAGAGAGCTCCTGAAGAGAGAATATAATCTAGTAAATCAATAGAGTAGAGGTTGTGTTTGTACAATATAGTTAACCAGGTCAGTCCATGACCTAGCAGATGCATTTGCAAAATATGTGGAATGGGGCTATTTTAGTTCTGATTTGCTTTTCTGTGCCTTAGAGTGTTGCCTTTAGTGATTAAAGGATTAAACTACAAGCCAGAAGACTTGACCTGTAGTCCTACCTTGGTCAAGTGCAAAGAATCGGGACCATTTGTAAAGTTACAGCACACAAGAATCTAGTCAACTAAAGTTCAACATTAAATTGGCACCAGATAAGGGTCAATGGAATTCAGGAGAGGTTGGACTTGAAGCACCTGTGGTAATGCAATGATTCTAAACTGATGACGTGCTTAACTCCATCTTCCAGCTCTACCTGTTCTTCTCCTACAGCCTAGTCAGGAGCAGATTAGGTGCCTTTGGGTCAATCCCTCTCTCCCAACCATAATCTTAGAAAGAAGACTTGGAGACTTGGACTTGTTCAGAAGTTTGCAAGAGTCCTGAAGGCACAATAACAAGTTGGGTTGAATCAGTTCTTATGATTTTTGATGATTTGATATGTGGGATCATTGGTGCTCTCTGAGCTTGATTGTTTTCTTGCAGATGTTTCATCACCCAGCTAGATAACATCATCAGTGTCCTTGAAGATATTACCTATTTGGTTAATGAAACATCTTCAAGAAAACAATCATGCTCAAACAGCACCAAGGACCCCACAATTTAACCGTGAGCTACAAATATTTCCTTCTAATGATCTGATATATTGCACAAATACAATATACATTAATAGCTAAGCTAAAAGTGTTGTCTGAAGGTGTCTTGTGCTTCAAGATGGAGCTCCAATCTACTTGATTTTATGTTAGGTAAAGGTTCCCCTCGCACATATGTGCTAGTTGTTCCCAATTCTAGTGGGCAGTGCTCATCTCCATTTCAAAGCCGAAGAGCCAGCGCTGTCCAAAGACATCTCTGTGGTCATGTGGCCAGCATGACTAAATGCCAAAGGCTCACAGAACACTGTTACCTTCCCACCAACGGTGATTTGCATTTTTACATCTTTTCAAACTGCTAAGTTGGCAGGAACTGGGACAAGTCATGGAAGCTCACGCGATACGTGGCGCTAGGGATTTGAACCACTGAACTGCCAACCTTTCTGATCGACAAGCTCAGCATCCTAGCCACTGAGCCACTGCGTCCCCTAGGATTTTATATCAGGAGAAAGCAATCGCTGGGTTTTCAAGATACGTTCTGTTAACAGAACCATGTCTACCCAGTGCTGTTTTCTGGAGGACCTCTGGTGCCATTTCTCAACTTAGTCAGGATTTGCACAACAAACTAAGCTAAAGTGTGCTTGGTTATTTTGGAGGTCACTGCATCTTGTGCACAACTAACATAGTCCTGATGGCCAGGGTGTTGCTTTGAGTACCTGCCAACTCTTAAGTCCAATCAAGAAATAGGAAGGTGGATTTCTGCAAAGAACAGTTGCAACCTTAAGTATCAGCATATTAAGAACAACATCTCAGGATCCATCATGGGCCTATAGGCAGTTTTTGACAGCAGAAAGAGTGGGATGTTTGAATAGTCAGGCCCACAGTCACAATCATGGCCTTCATCCCACCATTTTGGAACCACCATAGATGTTTTGATTGAAGGCATGTTGGCAAGTATGCATGTAAGATGAAAATACATGTAGATATTCAAATATCAGCTCTGTTTTTTCTTGCCATTATGTTTGCTTATTGTTTAAACCATCAGGTCAAAAGGTGAAGGCTTAAACAACCAGGTACACAAGTATTATGGTCTAGCAACACCAAAGAAAAATGGAACAAGTTGATCAAAAGCATCTCCAGGATTCAGGTGTGCATGGGGAGCAACTTCAGCAGTTTACCTTCTGAAGAATGGATAGGGTTTTTTGTGAATAGGCAAGTCCCTCAGAGGTAATTGTTTTCCACTGGTATTTACAATGTTGATGTTTTCAATTTCCTACACATGGACATTACCAGTGGTGGGATTCAAAATGTTTTACTTCTGGTTCTGTGGCTTGGTTAGCGTGGCAGGGGAAGGATACTGTAAAATCTGCATTCCTTCCCCACTCCAGGGGAAGGATATTGCAAAATTTCCATTCCCTCCCCACTCCAGGGGAAGGATACTGTAAAATCTCCATTCCCTCTCCACTCCAGGGGAAGGATACTGTAAAATATACATTCCCTCCCCACTCCAGGGGAAGGATACTGTAAAATATACATTCCCTCCCCACTCCAGGGGAAGGATACTGTAAAATATACATTCTTCCCCCACTCCCAGGGAAGGATACTGCAAAATCCCCATTTCTTGCCCACTCCAAGGGAAGTATACTGTAAAATTTCCCTTCCCTCGCCATTCCAGGGGAAGAATATTGCAAAATTTCCATTCCCTCCCCACTCCAGGGGAAGGATACTGTAAAATTTCCATTCCTTCCACACTCCAGGGGAAGGATACTGTAAAATCCCCATTCCCTCCCCACTCCAGTGGAAGGATACTGTAAAATCCCCATTCCCTCCCCACTCCAGGGGAAGGATACTGTAAAATCTCCATTCTCTCCCCATTCCAGGGGAAGGATACTGTAAAATTTCCCTTCCCTCCCCACTCCAGGGGAAGAATATTGTAAAATCCCCATTCCCTCCCCACTCTAGGGGAAGGATACTGTAAAATCTCCATTCCATCCCCACTCCAGGGGAAGTATACTGTAAAATCCCCATTCCCTCCCCACTCCAGGGGAACAATACTGTAAAATCCTCATTCCCTCCCCACTCCAGAGGAAGGATACTGTAAAATCCCCATTCCCTCCCCACTCCAGGGGAAGGTTACTGCAAAATCCCCATTCCCTCCCCACTCCAGGGGAACAATACTGTAAAATCCTCATTCCCTCCCCACTCCAGAGGAAGGATACTGTAAAATCCCCATTCCCTCCCCACTCCAGGGGAAGTATACTGTAAAATCCCCATTCCCTCCCCACTCCAGGGGAACAATACTGTAAAATCCCCATTCCCTCCCCACTCCAGGGGAAGGATACTGTAAAATTTCCCTTCCCTCCCCACTCCAGGGGAAGTATACTGTAAAATCCCCATTCCCTCCCCACTCCAGGGGAACAATACTGTAAAATCCCCATTCCCTCCCCACTCCAGAGGAAGGATACTGTAAAATCCCCATTCCCTCCCCACTCCAGGGGAAGGTTACTGCAAAATCCCCATTCCTTCCCGATCAGTTGGCACTTGGGAGGCAGAGACTAGATGGGGGTGGGGCCAGTCAGAGGTGGTATTTACTGGTTTTTCGAACTACCCAAAATTTCTGCTTCTGGTTCTCCAGAACTGGTCAGAACCTGCTGAATACCACCTCTGGACATTGCCCTGCAAAAGTTGACTTATCGTCAATATAATGGCCTTCCTCCCAAATATGAGTTTGCTGATCAAACTGAAAGTCACATGGATGTAAGGCTGATTTCCTCTCTTTCCTGCTTCATAACATATTCTCTAGGCATTGCCCTCACTAAGGTCTCTTCAATTACATCCAGTGCTCTGAATTAGTATAAAGTTTCCAAGGACAGTTCTTGGAGAATCAATGCAAAACCTACCAGGTAGTGAAATTAAGGCAAGCCCAACCCTGGTATCAGGATCCTTGCGAAGCCATTTCTTGGCTTGTAAATTAAGATAAATGTGGGAGAACTTGAGCGGCTCATCAACCTGAAGCAAGACTTTCCTCCCAGGTCTTTGCTTTCTGGAGCAATTAATATGCTAGAGGCCATTTGCCTCCAAGGGCAGAGAATATAGAAGAGCAGACTGGAGAGGGAAGAGAAATAAAAACTGAAAGTCTTCTTTAGATTAAAAACACTGAGAGACGAAACATCTTAATCATTCAGAAGTTGGTCATTAAGGCTTAATGTTTTTGCTTTCAGCGTGCATTTAGGTACATATGATGTTAACAAATGCAAATATTATTATATCGACCCTTTTTTTCTTGGCATTGCTTTCTTTCTCTGTGGCTTAAGTAACCAGGTCAGAGGGCAGATTCAGAAATCAAGGGCAACCTTGAGCAAATTTTGTGAATTAGTAGCATCAAATACTCTGAGGTAAGTAAAGGTAAAGGTTCCCCTCGCACATATGTGCTAGTCGTTCCCAACTCTAGGGGGTGGTGCTCATCTCAGTTTCAAAGCCGAAGAGTCAGTGCTGTCCAAAGATATCTCTGTGGTCATGTGGCTGGCATGACTAAATGCCAAAGGCACATGGAATGCTGTTGGTGGTTCCTATTTTTCTCCTTGCATTTTTATGTGCTTTCGAACTGCTGGGCTGGCAGAAGCTGAGACAAGTAACGGGAACTCACTCTGTTACATGGTGCTATGGATTCGAACTGCCGAACTGTTGACCTTTCTGATCAACAAACTCAGCATCTTAGCCACTGAGCCACCATGTCCCTCTGAGCCATCGCGTCCCTCTGGGGTGGGGCCCTGTTATTGTGTGTTCTCCATCAAATGCAAGCATTTAATGCCCGTGCAATTGATTGGAAAGGTGAATTATTAAATAATGATTTATAATTATTTAAATGGAAGAGGAATCTGAATTTAAAGGAGAATATTTGTAGCTCAGAGAGGCTTAGTGGCTTAAAACATGCCAGAGAAGGTCTATACTCTGGCGATTTGAGTCCTACTACCATGTGATGGAATAAGCTCCCATCACTTGTCACAACTCCTGCCAACCTAGCTGTTTGAAGACATGCAAATGTAAGTAAATATATAGGTACCACTTCGGTGGGAAGATAACAGTATTCTGTGTTTCCCTGCACCCTTTAGGCTGTGATGTGATGCTGACCACATGACCATGGAAACCATCTTCAGACAGCACTGGCTCAATGGCTTAAAGAAAGAGAGTTGAGCCTCACCCCCTAAATTCTATGATGATCAATGGAATAAAGCCCATAGGGACTCCGTTACCTTTTACCTTTATCTGTAGCTCTTTGGGTACCTTTATCTGCTATTTAATTGGATAGTGACATGACTACAAGGAAACGACCAAGCTCAGAGTGCACCAAGAACCTGAATTTAAGGCTACTTCGCTGCACAAAGGCAGAACAAAGGGAGACTCATCCATCACAGTTTCCATATTCTCACCAAGTCCAAAATGTTAAAGGTCAGTTTTGAGAGCACATAGTCCACTCCAACTAGATTTTGGATTTCTTTTTATGCAGCTGAAAACTCAAGGATTCTATGTTTTTCTTTATTGTACACTACAGGTATCTGTAGGATAGGACCAAGCAAGTCAAGACGATGGCTATGAAGGTATGACTGAAGCTCCGTCTTAATTTATGCACATTGCACCTAAAAATAGGCAGAGCTTTCATCATTGCAGCCACTATCTTGACTTTTACTACAGCTTGCCCACAGCCCTCCCTATAGTACCTACAAGATCAGCTTACTTCACTTCAGTGGCCTGCAGGCATGTTGCATCATTACTCCATTAACTGAATTTGCTGGTGGGAAAAAAATAAATTTGATGCATTTGAAGGGCTTCTCTTTGGGAAAGACAGCTTAATAGAAAGTGGATTCTTGAAGACACTGTGCCAGAAATCTGTCAAGGGGAATGCCAGGGGATGATTCTCTCAATGCCCCATGTCCCTAGGTGAATTAAAGTTTGTTTAGTCCTACAACCCCCTGATTACTACCTTATTGCTGAGGACATTAAAGAGCTGCCCAAGGTGATTCTTCATTTTTAGTGTGTGATTTTTGATCTGCCTTCCCTGTGGAGCCGCATCTGGGCTCTGGTGCACCTGGTGGCAACTGGAAGCCCCCATAGAATTCAGAAGACTCTCAGAAATCCCATTCTGCTCACCTAGGCCTTCTTCATATATCAAGGCAGCCATCAAATCAAGAGTCTTAATCCAGTGATGGAGTACCCACAACTTTGAGAGAAAAGTCATTCTGTTCATTCATGGTTCTGTCAAGAAATTTCTCCATAGTTCCTGGTTGAATTCCTCTTTAACAAGCTTCTACCCATTGCTTCTTGTCCTGCCCTCAGGTGCTTACTCAGGAGAGTAGGTCAATCCACTCATCTCTGTGACCGCCCCTCAAGTACTCAGAGGCAACAATTGCCCTAATTCCTTTAACTATTTGGCTCTGTTACCATATAGAAGTCGTTCCTTGAGTTATCAATGCAAAATTAATTTATGGAATAAAGTGTTACAAGGAGGCAGCTGTCAGGGAAGGTAAGCCACTGAGCAGATATCACTATGCAGTATTTCCACATCAAAGCTAAATAGAGATGTACATAAATGCATAATATGTCAGGGTCCACCAAGATAGAGAGGAAGAAGGGGGAAAGTCAGCTTAATTGAGTAAGAAGTGATGAGTCTCCCCCCCCCCCCAGTGTTCCCTTTCTCTACTTGCTCTCTACTTGCTCTTGCATAAGAATTGCACCACAATGTGCCATCCTGAAGTCTAGAGGGCACCAGGTTGGGGAGAGTTGCTCAGGGGTGGAATATTAGTCCAAGTTACCTTTTTTTAACCTTTTTTTCCAAGCGTTTCTACCGTCCAACCAAATTCAACAGATTGGGCATGCTGTAGATCAGAGGTGGCATCCAGCAGGTTCTGACCAGTTCTGGAGAACCAGTAGCAGAAATTTTGAGTAATTCCACTTCTGACTGGCCCCATCCCCATCTATTCTCTGCCTCCCGAGTCCCAGCTGATCGGGAGGAAATGGGGATTTTGCAGTATCCTTCCCCTGCCACGCCCACCGAGCCATGCTCACCACTGCTGCAGATCCCTTCAGCCAAACAGTGCCAACCGGAAGAAGGGCTTTTTCTGCTGCAGCCCTTGCCTTCTGGATGATTCTCCCCCTTAGAGGTTAGAATGGGCTTAACCCTGTTGGGTTTTTGCAAAGCTTTTAAAAACTTGGCTATGTACCTGGGCCTGGGGCTAGGAGTGTGTGAAGGGTCCTGTTACGTGGCTTTACTATTAGTGAATTATTCATTATGGCTTGTCTTTGTACTTATTCATTTTGTGAATGTTTTTATTGTTTTAATGTCCTTTAAATTGTTTGAATTGTTTTTGAACTTTAGAATTGTAAATCTCCCAGTCGACTGGTTGTGTTCGGTGGCTATAGAAATTGAATGAGTGAGTGAGTGAGTGAATGAATGACTCTTCCAGATGTGTTAAGCTACAATCTCCTGAATTACCAGGAATGTGAGGGCTTACACACCTGGAGGATGCCAATATAGAAGGACAGCCACACATTTTTAATGCTTTGTGGATTTGAAGTAGACTCTCATCCATGGATTTGCAAGTATTTGGAATTCCTGCAATTAGTGGTGGCTGTCTCAACTCTTGGATGGCCAGTCCAAGTAGAAATCTCAGGAGTCCCATCGTCTAGCCAACTTAGCAAAACTTAGTAATTGCTGTCCAACCTCTTCAGCCAGACTCTGGCTGGAGAGTCCAGTCTTTCAGGTTTAAATTCAGATGTTTTCATTCCTGGCATTAGCCTGAGAAAGTGAAATCCAATTTTCTGCATGCTGAGCAAAGACTTTCCCTTGCATTTTTGTCACATTCAGTTGGCTGAAAAGAGAACTAACTTTCAACATTTATTTCAAGGGAAGAAAAAAATTCAAGAGATATTCCCATGGGAGGAGTTAGGCATAAATGTGTCTGTGTATGAGAGAGAGGGAGGGAGGGAGGGGGAGAGACTCTGTTGGTGGGCCAGACCAGCTGGGTGGGCATGGCAATGTAGTCATGTGATGGGGGGGCATGGCTAGGTCATGTGACTAAGGGGCGTAGCAGTCCATTGAACAATGCACACAAATTAAACTTTAATTTGTTTAGCTCCTGGGGATGTTTTATTTGCTTTTGTTTGCATGTTGCTCTTTTGGTTGCCTTTTCTTTTTACTAGATCATTTTTTCAGTTGTTTAGGAGTCTAGCGGTCCACTTCAGGAAACTCAGTTTTGCAGCAATTCTTCTCAGCCCCAAGGAGCTTTAGAAATCTCTCTCTCTCTCTCTCTCTCTCTCTCTCTCTCTCTCTCTCTCTCTCCCTCCCTCCCTCCCTCCTTCTCTCCCTCCCTCCCTGTCTCTCTATTTATCTATCTATTTATCTATCTCTATCTATCTATCTATCTATCTATCTATCTATCTATCTATCTATCTATCTATCTATCTATCTACCTACCTACCTACCTACCTACCTACCTACCTACCTACCTACCTACCTATCTATCTATCTATCTATCTATCTATCTATCTATCTATCTATCTATCTATCTGTATATATATATATAATCTTCTGGAGGCGGAGGAGGTGAAAAACGGGCCATTTTCACCCATTTTTTGGCCTCCTGAGGTGTCTGGGTTTTCACTCCCCACCTCCAGAACATCTTGGCTGGCCAAAACCAGGCCAAAATGGCTCATTTGTGGTCTCTGCAGGCAAAATTGTTGGCTTTACCTTTCAGTTCCAGCCCGCGGGGCTCCCAAAAGTAAGTCTGCGCTCAGCTGAAGGGTAGACAGGGTGATGTGGGCGGGGCAGCCTCGTGGTCCCGTGTGGGCCGGATTAATGGCTTTGGTAGGCCGCATGTGGCCCACTGGCCATAGTTTGAGGACCCATGCTTTAATGATTTAGCATTTCTCTGGCTTCCTGATTTCCAATCAAATCCCAAGAGAAGACACGAGGTACTAGTTGCTCTTTACTTGGCTGAAAGTTGAAACATCACATTTTCTTCTGTTAACTAGAGAGGAAAAAATGCTCTTTCATGGCTCTGCAAACTGAGAATTATGGGTACTGTAGTCAGGGAAAGCTCAAACATATTGAAAGATAAGTCCTAAACAACGAAGGCATCCTAACTATCCTTGTTTTCTCTCACCTCTAAAGAAAGCTCAGAAACATCGTTCAATGGAAATGTGAAAGCCATCACCAGTCGGTCACTGTGAGGTTGCTTTGAATTTTCTGAATGAGCTCAGCATCCTCCTTGACCGAAAGGATCTTGCAAGTAGCTGGCTGAAAGCAGGGAAACTCAGCCAAGCAAGGTAGCTGCTTTGCTCTTAGGAGCAAGTAGAGGAGGTTGTTTTGGGAAGCAGCTTGGAGGAGATGTTTCACTCCCGTCCTTTGTAAGTGCAAAGCAGCCCTCCAAGAAATGAACACTCCTAAATTCTTGAGCCCCCTGACAATAGCTCAAGCCACTTTGGAAGAAGAATAACCTTTTTGAAAAAATCCCAAGACAGATTTCAGATCTTTCTTCAATCTACTACACTCTCGTTGCACCACACAGATGGTAGGGCTAACTAGGTCTTCTTCAGTGCTAGGAACCTGAATCTGCTTTGTTTCCCGTGGAAGAAGCCAATCCTTCATTGGCCATTTGGTTTTGTGTCCTGAGTCTTATAAGAAGGCCCCGATGTTCTCTTGAAGTACCTGCCAGGAACTGTAGCCTGATTCCCCGAAGGATTAAGGACTCTAAGCTCTCAGAACTCCTTGTTCTGAATAGCACAGATCTTGGAAAATCTCCAGGAGAAGAGAATATCTGTAGCTCAGGGTTGAGCTGTGGACCTCCTGGTGCTCACTGAGCTTGATTGCCAGCTTGTTGCTGACACTGATTGTTTGAAGTTGTGGTCAGAGGTGTCCAAACTTGGGAACTTTAAGACTTGTGGATTTCAACTCCCAGAATTCCCCAGCAGCTGGGGAATTCTAGGAGTTGAAATCCACAAGTCTTAAAGTTCCCAAGTTTGGACACCCCTGTTGTAGGTGTTCCATCACTGGAGATTTTTAAGAAGAGATTGAACAGCCATTTGTTCAATTTGCTTGAGCAGGACTAGAACAGTCCTTTCAGACAGTGGTGAAATCTAATTTTTTTTAGTACCGGCTCGGTGGGTGTGATTTGGTGGGGGTCATGTGACTGGGTGGGTGTGGCTATGTAGTCTTGTAACTGGGAGATCAAAAGACAGAAACACACTTTAACAAGTCCTGCTGGAGCAGGGTTGGACTAGATGACCTCCAGATCCATTCCAGCCCTGGATTATCCTCTGAAACTGCATCTAGTGCCAAGTTTATAGTCTTTCCTTCCCCTCCTTTTCCCCTCCCTCTTTCTTTCTTTCTTTCTTTCTTTCTTTCTTTCTTTCTTTCTTTCTTTCTTTCTTTCTTTCTTTCTTTCTTTCTCAGCACCCCTATCCCTCCTTTTTGGTCTAGGAGGCTCAAGGGAAGCCTGCCGGGAGCAAACCGGACCCCACCCCCGTGTTTCTGAAGAACCTGTGGTAAAAGAAATGCTTAAAAAGTTTTTTAAAAAAGTTCTGAAGATCAGCTGTGCGACATGTAATCATTGGAACTTTAAAAAAAATTTTTTTTAGTATTTTTTACTACTGGTTCGGGCGAACCAGGCCCCAACCGGTAGCATTTCACCCCTGCTTTCAAACCTCAGGGACCACTAAATTCATAATTTTAAATCCTGTGGTCTACTAATATGGTCTGCCTAATGACCTCAACGGCCTCTACTCACCCCTCCCCTCCCAGCCACTTGTGGCCTGCCCACCTGGGTTCCTTAGGGCCCCATCAGGAAGCAGTTGCTGGAGCTAAGCAGCCACCATGAGAAAGAATTGGCAAAACAGCTCAGTTCAAATTGGGTCTGACCGAGAAGGAGGCTCAGCAGAAGCACCTCATTGAGGACTACGAGCATAGGCTTTCCCAGCAGAGGGAAGACCTTCGGGAGTGCAAGGCCAGGTACTGGTGCCTGGAAGCTCAGCAGGATGATATGGACAGCCAGTTCCAGGCCATGATGCAGTCCCACTGGAACGAGGCCCTCTGGCTCTTTGCCACCAGCGGTGCTTCCCTCCAGCCTTCCCCCAAAGCCCCACACCAGGAAGCAGACCTCAAGTCAGAATTTCTGCCCCCTCCAACCCACACAGAAAGACCCCAAAGGGGGAGACTCCCTGCAACAACATAAGCGTTCATTGCACGTATCCAGCCCAAGGGCCATAGTTTGATTTAGTGCAATATAAAAAATGCAAATAGTTTTTCTGCGGACCACCAAAATTTTCTCACAGATCACCAGTGGTCCACGGAGCACCAGTTGGTGACTGTTGGACTAGAAGACCTCCAAGATTCCTTCAAACTCTGTTGTTCTGTTTGCAGATGTTTCATTACTCAACCAGGTAACATCACCGATTATATTAGTTGGGTAACAAAACATCAATCAAACAACTAAACTGAAAGAATATCAAGAGCTCCACCTTTGGAAAACATTTCTAAAGGCTCTGGAGGACGAAGCGAGAGGAGAGCTCTGAGCTTCCCCCGGCTAACCAAGATCATGGTGACAGCAACTGCCGGGGAGAAAACAGCATGCCGGCTGGTTTCCCAAAACCCATGTCAGATGTGATGGATTGGTTGCTGCCATATTGATTCAGACTCCCTGGCTTTGGACCAAGGCAAAAAGGAACCAAAGACGTTCTTGGTTATGAAGTTGATCCAAGGCAGTTTTTAGGTTCAAAAGAGCCACCAGGATAGAACAGCTGTCACAGCTCATGAGGGGGCGGTGACTTTTTTTGGTCTGTGTATGTGTGGGGGGAGAGTATCTGTTACCAAAGACAAACCTTCACTGTTTC
The DNA here is from genome assembly GCF_009769535.1 of Thamnophis elegans. NCBI lineage: Eukaryota > Metazoa > Chordata > Lepidosauria > Squamata > Natricidae > Thamnophis > Thamnophis elegans. The sequence goes on from NC_045552.1 coordinate 25,676,864, forward strand.
TAGTCTTCTAAAGCAGCATCTCCAACCTTAGCAACTTTAAGTCCTGTGGACTGCAACTCCCAGAATTCCCCAGCCAGCCATGGGAGTTGAAATCCACAGGTCTTGAGGTTGCAATGCTTGAGACCCCTTGTTCTGACCCAGGCTTCCTTAGAAAGCAAGAAGCAAAGACTTAGTCCTGACAAAACCTCTTTTATTTACACAACTGTGAATTCCTTTCATTCACAGTCAGCTAGTCTTATCACACAGTATTTCAAAGGAATGTTTATCCACACACACCTTATCTTGTTTGGAGCGGTGCCAGATAACTAGTGTCCAAACACAGAGCAAAGCAAAACTTGGCACAGAGTCTCACGAACAGAACTTTCCATACTGAATGAACAAATTGCTTCCTGCAAAAGCCCACTCCCCATTCATTCCTCTTTTGTTTCCTATGGGAGGGGCCAATCACCTCTTGAGTCGACCCTGCTTTCTTACTTGTTTTTTTTTTTTTTACCTTTATTTGTATGCCGCCCTTTTCCCTGGGGGGACTCAGGGCGGCTCACAATTCAGAAGGGTAGGGGGGCAAGACAAACAGTATTCCAAACATGGAGACAATACAACATATTAAAAGAAGGCACAACAGTCACACAATTCGGGTGGGGTTAAAATCTTAACCCCAGGCCAGCCGGGACAGCCAGATCTTTAAAGCGGCGCGGAAGGATTGGAGGGTGGCGAGGGTCCGAATCTCCACGGGGACACTGATTGTTCTTGTCTCCTAGCAGCTCTGCGCATGCCCACACTGGGAACAGGCTCCAGCTTTTCCTCTGCCTCACTGCTGTCTAGCTCTCTCTCTGCCTCTCACACAGAGTCCTCATCTGAGCTTTCCTCAGCCCCCACGGGACTGATCCATGTTCATCCTCAACTTCCTCACTGTCCGACTCTGCTGCCAGCTCCACTGGCTGCTGGGGAGCCACAACCCCCTCTCCTAAAGAGAGGATTGTGTACATTGACTTCTGAATGAATCTACCTCGGCCAGTAGACAATTGGAGGAGCAGAGCTCTCTGTTTACTCTGCATAACCAGATCTTCCCAGATCAAACCTCACTTGTGTTGTTGCCTTGAAATAATCTCTCACTTGGAATGATTTGAGCGCAAGGGTTGGCAACTGGCGAGAAAATGCCTGACTCTCTACCCTCCGAGGCACATGCTCCAATATCCATTTCAGTCTTCCGACTGTGTCTGTGGATGAGACCTTTGGACCTTGGATAGTCTCTCCCCACCCCACTGCTGTGAATACAAGAAGAAAACAACCCTTCAAACCAGCCTGTTTAGTCCCATGATGGCGAACCTATGACACGCATGCCAGAGGTGGCACACACAGCCCTCTCTGTGGGCATGCAAGCCATTGCCCAGCTCAGCTCCACTGCGCATGTGCGTATGCGTCCCTCTGGCCAGCTGCTCTTTGGGTCTCTGCTGTCCATGTGTGGGGGGCAGGGTGCATGCATGGGGGGCACTCGCATTGCATTTTGGGGTCTCACACGACCCCTATGCCCCGTTTTGACTTCCAGGTTGCTGCAGGAGGCCTTCCAGGCCAGAAATGGGGCAGGCACACTTCAATAAAAAGGTTAGCCACCACTGGTCTAGTCAATGTGTGTGGGGATTTATTTTGCATCCTCTCTGTTATCATAAAAGTCACCGCTTGCAGAAACTGATCTGGGAGACTTCCTATTTCAGTAGTCAGGTTACGCCGTTTCCACCAAGAGACCCCCCTCATCAGCAAGTTGCTGTGCACAAGGCCAATCCCAGAAATAGAGGCGCCGAGTCTTCTCTCTTACACTGTCTGCTGGCAAGTACATCCGAACAACTCCCGGTTCCTCCCCCATCAGCCCCATTATTTATTTCATTCTTTTAGCTGACAGCAAGGATACGTCCAGTCAGTAGACATCAGCAGACCCAGTTGGATTTGGTTGCTGATCCCAAAGATGAGATGGAGGAGGGTAATTCAAAACCTGCAGGCTGTAGGTAACCTGAAGGTTAAATGTGGGACTCAACATGCTGTCAAAACCAAATAAGTTTGCTTTGGGCATCTTGTAGAACTTCCAGCTCTTTCTCTGCAGCCTGTAGTTGGAGAGAGATGAAAAAGTTGGGGGAAAAGCAGCCAGGAAAGAAATTGTGCTTTAAAAAACACCAGTACTCTGAAGGAGGTAGGGGGGATTTTTGATAAGGAGATGATGTTAGGAGGTATGGTTTATTCTCTTGTCTGTTTCCTGCAGTGTTTGGGGGTAGTGATAGAGCAAAAAAGTAACATTTTGGTTATTTTGCACTGGGTGATCCAGGATGCTACTGCCAACTTTGATGCCACAGTCTGGTGGGCATATGAAATGAGATTGGTGGGGGGCAATATGCAGTTTTAACAGACAGAATAACAGAGTGGGACAGGACCTTATAGGTCATCTGGTCCAACCCCTCGCTCAAGCAGGAGACCCTACACCATTTCTGACAAATGGCAGTCCAAACTCTTCTTGAAAGCCTCCAGTGATGAAGCTCCCACAACTTCCGAAGGCAACTTCTGTTCCATGGATTGATTGTTGTCACTGTCCTCCTTATTTCTAGGTTGAATCTCTTCTCGGTCAATTTCCATGCAATAATTCTTGTCTAGCCTTCATGTGCTTTGGAAAATAGCTTGATCCTCTCCTCTCTGTGGCAGCCCCTCAAATATTGGAAGACTGCTATGATGTCTCCCCTGGTCCTTCTCTTCCCTAGACTAGTCATGCCCAGTTCTTCATATGTTTTAGTCTCCAGTCTCCTCATCATCCTGGTTGCTCTTCTCTGCACTTTTTCTAGAGTCGCAACATCTGCTTTATAGTGAGGTGACTAAAACTGAATGCAGAACTCTAGGGGTGGCCTTACTAGGGCTTTATAGAGTGGTATTAGTTGAAGGGGTCATCAAAGCAGTGCTTCTTAGCCTAAAAAAGCTAACACTCTGGAAAACAGACTTAAGATACAGAAGGATCTTTAGATTTGAGCATTGGGCCCTAGATGCAGTTCAGTGATGAGAAAAGCAAGGTTCTGCATTTAAGCAGGAAAAACCAAATGCACAGCTCTAGAAAAGACCTGACTTAAGTGTAGTCCCTGTGAGAGGATCTGGATGTTTGAGTATGAGTCAGCAGTGTGCTGCAACTGCCAAAAAAGCCAATGCTGTTCTAGGCTGCATCAACAGAGGGATAGCTTCAATATCATGAGAAGTGATAGTGCAGATCTGTAGTGCTTTAGTGAGGCCACTGTCCTTCTCTTCCTCCATCTTCCCTGAGTTTTTGTGCTGCCCAGGCTCGGGTTGGTGCTGGGCCTCAGGACTCCAGATAGCACCCCAAAGTTCAGGGTAGCTGTTAGAGTTTTTAGTAGAGATTTGGGGTTAATGTCAGGGTTCCAAGTAACACCCACAATGAAAGAAGACTCTGAGGCTTGAGCTTCCTCAAAGTTCCATTTTATTAGAGATGTCCTATTGGCACATCTGGGAAAACCCGAATCTGAAAGCTTCCAGGTTTTCCCCACCCAGTTGAAAGTTCAAGACTCTACCCCAACACCCACAAGTCTATCACATGGTCCAATCGAGCATTGCCATGAAGGAAGATTCCTCCCATCCACAGGTGCAGGAACAAGGTAACCTTGACCTTCTGAGAAAGAATGTTATTATGACTACACCACCCAACTACATATAATCTCCCCTCCCATTTTCCCACAAAAGAAAATGTGGCAGGCCTGAAAACCAAAAGGTAAAAAAAAGATGTCTTCCAGGCTTGACAGCCACACTTGGAATATTGCATTCAGTTTTGATCACCATGATGCTAAAAAGATGCTGAGACCCTAGAAAGTCTGCAGAGAAGAGCAACAAAGATGCTGGAAGCTAAATCATAGGAAGAACAGTTGAGGGTGCTAAGTATGTCTAGCCTATGAAAAATAAGAATTAGGAGAGACATGATAGTCTAGACTTGAGAGGTCTCATGGAGTTGAGGGGATCAACTTATTCTCCAAAGTATCTGAGGGCAACACAAGAAATAATGGTTGGAAGCTGGTGAGAGATTCAGCTAGAATTATGGAGAGGTTTCCTGACAGTGAAAACAATCAATGAAACAGCTTGCTTCCAAGAATTATAGTTTCTCCATTGCTAGAGGTCTCAAGAGTAGACTAGGTCTCCTTTCTTGAGCAGGAGATTGGTTTAGAAGACAGCTCTGAGGTTCCTTCCAGCTCGATGATACTATGTTTTATGTTCTAACCTTGGCTACTTTGAGATGTATGAACTTCATCTACCAGAATTCTCATGGCTAGCTGGGGAATTCTGGGAGTTGAAGTCACCTGTCTTAAAATTGTGAAAGTTGAGAGGCACTGCTCCAAACTGTCTGAAAAGATCCAGGAAAGGAAAGCAGCCCTTAAAATGAAGCTAACCTCTCTTGGAATGGGAGGTGAACTGGAAATTCAGGGTTCTCTGACAACTGAAATCGACTTAGACTCAGAAATGGCAGTGAAATCCAGTGTATGGACAAAGCCATCAAGATGGTAACCATGATTCTATGATCTGGTGCACATGAAAACAGGTAAAGCTTTGATTGTCATGGGCGCTTCCTTGCCTTTTTTGACCAGATCCTACAGACATCCCAGGAACAGTTAAGCAAACTGTGCCTTAGAACTGTGCATTTCTGAGGTGCATCACTGCGTGGCATGACAAAACCGCGCTAGTTAGAATCCAGCACTGCAGGCTACTTCAGTTGACTGCTAGCAGTAGTTTGGCAGTTCAAATCTCACTGGCTCAAGTTGACTCAGCCTTCCAATTCTTCTCAGGTTGGTAAAATGAAGACCTGGATTGTTGGGAGCAAGAGGCTCAGAGGTGGGTTGCTCCCAGTTCAGCCTGGATTTGGCGAACTGGTAGTAGTGGTGGCGAGAGGCTCTACCCACCCACTGGGATGCTTCTGTACATGAGCGAACCAAAAAATTTGGCAACCCACCACTAAAGAGGCTGACTCTGTAAACCGCTAAGAGAGGGCTGTATAGCACTATGAAGCAGTATATAAATCTATTGCCCTTCCTTCCTTCCTTCCTTCCTTCCTTCCTTCCTTCCTTCCTTCCTTCCTTCCTTCCTTCCTTCCTTGGTCCGCGGTGGTTACAGTGCAGTACTGCAGGCTATTTCTGCTGCATGTCAGCTGCCTGCAATTTGGCAGTTTGAATCTCACCAGGCTCAAGGTTGACTCAGGCTTCCATCCTTCTGAGGTGGGTCAAATGAAGACCCAGATTGTTGGGGGCCATAGTCTGACTCTGTAAACCACATAGAGAGGACTGTAAAGCACTGTGAAGTGGTATATAAGTGTAAGGGCTATTGCTATTTCCCCCTGACTCTGTAGAGATTGGATCTTGTCCATGTTTGCCCCCATCTCTGCAGCTTGCAGGGAGGTCAAAATAAGTGGTAGATCTATTACTTAGTGATGCTTTTATGGCTGGTGTTTCTGACAACCTTCTGAGTGCAATGGTGCTTCTCAGGCTGGGTACCCTGCCAGAGTCCTCCACCACCTGCTGAATAATTCACGAGCGCATGGGCCTTTCATTCTCATGCTCTCTCCTTGTGGTTTGGAGGAAGCTACTCTCTTGAGTGCATTGGAGGAAGCTTAAGCCAGTCTCAGAGATGATTCATTCTCCCCCTTCCGCCACCCTTACCTTGGGTTCAATCCACATGGAGCAAAGTGGTTCTTCCACAGAAGCAGAAGAGAGCAAATCAAGGTTTGTCAGTGCCAAGGCAACATAATGGCTGAGGTTATGCAACACAGTCAGGCAACCTGGTATGTACATAGATGCTGAGTAGTTCAATGTGATCTGGGAATTCAGACCCTGGCTGGGTCCATTGAACCCAGGTTTACTGAAATAATCTGGGTTGGTTACTTCCTGCGCTTCTGCAACACCCTTATTCTAAATTAACCAATGGGGCTACAGCCACCAAATAGCAAGCCACAAATAAATGAAAGGCTATTGTGTTGTGCAGATGCAGAAACTAGGTATATGGCCCAACTGGTTATACATAGATGAACTCCAGCATTGTCTTAACATAATGTGTGAACAAGAACATTGCATCCAAAAAAAAATATAGGTAGTCCTCATCTTATAACCACAATTGGGAACAGAGTTATCCTGTGGTAAGATGGGTGGCCAATAAGAAAGATTAGATAGATGATAGATAGATAGATAGATAGATAGATAGATAGATAGATAGATAGATAGATAGATAGATAGATAGATAGATACCATATTTTGGGGGGTATAAGATGCACCTTTCCCCTCCCTAAAAGGGCGTGGAAATGTTGGTGCATCTTATACACCGAATATGGCCATTTTTGGCTTCCCAAAGCCCTGCCCCCACATCCCATTTTTGTGAAAAACTGGCAAAAATTGTTTTTCATGAAAATGGGGGTGTTTTTGCCTTCTCCCACCCCCCAGAAGCTACAGGCTTCAGCAGGGCTGGGGGAAGGGAAAAATGCCCCCGTTTGGTAGAAAAATGGGGGCATTTTTACCTTCTCCCAGCCCTGCTGAAGCCTGCAGAGTGCTTCTGGGGACCGGGGAGGACAAAAACTTTTTTTCTTAATTAACTCTTCAAAATCTTGATGCGTCTTATACACTGGTGCATCTTATAGTCCGAAAAATATGTTAGATAGATAGATGATAGATAGATAGATAGATAGATAGATAGATAGATAGATAGATAGATAGACTGATATATGACATATGATAAATTTCAGTTGCTAAAATGTGATTGTTTAGTATGTCATGCCCAAATTTGTGACTTTTTTGCCAAAGTTGTTAAGTGAATCATGTGGCCATTAAGTGAACCCTCTTTTCTCCATTGATTTTGTCAAAAACAGCTGGAAAGGTTGCAAATGGAGAACCCCCTGGGTCTCTGCAACTGTCATAAATACATGCCAATTGCCAAGCACCCAAATTTTGATCACATGACCATGCTGCAACAGTCATGCGTGAAAACTGGTCATAAATCGCTTTTTTCAGTATGTCGTAACTTCAAATAGTGGCTAAATAAATGACAGTAAGGAAGAACTATTGTCGAGGATTACCCGTATGATTGATTTGTTTAGCCATAGCACCTCATGTGGGTGCAGCCACCTTAATCCTGCATCAACCCAACCAACTAGTTCTTTCTCAGCCTCAGGGAGAGCTGCATTAAACTGATTACCAATGTCAGACTAGTCTGCAAATGGTCAAGTTATTCAGCATGCCAAAAGCCCAGCTGGAGAGCTTTCCAAAATGGGAGGACAAGAAACCACAATGTAATTGCAATTTATTGTCTTAATTTAGTTGGAATGTAGTGCTCCGTCCCCCAGTGTGCTAGGATTGCAGTTCTAACAATTCCCAGGGCATTCTCAATACATCGAGAGGGTACCAAAATGATATTTAGGCAATATACAAACCAGTGCAGTCTACTGTGTACTGTAAATCCTGCCTCCAGGGTTGATTATGATTTAGGGGCTGCATACAAGCAAGCAGACTTAACTTGAGTTTCAAAATCAAGCTATCTTGATTTTGGGTTTGCACAATAATATGTACAGTACAATCTGGGCTTGCACAATAACATCACCCGAAAATTAATCAAATTAATTGGTTTTGAGCAATATTCTAATCCATGTCTGAACATCCTTGATGAAATCTTTGAAATCATTCATTGATTTGGAGTGAAATGCCATTAGCCCATAACCACAGATCTGTGGTCATAGTGACTGCAAAAGTTATCCAAAATGTTTGGAACACCCCTATTTTGTGAGCCAAACTTCAAAGAAACTGTTCTAAAGTGATATGGAGAAGCAGAGAGTGATCTGAGTGAAGTGGAATCATATTGTGATGAAAATTTTGTTATGGACAACGAGGAACCCGATGAAGCTCCCAATGCAATTGATGACCAGGTACAATCCACTTCGTGCAATAATTTATATGGGAAGGATAAATTGAAATGGTCTTTTGCACTTTTTGGAAGCAATAAATCCAGAACCGTATCTGCACTATGGCCAGCAGCTGGAAATCAAGGAAATTCCTCTAGAGATTGAGAAATTATTATTTTCTAAAGAAATTATTAGTGCCATCATTCAATGGACCAATGTAAAAATTAGAGAAGAAAGATTGAAGTTCAAGGATGGAGAAACAAAAGTGACCTGTGCGATGTGGATTTGATAGAGATCAATACATTTCTTGCTTTATTGCTCCATACATCAATTTTTAGACCCAACCATGAAAACATTGCATGTCTTTTTGCTGCAGAGATCATTATAGCCTCATGTCGGTAATAGCGTAGCCAAAATAGTATGTCTGTAAAAGGGTTAGTATAGAGAAGAGACCCAATAAGAAATTCCACCAAACTGCATTTTACTAATAAAGATCTAAGAACATCAGTTTGGCAGTGAACTGATTGGAGTAGGACTTGAAGGAGATCTGGATCTTGGACTTGCTGTATTAGTAGCAGATTGAGCCCAAGATGGGTCACGGGGCCCTTGCCCAGCTTCAGATGGCATGTCTATTATTGAAGACCCTACCTGCACCAGGTTCCAATGGTCACCACTTCTCCGATCATCATTCAACTGGATTACAATAACATAGACTACAGGGAGCAGCCTTTCAGGATAATCTAGAAGCTGCAACAGGTCCAGAGTTTGATGACTGATGGGGCAATTGCAGAAACTATTGTTAAATCATAGTATGGTAGTACGGAACTTCTTGACCTTGAAATTTTGTGCAAAAATACCCAATTCTTGGCATTGCAAAGTTGTCCAAACAAGCCTATTTGAGGGGCTTCCAGGTGAGGATCATTGGCAATCTAGACATCCCTGAAGGAGCAGGTGTGAAGTTTCCAAAAGATGACCTAACTAATTTACAAACCTCGAGACAAAGTTCAAAAGAAATGCAGTCATTTATTAGGATCAACATTTTGGCATGTTCTTCTGTGGAGCCAAAACTGATTGCCGGTTAATGGTCTTTGCACTTTACCCCTAATTCTCCCCTCCTCAGTCTGTGTCATAAATCATATCCACCAACGAGGTTGTAGAAATATGAGATCCGACTCTGGCCAAAGGTATGCATGGAATCCTCCCTCCAATGTCAACTTGATAATAGTCATGGTAACACTTTACAAGTTGACAGCAGGGACACTAGAGATTGGCAATCAGATGGTGAATTCTGGTTGGTGCAGATTCTTTGGATAAAGGAAAGATTGTGAAATTATCCACCTGCACTCTGTACAGCTGATCCAAGTATGTAGACAGCACAAATGGAGATTTTTGTGGTGAACTCATGAGCTGAACGGTTGAAATTTCAGGGATTTCAATGAAGCTCACAGTCTTGATGCAGCCTATATGAACATAAGTTTCATGGAAACTTCACTTTCTTCAATTGTTTTGGATGCGTTAATTTTCAAGTAAAGAGAGATTTTTTGAGTAGGGGGATAAGAGAATTCAACTTAGTGGGTCCCCCTTCTTTATGGCTTAAAAAGAAAAGAAATGGTTTTAAAGATTGAAAAATGTTTGGCAAAAAGCTTAAC